>NW_006439568.1:12003662-12048780 GCF_000325575.1 Pteropus alecto | reverse complement strand
AGATAAATTGGATGAAACCTATAATAGATAGATATGCATGAATTTTAAAAGTGATTAAAGTGGTTTTTAATTTGTATATTTTGATTTTATTTCTTTGTTTTTATTTTTCTTTCACATATTTCTTTATCTCTATATACCCCTAGAAATAATATGTATTAACTTCTCCCTAGGGGAAAATGTATTTGATATAAAACTACTTTTTCCAACTTCTTTTTAATAACATTTTTCATTGAGATATAATTCATATAACATATACATCACTCTCTTAAAGTGTCAAAATCAGTGGATTTTAGTATAATAACTATAATTGAAATATTACTGCTGTCTAATTTCCAAGTATGTTCATCATCCCAGAAAGAAACTCTAACTCATTAGCAGTCACTCCCCATTCCCTTCTTCCTTTACTCCCTGAAGACTATTTATTAGCATTCTTTTTCTATAGATTTGTCTATTCTGGACATTTTATAAAAGAAATAATACAGTTTATAGTCCTCTGTTTTTAGGTTTTCAAGGTACATGCCTATTGTTGCAAATATCAATGTATTATCCTTTTTTGATTGTTAACTAAAAAATATTCCATTGCATAGATATACAGGTATATCTATGTATACCAATTTTTAAAAGTTCATATTCCATGACTTTGCTTTTACAAAAGACCTAGAGTAGTACCTGTTTTCATTAATCAAAGGAGTGAAGTGGATTTTTGCTTTTATGAAAAAAGCCATTACCGTAGTACTGTAGGTCTTTTGTGAAAGGGATATGGTGTAACTCAAACTTTGGGAAAGCAAGGGCTACTTCTTGCTTAATGCCCTTTTGGCTTCTGAAAGGTTTCATAGGAACGCTCTACTTTCGGATGTTGGGGGATACCTGGGCCACTGTTTTTTTTCTTTTTTTTAAAATTCAATCATCAGTTCATGGACAATGGACTAGTGGTTACCAGAGGGTAGGGGTGTGGTGGAAGAACGGAGAGGTAGATAGGGTAAAGAGGGGCAAATATAAGGGGAAAATGGAGGGTGAAGTGGGTAAAGTGGATCAAATATATGGTAGCTGAAGGAAACTGAACTTTAGATGGTAATCACACAATAGAATATATAGATGTCAAATTATAATGTACACCTGAATATTATATAATTGTATTAATCAGTGTTACCCCAATACTTAGTAAAAAAATAAATAAGAAATAATAAAAATAATAAAATTCAGTCATCAGTTAATGGACATTTGGGTTATTTGTACATTTTGGCTGTTATTGTATACTACTGCTGTGACCATATACAGTTCTTGATTTCCCAGTACAATTTACTATTATAATGTTACATTACTTTCCTGAATTTTAAGGTATTTGATGTGGCCGCTCTTGCCATAAGTAAAAATAAGTTTTTGTGGGTCTTGCTCCTGGAAAAAGCTGAGCTATTCTATCACAATAGTATTGAAGAAGAAAAAAAAAACAACCAATAATTAAAGATTAGTTTATAAGAAGAACGGACTGATGACCAATTAGAAAACAGCACTATAATTCTAAATGCATATATAGAAACATACTGATTGCAGAAGAGGCGTGGATTTAATTTAAAGACGTAAAAGAATTGATAAAATTGATAAATATAAACACCTTTACTTATTCAATAATAACTAAATAAATTAGCTTCCAACCAACAAGGATAATAGTTATATTTTACCAGCTAAGTATTAAGCCTCCAAGATTTTTTAAATCTGTTTACAAAAGGATACCTGAAGAGTAAATAGAATCCTTTAGTATGTACTATGTACAAAATGTGAATGACAATCAACACAGTGAATTAAGCATGTCCCCTACCTTATGGCACTTGCAGTATTTATAAATATATATGGATAGTTCATCATTTCTTTAATAACAAGAGTCACTATTTCCATTATTATAAACGCCTCATTTACAATAATGGAGAGACTAAGAAAAGCAGTAGAAAACACAAAGTATTCCATAGGTAAAAGTAAATTTGACAGTAGATTCCCATTGAATTAGTTGAATTGTTCCAGGCCTCTATTCTAGACTGTGATCTAAACCTCAAATGGACAACAATATTAGAATTCTTGAGTCAGAAGAAGAGTGATGGATAATCAGCACTCATTATACAATGCTCAAATGTTATAATCAATTTTTTACAGATACTATAAAGTACAATTTACTCTTTTTACTTTCTTTTATACTTCTGTCGATTTGACTAAGAAAATTATCCTTAAAAATCTGATCAACTTTCCAAAAAATATTGATAACTTCTCAGTTACTGTGCTTCTAATTTCTACACATCCTTTGTCTTGTTTAAGATTTATCTTTCCTTCTCTGACTTTGTCCACTTGTCAAAATCAATAATCTCCAATTTCTCTCTAATGGAATCAATACCCATAAACTATAAACCAATGTCTGGAACACTGGTTTTCACAGCAAGTGTCATTCCTTATGGAACCACTGACAATGCTATATATCACCAAAGGATAAACCACAAAAGCTTAAAAATTATTTCTCTATTTTCCTCAAGTGGACATGAAGTTGTAATTCTGTGGAAAAAAAAGACTAAACACATGTCAACTTCATTTTCTTTAATCCTTTGTAATTTTGTAAAAGCCTTTATTTTCACCTTTTCCTTTTTCTTTATTCTTCTGCATTCAGAAAACTTGCAAACATCTCAATTTTTAAAATTTAGATTGGACGTTCTACCATTCACTCAAACTTAATAGAGGAAAGAACAACATCAAAAAACCTTTTCAACTATCCAAGTTTTGTGTTCTTCCTATGGCCTTCTTTGCTATGATTAGCCTGATTTTATTTTTATATAAAAGGCTTTGATAGAAAATTATTACATTTTAAAGTCCATATTTTACTAAAATCTTAAATTCATTTCCTCAAAACCATAAACATCGCATGGAGATTTATTGGAGATAGATGCAAAAATTTCAAAAGTGGCAGGCAGCTCAAACTAAGAAATGCTAGTACCTCAATTTGACATTAGCCCCTATATTGTATTAAGAGATTTAAAAGTCCCAATAGTAGAAAATCAGAGCAGACAAGTAAATAGAGAATAGAAAAAGGCACTCTGTAAAATTGGGACATAAAAAATCAGTGTTCTGCTTGAAGATATGAAACTAGAAGTTTTAGTGCAGAACTCCCCAACGCTATAGGACAGAAACTTAGTTCTCTTAACTAGAACACAGATTAATAATGTGGATGTTAAGCTAAAAGAAAAGTTGAGAGTGTAAGTCCAGATATGAACTAAACCAATGCATAGGCCAAAGTTATCAGGTCAGATTTCCGAAGCCAAGATTGCTCCTGAGATGATATACCTGACAGTTTAGTGGCCCTTGCCATAGGGATTACTGGGGACATCAGGACCGGTCAGCTGACAAAACAGATTTGTTTTCTAATCAATTTTATATCAAATATTTCTTTATACTCTTTCATCCTTTCACTGGAATGATAGTCCTTAGTACTATAATTTACTCATTATTCAAATACGATTGACATTCTTTTCTTATTTCTCTGCCTTACGATCAATTAATGGTTATTCTTCCTCTTGCACTCTACTACTCTGTCATTCTCCATTTTTCCCCTACCTTACTTTCAAATTCTAAAATGATCTGTAATGATGATATTTAATCATCTTCACTAGTCTGTATTTTTTCCCGGGCTGTCACTGGACCATTTGCTCATCTTTATTGAAGTCTTTCTTTTCTCTTACTTCATTTCTTTCTTTTTGGGAGAGGTTTTCATGGGTCATGATCCTTGCCACATGTACTGAAAACGTTACTTTTTCACTGAAGCAAAACACATCTTTTAAAGTTTATGCCCAGATACAAAGATAGAAAGTGCGTTTAGTGCCTGTGTGTGGACTAAAATTTGTATCCTCACTGTTCCAATTTATGTGCAACCCTGTCTCTTATCCTAGGATCTCATTACATAGCTTTTCTTATAGATATAATTCTTACAATTTTGTCTATTATTTCTCAATAGCTGAAATTAAAAACAAAAAACTTCATTTGTTTCCTTTTTGTCCAACATATGTTCTTCTACAATTAGATAGAATCTCTTTCCATATACTTCACCCACTTTAAACCTGCTAACATCCAAATTGATACCATTATTTAGAATACAAGGTCCTCTTTAATATCCCAAGTATGACTCCAGCGTCCACACCATACTTGACTTTTATTTAGCAACCTGTATGCTGAGCCAAGATGGGATTGTCACTTTAGAGTCCTTTCTTCTTTATCCTGTAGCTACCCACTATGATTAAATAATTGGCTCGTCCTCTTAAAATGAACAGACTCCTTTATACTGCCACACTATCTTTTTAAGACATTTAGCATATTCAAAAATTTATCTCTCCATAATGGGTATATTAGTTTGATTGTGATAATCATTTCACAATGTATACACATAACAAAATATCTCATTATACACCTTAAATATATATAGTTTTATCTGTCAATCTTACCTCAATAAAGGCAGAAAAAATAATCTACCTCTCTTCTCTTTGTTGTTAAAGTTCATAGGAATTAATATCTAGAGGATATTTTTGAATTTATTTAATTAGGTTTCTTCTTTTTAGAAACATATTTAACCTTTTGAAGATCATAAAATTTGTTAGGGGCAGGGCTTCTACTATCCAATCTGACTCTTAAATTTGTTTTTTCATTTTTCTTATCGAGTATACAAGTACTCATTTTGTCCAGTTAACTTTCAAATATCTGTGGAATATCAATGAGCGTTCTCCTTGATCTCATTGCTTAAGGGTTATAAAATTAATTGAATTGAATGCTAATATTTTAATAAATTATATTTTCATGATTTTTAAATACAAAACAGAATTATTGTGACCTATGTCCCTATTTTCATCTAATGAGAAAATAACTAAAAGCTAACTCTCATTTCATCCTTCTAAAATTTTTTGATGGAGAAATTCAAGTTGAAATACAAGAAATATTTCAGAATCTTTTAAAATTTTAGTCTTTTAAGAAAAAAGAGTGAGTAAAATTGTAAAAATTCTAGATATGTAGCCATTGAAAATGTTCCCAGAATATATCTAGCCTCAGCACTCTATAATTCACTCCAAATTTAATAGTTACCATAAATACAACTTAAAATGTTCAAACATTACACCTGAATTTGAATCATCTGTAAAAGCTGCTACCAAAACCTTGTATTCGCAGGAGACTAATGACTCATTAGTTTCAACAAAATGTGTCATTAACATAAAAATGAATTTGGCTATAGAAAAGGCTATTCAATTCCACCAAGAGTTTTAACTGTGGATTTAAATTTTCCCTTATAATATTAAATAATAGTGTCTATTATCCGGCCAAGGAGGGAAAGGCATAATTGAAGTTTTATATTATGTCAAAAATGGAGACAACTTCCTTATTTCTTTTTAAATAAAAGAGGTAAAACTGAAATTGCAGTGGAAATCCTGAGAATTCTAATTTATCTGAAGCTTTTATGTTTTCTTTGAGATCTAACAATCTAGATAATATTTATTTTCTATCAACACATAATATCAAAGTCATCATAGATCACAGTTGGGACTCATTCTCATCTAGATATTCATTTTCCAATAGTTTTTTTCAATACCAATTGAGTGAAGGCATTACACAGTTGGAAAAATAAAAGTAGTTCAAGAAGGTCTGGCTCTAGAACGCAAGTGGGAGAATAGGAGATGAAGATGAAAAGATAAGAAAGATTTCCTTATTTCTTAATATATGTACGGCCAGGCCTTCAGTTGGCAGTCTCAGGAAAATTTATTAGACAAAAGATAAGATTCATTTTCAAATGCTTCAAATGCTAAGCAATAATATTACCTTAGAATATATATATGAAAAACTGTAGATATTTTAAGTCTTTTAATATCTGTAGGAAAGGAAATTTAACTAGAGGTTAAAACTGTTTTAGATCCCAGCTTGGTTAGTATGTACAATAAAAGCTCCCTCCATTACCTGATGTCTGATTCTTTACTTTGTTGTTTTTTTTATTAATTATTTTAAAGTTATAAAATGGAGAATATTCACTGTACTGGAAATTAAGAAGAGCATATGTGATATTTCTATAAACATAACAAATATGAAGAGCTACAAATGTAAGATCTTGTAGAAAAGCTATGATTTATACTTTATAATCTGCAGAATGGGGCTGCTTTCTAATAATAAAAAGTGAGCCCAACTAAGTGGCGTGCAGAGACACCCTTTTCAGCTAATTTTTATTTCTAAGTTTGAAAAGTGAATTACATCAATTTTAACCATATTACAGGAGGAAGTTTAGCTGCAACAAATTCCAACTCCTATTGAAGCTACTAAAATATGACTTACTGATGGTATTTTGGAATAACACAATGACTGTTGAAATTTTTTCTAAAAAAATAAAAGATTTTATATCATGTGTTTTGTGGTGTGTAGAATAGCAGAATTGATATCTCCTACAATTCTGTGAGGACGCAGGGGCCTGAGGCCCAAGCCAGATGTGTCAAATAAGAATCAGCCATTTAACAAGATCACCAGGTGGTACTTATGAACAGAAAAGTGACTAACGCCTGCTTTTCAGCAACATAAGAGGGAAAGAAGTAACGGATATAGAGAAGGCCTTAGTTCCAGTAGTCAACTTGCCATTTACTGCCATGGGCTGGTAAATGTTTAACTAGTTCTCTGGGGAAAAAAAAATAAAGAAAAAAACTGCTTTTAAAAATTTGCTGATTTCCATAGAGTAAATACTCTCAACATAGCCAACCTCAAGGTATCAACATGAAGTCACTGAATGTACTGAATGTGTCTTGCAAAGAGGATTCACTGTGCACAGTTCCCACTCATGATCCCCTGTGAGCAAGCTCCAGCATATGCTATATGTAAGTAAATGTCATTTTTTCTTTAGCTATAGATCAAAATGACAATATTTATGTGACTGAATTATTTTGTGTCAGTATGAAAAAGATGTAAATTGTTAGGAAATTAGTTGCTTTACTTACTTTTCTCCACCAAATCATAAGCATCCGGAGAGTCTTAATACAGGTTTTCTAATTCAATGGCTAGAACATGGTTGTTGCTCAATAGGTGTTTTGTAATGCATTCATAAATAGAGAAGACTTTGTGTGCTCCGTGCCATTTTTATCGGTTGAATTACAGTATTTTTATCTTTATAAAAGGATATTGAGCAAGAATAGGTGCTATTTATTGTTCTGATACTGTGGCAGCAACAGCCAGCTGTTCCCTATTAGCCTCTCTTCCTTTCATTTATAATAATACAATTTTTTATCTGGGCACATTAACATCCTGAATACAGACTACATTTTCCAGCCCTCAATGCAGCCAAGTTCCATGTGACTATAATCTGGCCAACTGGATGTAAGTAGAAATGTCATGGGTGGGGAACTGTTGTGAATTGACCATTATTAAAGAATAGATAGGTGTTGGGAAGGCAAGAGAGAAAGGTAGCAGTCTGGTGTAGTCCTCTTAATTCAGTGCAGGGAAGAGATAATGGTTCCTTGAACTAGGGTAATAGTAGTAAAGATAGCTAGAAGTGGTAAAATGCAAGACATATTTTGATTCAACATTTGCTTTTGAAGTAGAGGTAAGTTGTAAGAACAAGAGAGAAATAAAGTGTGACCCTGAAGTTTTTGCTTTTGAAGTAGAGGTAAGTTGCAAGAACAAGGGAGAAATAAAGTGTGACCCTGAAGTTTCTGAGCAATTGAATGGATTGTGTTGCATTTATTAACAAAGAAATGTGGTTGAGACCATTTGAAATTCAGGAAAGACACCAGGTTGGAGAATAGAATGGGAAAATATAGTGAAATAATTGCCAAAATACCAGTATTTATTCATCTCGTCTTCCCTTTATACATGCCTTCTGCCATGTAACTTTGTCATGACCTTGTGGTCTAATTTTTGGCTTATTTATGTGACTTCCTTTAGTAGACCAAATTAAGCAGAGCTTGAAAAGGTGCTTGTACATTTCCATTTTTCTCTTATTTGTACCTCTGAGAGCATGCCCAAAATATCTTATTAGTCAATGAGAAGTGTGATTATTGCTAAATCACCTCAGTTGTCCCAGATGAAGTAAACTAGATTAGCCAATAAGCAGAACCATGAGTAAGTCCAGCTAAGATCACTAGAGTGACAGAGCCAAACTTTCAGAAGCTTAAATAATAAGCATTTATTTTGCATGCCCTGAAGTTTTGTGATTGTCCCAGAGAATAGCTAAATGATAGATATATTCAGTGTATATATGGTTCTTTCAGACACTTGAGCAAACTCACCCACATAGAACATGAGTGTAGGTACAGATGAGGGTCACAAACTGAGCCTTGTGGCACTCCGATATCTAGCAGTTAAAAGCAGGAGGACTTACCCAAGGGGTCTAAAGAAAGAAGGTATATTAGAGAGAAATCAGTGATTAAAATGGGCATCTTGGGAACCAAACAATGGAAATGCTTTAAGAAGAGATGAGAAGTATGATGTGTTAAATGCTGAAAAGCGAAAGAGTAATATGAAAATTGACCTTTAAATCTCTCAATGTTTCTATCATTGGTAACCTAGACAATAAGAGATTCAACTGAATGGTGGAGGCAAAGTTCTAACTAAAGTGTGTTCAAGGAGGTAAGTTAAAAATGGAGAAGGTGACTGTAGAAAATATAAACAACTTTGTGAGAACTTTATTATAAGGAGCACCAGAGAGATGGAGCAATATCCGGAGGTAATGCAGGGTCAAGAAAAGTTTGTTTTCTTTTTGTTTATCCTAAGAGGAAAGCTAATATCATATGATCATTTGATATTCCATAATATCATATGGAATACAATGAGGAAGATTTATTAGAAAAAAAAGTTGATAATACACAAGACACAGAGGACAATTGCAGAAACAAAGTCACTGAGTAAAACAAACAACAAAGCCTTAGAATTGTGTACACAAGTAGAGGATTTGGCCTATGCTAGGTTCCATCGTGTCTAATATCATACTTACATGTAGCCATTTACCCCAAAGGTAGGAAACCCTAACTGGATCAGAATCATTATTCTCTTTAATCTTTTATTGCTGACTAACAAACTTTTGTTCTGTGGTCTAACAATGTGTTTTCCATTAGTACCTAATTAGTAACAATGGAATTGGTTTATTTGTATTTATAGCAATGTAATTTATTTTCTAATTATTCATTTACTTCATAAATATTTACACCATTATATCATAGTTGACACCAATTAATAAAGATTTCTACTACATAACATTTTACAATAAAGTGTTCTAGCATTTTCTACATAGTGATAACTATCTCATTTTGTACTTCTAATCTAATGCTCTTATGCAATTCATTATAATAATTGAAGGATTTTTAATTTATTCATGATTCCAGGCATTTCTCCTGAAATGTTTTGGAGAACTTTTGATGATTTCTAAGAATCATTGAAGTTTCTAGTAAATCGCATCAACAATTTAGAATCGTATTTATTTTTCTTAATTCAATAGTGTTATAACACCTTTGAAAGGTATTTTTCAAACACATTTTCCTCAAGTGGCAAAAAACATGAACAAGCTAATATAGACTATTTAACAGATATGTTAACATGAGAAAATCAAAATAGATGTTAAGTATTCAAAAGTCACATAACTATTTAGAATTTAATTAAACCGTTATTATCATTGTCTATCATATGTTTTTATATAGAATGAAATATGTGAAGTAATGCTGGGTTGCACACATCTGAGTTTTCACCTGATCATGTACTATACTGAATTTCATTGATCAATTTCAGAGGAACATTGGATAACTAAAATGATAATTTTATTATTGAACAAAAATAATACAAATTTAATACAAATTTGAAGTAGACCTCCATGACAAAATTTAGTTCATGTAAGAAATGTACTTCAGTGTGTTTATAAACAACTGCTGGTAAAATGCCACAAAAATTCAAAAGCTTGTCAGCCCTGTTGACAAGATTGTGGGGAAATACCTACTCTTAAACAGATAGGAATATAATTGATACAAACTCTACAGAGTGATTTGGCAATAACTATCAAAACTACAAATGTACATGCAATCTGACCAACAATTTTACTTCTTGGAATTTATCCTACAGATTATACACACACACACACACACACACACACACACATACATATACATACACACACACACACACACCCACCCATGGATGAAATGGATACACACACACACACACACACACACACACACACACACACACACACCCATGGATGAAATGTCACATGATCAAAATTATTCATTGCAGCATCACTTGTTTTAGCAAAAGACTGAAAATAATAGAAGCATCAGAACTGGTTAAATTAATTATGGTACAACCGTACCATAGAGCATTATGCAGTTATAAAAAGTAATTGGAGGCCCTTGATGTACTGAGATGGAATGATGTCCAAGATTTACTGATAATTACCAAAGAGCAAGATGCAGAGCCGTGTTTATAGTGTCTAACTATTGTATAACATACATTCAAATGTACTTCTATTTGCTTTGAGAAATTCTGGAGGTTATATAAGAAACTAGCAAGTTGTTATGAGAGGCTGTGGAATAGTGCATATAATGCCAGGAATGGGAATGAGATATTTTTCTATATACTTATATAGTTTTGATTTTTGAATCATATGAGTGTATTACATACTCAGAAATAATTTTAAAAATTAAGGAAAAGATGACACGTATGATTTATTGGAAAAATATAAGGTTTGAGTTTCCGATATTCTTAGCATATTTTCCAATTTAAATTAAATTATACTAGGTTGACTCAAGAGAGCAAAATGAAATAATAAATGGTCATAATCAAAGAACTTTAAAGATAATTGAAATGTAATCTAACATTTAAGGAATTAATCTTTCAGACTAATTTCCATTTGGATTTTGTGTTTAGAAAGCTGTCCTCCCCCATGAACTGACAATATCCTGCTGTATTTCTTCATGAACTATACATTTTCATTTTTAAAATTTAATTATTTAGAGTCATCTGGAATTTATGTTGTGGTAACCATGTTAGGAATTCTCTTCAACACATCGTATGAACTAGTATCACTCTGGTATAAAACAAACAAAAAATAGTACAAAAAGGCCAAATGAGAGATTGATTGTACAAATAAATGTAGATGGAGAAATACCTATGAAATCATAATGAAGTAGGTTTATTCCACCCTGTAGAAAGATAGTTGAACAAATACCCCTTCATATAAAGAATGGCAAAGAAGGAAAAAATGAACTTATTATTTTCAAATGATATTTACAAAACTATATAAAATATATATAGAATGTTATAGTTTATTAAGCACTTAAATAATAATACTAAATGTAGCCAATAAAAATTTAAAAATTTTTAGAAAATATCTACCCATTTGAAGAATCTTCATATAATAATATTTCAAGGTAACTTATTTGGAATTTTAAAAAGTTATTGAAATTGTCTAAGATATGTTGAATCCAGATGCCATCATGGCAGAACACTATACACACATGTTGAGAAGTAATTCTCCATATGCCTCTCATGTTTTTCCCATCTTATAAGCAGAGGTATTTACTCTCCTGATTCAGCAGCAATGTACAAGTATTATCTCCTTCCAGAGGAAAGGTCCTGTTTACTTGCTATATATTGCAATTCTCTTAAGTGCAGAGTTCTTCTCCTATAGCACATCCCACTGTGTATGTGAGCATTACCTGGCCCCCTTCTCATCGCCCTGTGATAGCTGAGGCTCTGGGAACTTGAACAACTTCTGATACTCTGGCTCTTTTGTACTGTTGCATGTAATAAAGTCCTTTGTCCCTGCTTTGTAATTTTGTCTTCTGCCAAAATCCGTGAAACTGTGGCAGGCTAACTTGTTAACTTTCAAGTAGGGCAAAATCTCAGAACCTTCACAGTTCTGGACAGTACATAGTTATACAAAACTTTTTAAAAAATTTTTACAAGTGGATCAGTAGTATCTGTTATTTCTTTATCACTGGGAGAAAATAATTATATTTGATCAAAATGATCAAAGGAACACTCTGTTTTATTTTGGTACATATCGTTACTTGGGTTCCAGGTATGGTCATTTCTAGCTAGCCATATCTGTTCAAAGATGTTTGTTCTTTGCTTTGGGGCCCTTATAATTCTCCATAAAGTTCCTATGAATTTTTGTTTACCTACTTAAAGAACTTTTCATAACAAGTATTATTCAATTAGTTTCTACACAAGACTTGGCATTCTTCCATTGTGCCCTCTTTTCAAGTCAATTGAAATTACTGCCTCGTCATGTCTCAGTCTGTCTCTAGCACTGACCTACAACTCTTGAGTACTTTTCTTAGCCCCTGACAAGGTTTTGACCTTTGTCACTGGAGTAGCATTGTACATGTGTGTGAACATGTATGAAAAGTGTCATTTCTTCTCTTGGTTCAAGCTGAAAATGAATTACCCCATTGGTTGCACTGTGATTCCCGGGAAGCTCTAGCTAAGAATGCTCCTGCATAACTTATTCAGCACAAATAACACTTGGGTCAATTGTCACATCCATTTTTTTATTTGACAACACTCTAAGAAAGACAAAACAGATAGCTGGATATACTTTTCCTTTTGAGAAAATAGAAATTCAAAAAGTTTACGTGATGCAACCAAACGTTATAATATATATGGATATGTAGACATTTTATCAATATATAATTGAATATATATCAATATTATATATTCAATATATTGATTATTACATCAATTGTACTATGGAATATTAGATACTCAATATGTAATATTAAATATATATCAATAATGTTAATATATAATATTGCATTTGTGTGGTGGAATAACAAAGATACTAGCTAAAATTTATTGAATGTTGCTTTTATATCTGGCGCTGCTATGTGGATGTTGCATCATTAACTCCCTTGATCTCTAAAACAACCTTGTAGAATTGATATTAGCTTACTCATTTTACATTATGAAGAACTGAGCCTCACAACATCTGAGTGATGAAGTCAGCATTAGATATTAGGTCTTGTAACACCATGGCCAGCATTTAAAATATATCCATTACCATATGTTTATCACTAAGAAGAAAGACATGCTATGTTAAAGTGGCATTTATATTAAAAGTGATCCTCTTGAAAGATAAAAATCTGAAGCACACTATATGATTATAATTAAATTAAATTTACCTATACGATAACATAAAGATGTGCTACTTACTAAACTAAATTTACCAAAGTAAAGAGAAAAAAAGTAAAGAATTTATTAACTATATCTCTTTTTAGGTGAAAATGGAGCCATTTAGGTTGACTGATTATGAAGTGCATTTTCTAATCTCCTGTTCGTTCTTGTATAAAATGTATTTTCTAATCTCCTGTTCATTCTTGTTTTCTTTTATCTTTTTTTCAACCACCACCTAAATGAGTCACTCAACTTGATGTGCTAGGCAGAATTCTAAGATGGGTTCCAATATTTCTACCTCCTCCTCATGAGGGTAGGTGTGATGTATGGATAGATATGATACGATAGCTGCCTCATTTATTAGGTTACATTATACGTCAGTTGTGATGGGACAGTCACTTCCGTAATTACATTACGCTGTATAGGACTCCTTGCTAGCCAACTGGAGAGGGAGGCAAAGTCAGAGATGTGTCTTCCACCTGAGCTTAAAGAAAGCCAGGTTGTGAACTGCTTTGGGGAGGAGGTATGGTAAGGAACTACAGGCAGCCTGTACACACTAAGAAAAGTTTTTGGTCAATATCTGGCAAGAAAATAGGAACCTCAATTATCTCACTGCAAAGAAATATTCGATCAGCAACCACTAAGCCTGGAATAGGACCCTGGCCTTAGGTATAATCAAAGTGCTAGCCAATACCTTAAGAGCAGGCTTGTGAGATTTTAGCTAAGAACCCAGCTGATTACTGCCCAGAGTTTTGACTTACAGAACCAAGATTATAATTTGTGTTGTGTTTGTCTGCTAAATAGTGGTAATTTGTTATGCAGCAGTGTAAAACCGGCCCAAATAGGAATTATCATTTTGTGGGAAAAAAATTCCTTAAATATCCTTATGAGAAATAAATGCTATGAAATGTCTACATGAAAAGGCACAATGAAATATTGTATGAAGCATAGTTAATGATGAATAGTGCTTAAAAGTTATGACCAAAAGAGCATGCTCAGAGAGCCCTTTGTAAAGTGAGAAAAGTCTTCAGCTGAAAGTACAATCAAAAGTATTCAAAGATGACAAAAAACCAAATAAATTATCAAAAATGAAAATGATCATGAAGAAAACTATTTAGAAAGATTCAATTATTTTAACTATGTATTAGGAAATATTATCATTACTGTAATAATAGATTAAAAACTGAGCAATGACGAAAAAACATTTAGCTTTCTGAATAAAATTAACCATCCCACAAACAGTGCCTTGAGGTCAATTCACATTTTGTTACACAAAGAATCATCCATGTTGTTCAAAATGTATTATTAATTAATATTGCTTCAGGCTAGCTGCTTGCATTCCTTTTGATTTTTGATCATCTATTTCCCATCTTCTTTACCCTGTTATGACCTTGAAAAAACTAAAATTATTTCTCCTTCCCCCAAGTATGACCAAATGAAAAACATGCTTTTTCTTCTGTTCTCACCATGGCATTCCATTAAGTAAGGTTTTGACATCTTCCCACCTTCGTTAGCATGACAGGTTTGCTTTTTAAAAATTTGATTTTAAGGGTATACAAAATCTAAAGAATATTATATACAAGATAACATATGCTACATAGAAAAGTAGGATTTTTTTTGAAATGTTGAAAGCATTTTGTAAACTATGTTGTCCAATGTGGCAGTGGGAAAATTATAAAAAAAATCCATCTTAAAGCTGAGACTTGTTTAACAAGTACTGAAAATGGAATTTGATGATAATTATTTCTCCATGAGGAAAAATACTTTTATTTAATATAATATGTATATTCGTTGAACCAAAATGATTAATACTGTTTTTTAAAAATTTTATTGAAATACTTGATTTACACATTTTATTTTAGCTATGTTTATTTTTTTATGAAATTAAATCCTACCCTGTCATGAAACATTATTTTTATAAGGAAAAAAAACCTTTAATTTTCTGTAATATGCTGTCATACTTAAAAATGAATAATAAACATAATATTATATTTTTCTAACTTAACATACTTTGTTAGAGAAAAAGTTGAGATAAATTCACAAATTAATTTCTTAACCAAGCTCATACTTATACTTTTTTTTAAACCACTAGTTGTGTACTATTAATTATAACAACTTATCACAATGTATAGCCCTTTGCATCTATGAAACACATACACAAAATCTTTGACATATAATTGGAATACTCAATTAATCAGTGTCTTAATTAAACTTAATTCTAGCACCCATATCAAAATGATAAATTATAGTAGTTGACAAATATGACACATTTAGTAACATATATGAGAGAAAGAAATTCAATGTGAAATGAGATTACATATTAAATTTAATCATTCTATTTCTGGAGAATAAATATAACCTTGAATGCCATCTTATCTTTTCCATATGAACCAGAAAGGTGAAGTAGGTCATTTATCACTGACTTTAGCAAATTTTCATTTTTTGGCTTGTTTTCTTTTATGTTATATGAGCAATTTTGCATTTTTAAAATGCTTCATGAAGAAAATATTTACTTGACGAAAAATTTTTAGCAAATAAAATATAAAAAGTAAATATAATTGTATGTGTCATTTATGGCTTTTCAGAAATAAAAAGCCAAAAGTTTCCCTGACCTTATTCATTTAATGTAAATATCTGTGAATATGACAATTTCTAAGTGGTTAAACATAGCCAATGTTTTCCTTTTAACACATTCACTAGAGTTTTAATTCTTCGAAAGAGACAGATGTATTAAATCTTTCTTCATTGCTGTTAAATTATTAGATATCCTGTATATCGGTTGAGTTTAACAGACATTTATTAAGTGCTTGCAATGTGCCAGGAATATGTTGAAGTTGGGAGCATGTTCACAAAACAAGTAAAATACATTCTATACCCTCAATTTTGTTCTGTATTAAAACTCACACTAGTGTGAGCACAAAATGCAAAATGGTAGAATATAGTATCATGATAAGGTATGTACATATCTGAGCACACAGAGAAAATATCATTGAGCATTTTGGGGCTCGATCCTGATTCCATAACTGACTTTCTGAAATTGATTAAGGCCAGTACAGAGTCTGGAAGGGTAAGAAATAAGTGGGCCAATCAAAGAGGTATGTATAGGATATTCTAAGCAAAAGAGAAAGATTTAAGGTAGAATGGTTTCAATAGTATAGTACATATGGAAATTTAATAAACATTCATGTGACCAGTTCATGAATTGAGGCAAACAGTGGTAGGAAACAAGACTGGGATCTGTCTACTTGTAGAGGTTGTGTATGCTGCAGTGTGCAGATATGGGAAATGTTTAAAATGTTATGGCTTAGTGTGTGAAAGCATTCATAGTGTTGACAGTGCAGTTGAAGCTTTGTGGTCAGTACAGTGAAAATGATTTATGACTTCCTGGATAATAATTGTAAAACTACTTGAAAATTATAAAGTTTTGTTTTTACCCGACCAAATTTATGTATTTATTATGAAACTGTCTTTTAACTCTATTTTGAAGATGATATTTAAGGGAAAGACTGATTAGTGTCATTCTCTGAATTAGAATTTTGAACACTCACAACTGTTTAAATGAGAGAGAAGACACTCAGACACTGTTACTCTTTGCTAGGTCACTTTACAGTTAGGAAGTTCCAATAGCTAAGTAGGCTGACTCTATGGAGCCCTAAAGCCAAAAGATTTGAATATGATCAAGAATAAAAAATTTCCTAACATGTCTGACATCTCCTTTTTTGTGCATTTTAAAATATGGTATTTCTTATTTATTTTTAAAAGTATTTAAGATGAAGATCCATTTTCTTCTTTTATGAACTTAACACTGCCAGCAAACTAGGCATATAATTTTATTATAAATTTCTCTTGCCACAATTCAACCATCTTGTCAAAGATTCTAAATTGTAAACTCTCCATTAAATTTCATGATACTGAGGTTTAAATTTTTAAAGCTTAGGAATTGAAAATAAACCTTAAAGTTAAATCATTAAAGTCTTTTGACGTTCTCAAGGATAAACTTTTAATAAATATGTGTGACAAATAGCTAAATAGAATAGCAAATAGTAGAAATATTCTTTTGTACAGCAAGTATTTAAAAAAAATAATATGTAAGAATACACAACATATACAGGAATAATCAGCTTTTATGTTATATAATATTTTAATACAGAACACTATCAGTAATTATTTTTATAATGCTTTTCTACTCAATTCTAATTAGTGGTCATATCACTTTAACTATAAATGGAATTATAGTTTATAGTTAGATATAAAATGCCTCTAAAACATATACAGTTTACATCTGTAGGACATTTAAAATTTTTTAAAATTAAAATTAGTGCTTGCTTGCTCATTACAATTTTTCACTTAATTTTTTAGGGTGAAAAATGGAGAAAATCCATATAAAATGTTTAGCACTATGATTGGTACAAAGAAATACTCAATAAATGATACCTAGCAATAATAATGTTATTAGCCAAATTTTTATATTTCTGAAAAAAATGTGAAAAAGTTTTACCAGCATATTTGCTTAAGATGAGCCTTTTTCCCCCTATAATTTCTTAATTATTTAGTCATACACATCAATAATCATTATGGCATAATAACTACTTGGTATTTGAAGTGGTTTTCAAGACTATATTCTTATTTTTTCTGTTTCTTATAATTGAATTGGCTCACTGATATATGCTAAAATTACTCATTGAAATTTTCCAAACATTAAATTACCACTTTATAAAAAAAGAATATTTAATAACTATATATAATAGCTATATAATCTATATGTAAGGATTAAATTACTTTGTTTTCATAATAAATTATTCTAAAATGGTAAGATATTCCATGGTATACAACTATATGCTCTTTCACCTATAAGAATGATTATGCATCTTAAAATAAAATATAAAAGAACTCAATTATACAAAATAACTTAGCAGACACTGGAATATATTTTGATTTCTGTTTGGCAAATCTAGAAAGACATAGTACATTTCCTACCATATTCTTCTTAGAGCACAGATGTTACCAGTTTTATCCTGACCAAATTTTGAAAAATAGTTGTATGAATATTTAACTTAATATATTTAGTGTTTCTCAAATTTATAGTTGCACAGAACAGAGATTTACTCACTTGTTTTATTAACACTAGCAAATATATGAAACCAAAGCCCTATGAATTAAACTTTAGAAAACTGTGACAAGGAAGTAAAGTATATGGTAAACAATAATGAGGAAAAATAAAGAAATATGCAGCTAGATACTAATGTGGAAATTTTTCCACAGAAATTTAACAACTTTCAACTTCTAAAGTTGAAGTTTAAAAGAAAAGCATTTTCAACGAATGGTTAAGAGCTCTTAAATTCGTGAAACAGGGACATCACCCTCCATAGTTTTAAAATAAATGGGCTGACCCAAGGCAATAGAAGTTTGTGACAACAGAGAAGTTCTGTGAAGATCACAGACTGACAGATTTATCAATTATTCTACACTGGATTTGCAATTGGAATTACAATGTGTATTTTAGGGCTTCACTCCAGAGTCTGATCCAGGACATGTAATCGAAGCCAAGAACTTCACATATTAACACATTCTCCAGATGATTATGGTGCACGTGGTTCAGTGTTGGCAGTTTGAGAAACACAGATAAATAAACAGATATCACTAATAATTAGAGATCTCATGAATTCTAATCCAAAGGACCAAGTTCTAGGAAAGTTTAAAAGATGAAGAAAATAATAAATGATTATATATAAAGAGATGAAATGAAAATTAACGAAATTCAGCCATTAGGATCATCTTGAAAAAAATAGCGTGCAAACATAATTGGAGAGGAAATGTTCAGATTAGTAGATTAATTTTATTTTAGCATGGGTGGAGTCCAGAGTTATAGTTTGAGGTAATTGTAGATGATGACCTGGATCCATAATACAGCATGGCTGAAGCACAGGCTTTCAAATATCAGCTAAGTTTCCCGGACTCCACAATATACCAGTTATCTTTGACAGTTTCCCTGGCTATAGTTAAATAAATAAATGATTGTAGCTACCCCTCTGTAAAATATTATAGAGTGTTGTACATGGTGTAGTAGGACAAATGAGGCCTATCTCCTCCCTGCAGCTGTCACTCGTACCAAAAAATAAAAAAATCTCTGGAAACTGAACATGTCGTGTTACATGGCAAGAAGGACTTCGCAGATATAATTAAGTTCGAGGACTTTAACATAGGGAGATTTGCCTTGATTGTCCAGGTGGGCCCAATGTAATCACATAGGCCCTTAAAAGCCAAGAAATTTCTCCAGCCGAAGTCAGAGATGTGGCCAGGGAAGAAGATAGTAGAGAAATGTATCAGAAGAGGAAAGCACAGAGATCTCAAGTCCGAGAGGGACTCAGTGTTCTAGTTGTTGACTCTCAGATATAGGGCCCAAGTGCAGGGAAAAGAGAGACCTCTTGGAGCTGTGGGCAGTAAATTCCTTCCAGTGTCTGCTAAGAGCCCAGCCAGAGGTCATGTTTATTTTAGCCTTTTAAGGCTTTGAGTAAGAAACTAGTAGAGGCCCCTCCAGGACTTCTCATCTACAGAACTGTCAGATAATATATTTCTGTTGTTTTAATCTGCTAAATTTGTGGCAATTTGTTATGGTAACAACATAAAACTAATAACATGGTAAAAGATACCCATCACAAATTAATATCTGAAGATGTTTTGTAGCATGATAGTCAATCCCTCAATACTATCTGGATACTTAGTGCCTTATATTTTAAGTCAGGCTCTCTCACACATACATTTAAATGTCATGAAAGTATATAAGTCCATTTCTCTGAAGCAGAAAAGTCAGGCAGAAAATTAATGTTATATATGTAGAAACAATGGAGACCTATGAAAATATTTTTTGGTATATTTCATAAAATTTGACAGTCAAATCAGAAATCATGGCAACATCATAATTCATCTTCTAAGTTACCACATTTTCAGAATACTTAGCACCTACTGAAAGAATACACTAACTTAAACTATTTTTATGTTTTGATGCACAGAGACAGGCTTTTTAAGGAACCTTTAATGGAAAATTATTAAATTACTAATACCTTCAATGTTGCCAAAACTATACTACTTAATATTAAACCTTTGTGTTTGTAGTCTTTTAAACTATGAATTAAGTTGCCAAGATAAAAATATTCAACTATTGTGAAAACACCTTAAAATTATTATTATTACTAGTACAATGGAGGAAAATAAGTCTTAGAATGCATCCCCTCTTGCTAGATGAAAGACAGTTCAGAAATGTATTAGGTAGAAAATAGTGCTCAAAACTGCTGTAGTATGGCATTATTAAATTTATAAAAAGGAGAAAATAATTTTACTCAATTGTTTCCTAGAGGATATTTTTATTTTCTAGTGAGAAAGATAGCACTAGATGAAATGTTTAGTTTCAGACTTTCTCCACATGCAGACTGTTAACCTTTATACGAAAGCAATTCTATTTTATGTGATTATTTTCTAGTATGCTGTTTAAACATATTATATTTTGTGTGATTATGTGCTTTAAGAAGTAACTGCCCTGCTACTATATTTGTGTATCTCTTATTACATTAGCTATTATAATACATTATAATAGATCTAGTGTGATGCATTCTGGTAATATGGTCTAGGGAGGGGAGTTGAAATCTGATACACTATTCCTATTTTAAGGAAGGGGCTCTTACCTAAACTGGGTGAAAATTTTATTGTCAAGCCACATAGAGAAGAAACTATAAGTCCATGGCCTCTATCTTAAACCCTCAGGAATAGATTGTTTTGCCATAGAGATTTTTCACACTTTAAAAAGGAAAAACATGCAGATTTTGTATGTTTTTTAGTACCCTCAGCATAGCCTGTATTACCACTACATTATCAAACAATATTTCTGTAGTGAACACATGAATTCCCATATACATGGGATAAATAAAGATTATAAATGGTCTCCAATAAGTTCAGGTCAAGTTTTGATGCCAAATGAATTTGTACCAAACTTCCTGATAAAACCCTTCAGTTTCAAGAGCTCTTTAGTTTTCCTCCTTGGTGTTAGAGAATTATGGATCTCTGAGACTGGAAAGGTTGAGTTAGAATGGAAGATGTTAACTCTTGTCTATTATAGGACTTTTTCTCTTGACTCTAATTTGCAGAGAAGACAGAGATAACTAGTTTGTTTTCTGACAAAGAGACAAAGCACAGAGAATTGGGTGAAGTCCCTGACGTTTGATTCTCCACTGTTACTCTCACATGTATTCCCTTTTGTTAATCTTTAATGCTATGGTCTCATCTCCTAGAAAGATTTAAAGGAAAGACTTTTCTATGTCTAGTCACATGGTTATTAAAGCCCACTAATTCTAGTGTTTTATTTTATACTAGTGACTAAGAAGAAAGTAAATCTTAGGACAGGATTTGAAATAACAGAATGAACTGTGTCTTCCTTCCAGGTGATTCTTCCATTTCCAGCCTGGAGAATTTTGGTTTGACTACGTTAGACCAGGCAGTGGTCCTTTTATATTATCATCACTTACCTTCATAATATACTTTAAACCCATGAGCACTAACTGCAAAGTCACTGGTCAAACGTAGAGAGAACACAGATTTGGTACTTGTCACTGGCGGTGGCAGATGGAATCCTGTTAACCTAAAAATATAAATGGAATTAATTGTTAGTGACATAGACATTTTACCTAATAGATAAAGAGCACTAAAAGTCATTTTATCACATCCCCAAGCTTGGTATAAATATGTACATACATATATACATATAGATGTATATGAATTGATGACATGTTGATTATAACTTATTAATCAAAAGCAATTACTGTATGTATAAATATATTAATTTGTTATTTATTCATGTTCATATGTGTATTACTGTTTATTATATCTATTGCATATAACATCTATATGAAAATATTGATTAATTCAAACTTTGGGAAATGAGTTGTGAGAGTATACTCTCACATATTTAATGTTGCTGATTTTAACAATTGAACATTTAGAAGACATTTTTGTCAAGTTGTTTTCCTAATAGTTTAAAATGTATATAAAGAGAGAGAGGTATTTAGTGAAATTTAGGACTGAAGAAAGAGATGTGATCTAAATATGAAATCTTAAAACTAAAATTTCTACAAATAAGAAGTGATTTTGTTTTATCAGATTCCAAAATCCCAGTAAGTTCCATTAAAATGAATAGTTTCAATTTTTTGGGGGGGGTTACTATTGCATATGTTTACATAATACATATTTGCATTTTTGCCCATAATTTATCACTTATTTTGTTTATAATTTATTATAGCTACAAGCTCAATTATATAAAAGATGATTTACAATTGATACTTTTTCTAAACCAGAAAACAAATAATAAAAATTTTAAAAAGCACGTTCATGTAGTATAATTTTTCGGTAATTAATGAAGATACATGTTTTTTGTATTTCTATGAACTGCCTTTTTCTCATTTGCATTATCAATATATAAGAATCGTATGCAGTGGAATTATATGTTTTTATATACTTGTTATTTTTACCCAACATTATATGTGTACTGAAAAGACCATAGGTTTTCATTGCTGTATAGCAGTAGTTCTTGTCTTAGGTCCACTTAGGTCTAAACAATTATTGTCTTAGGTCTAAACAATTATTGAGAACTTCAAAGAGATTTTGTGAGCTAGATCTATCAAAATTTACCCTATTTAAATTGAAGCTGAGAAAAAAATTAAATGCAAATTTAATGTTTCATTTAAAAATATCCACAATAAGTTAACTTATTTCTTGAAAACAGACTTAATTAATCATTGACGACAAATGTTACCAGTTGTTTTCCTTGAAGTAACAAGTCAGGTTCATTTTTTTGTGGGAAAATTCTTATCAAATACTCATATATAACTAACCATAATTTATCTATTAGTCATTTTTTCAATTAAAACAGTTTTTCATGAAAAAATGGCTAGTTCAGCTGACAACTCAATATCTCTCTCTCTTTTTTTTTTTAAGATAACCATCATATTTTGGCTGTCACAAGAAAGTTTTTTGCCATATTTTTGTTTTGCTGCACAGTTCATTAAAAAGAAGGGTTCTAATATGTGGATGGATATTTAATGGAATAATTATTTATAACAATTAAAACAGTTTTTCATGAAAAAATGGCTAGTTCAGCTGACAACTCAATATCTCTCTCTCTTTTTTTTTTTAAGATAACCATCATATTTTGGCTGTCACGAGAAAGTTTTTTGCCATATTTTTGTTTTGCTGCACAGTTCATTAAAAAGAAGGGTTCTAATATGTGGATGGATATTTAATGGAATAATTATTTATAACTTCAAGTGGAACATTCTTAAATACAATTGGATTTTTTTTTTTTTTTTTTGCTTTGCACTGCAAGTGTGCAGTAGTAAAGAATTCAATGACTAATGACTACTAGTATAGCTTGAGGTCGCTAATTGAAATGTTTTAATGCACTAGCAGTTTTACCCACCATTACTTGTATACCATGAAAACAAATGTCAACACAGTGAAAAAGGTGATTAATGTCTCAGTATCATTATGAAAATAGTTTTGATCTAGTGGACCCCCTGAAAATGTCTCAGGACCTTCAAGGATTCATGGGTTACATTTTGAGACCCATTGCTATATAGGAATCCATTGCAATGGATAAACCACACTTCATTCATTTATTCTACTGTTGACATACATTTGGGTTGTTTATAATTTGTCCATTGTGTTTTCATCAACATCTTTGTAAAAGTTCACTGGTACACACCTGTGTAGCAGTTTATTTTATTTTATTTTATTTTATTCTAGACATTTTATATATTTTGGCATTCAGTGCTCACAACACCCTTAAGAGGTGGGTAAAATTATTCCTATTTTACAGGTAAAGAAACGGAAGCTCAGAGAGATGATATGGCTCAGATTTTGATTTCAGAGATGATTGACAATCACTGATTTATTTTCAGTCCTTATTGGCTTTTTCCAAAATGTTGATATATAAATAAAATTATATAGTATGCATGCTTTTGAGTCTGGCTTCTTTGACTCAGCATAAGGCATCTGATATTCATCCCTGTTGTAGCAGTTTCTTTAGAGTATAAGCATTTAAAGCTTTAAATTTTCTTCTTTTTGCTGTATAATCTACATCCCACAAGGGCCCATTTATACTCTTTCCTAAATTCCTTTGTGATCTTTATCTTTGGCCCCTGGTTAGAACTATCTCTCTTAAATTATAAACATATGAGTTGCTTTATTTATATTTCATTACCAATATATATCTCATTTGCATTACAGTAAGATAACAATTTCTGTATGAATTTAATCCTTTGAAATTCATTGGAATTTGCTTTATGGATCAGACATTGTATATTTTTGATTATATGCCCAGTTTTCTTATAAAGAATAAGCATATTATTTTCCTATCCTGATCCAAGTTACCACAAACTTAAACAACACCCATTATTATCTCCAACTTTGTAGGTCCAGGCAGAGTGTAGCTCAGCTAGTTCTCTACTCAGAGTCTCACAAAGCTGAAGTCTAGATATCAGTGGGCTGCATTTCTTTCTGGAACCTCTGAAGCTACATTTGTTTCCACTTCCAAGTTCACAAAGCCATTGCCAGAATTCAATACCATGCAATTGTAAGACTAAGGTCCCTGAGTCTTTGCTGGCTATTAGCTTGGTGTTATATTCAGTGGAGTTTTTTCTAATGCTTATGTAATTAGATTGTGCCTAAATTAATAATTCATATATCTCTCTTTTATTACATCTATAATATTAATTTAGTTTGCAACCTTCTTTTTACCATATGATATAACATATTCACAGGGTCTGAGGGAACCATTATTTTGGGAAAATTATTCTGCCTATCATAATAAGTGTTTATCATTGGCTAGGTGCAGTGTTTAATATATGCTTAAGATAAATTTGTTAATTATATTCAAATAGTCTCTGGGTTAACTGTGTTTTTAAAATCTGATCTACTAGTTTTTGAGAGAGATATGCTGAAATGTCCTAAAATGATTCCAGATTTTTATATTTTTCTTTGTGATTATATTCATTTTAAAATATATTTTGGCACTACACTGTTAGCTGTATACAAGTTTATTTTATTTCCTGGTGAATTGAACATTTTTTCTTCATGAAGCACCATGTTATTTCTAATAATGTTTTGATCTTAAACTTTATCTTATCTGATAGAAATAAACCTACAACTTTTATTTATTAGAATTAGTTTAGAACATCTTTTTACCTTCAACTCTTTGATATTCTTAATTTTTAAGTGCATCACTTATAACCAGAATATGCTTGGGTTATACTTCTATGTACATAAAAAATTATGCTTTTATAATCTAAACTAACCTTGGTTTTTTGTTTATAAACATGTCCAATGAACTATAACATCCATATAGAATATTACATAAATCAAAGTACATATATATATGAATTATGGATTATCATGAATTAAACATATTTTAGATTAAAAAATGGAATATTGCAATCAATATTGAATACTTGCTTATGCTCCTTCCCATTCATTTATTATCTCACTCCTCTCCAAAAATAACCACTACCCTTACTTCTAACAAAACAAATTAGCTTTGCATGGTTTAAAGCTTTATCATATAATACAGTTATTCTGCCTTTGGCTCTTTGACTCAACATTATGTTTGTACTCTTGTAGCAGTACCATGGAACTTAACATTTATTGCTATATTACATCACATTTTATGAATATACCTCAATTTATTTACCCATTCTACTGTTAGTAGATTTTTTTCCCAGTTGGCTCTTTTATAAATAATAGTGCCCTAAAAATTTGTTACAATTTTGTGAGCATATATGCATATTTCTATTGGAAATATCTAGTAGTGGGATTGCAGGGTCATTGGGTAACTAGTTGTTAGATAATTTTCTAGACTTTTTTTACTTTATTTTTTGATATACTGATATAAAAATAAAAAATTTCCCACTGTGATTAAGTTAACATCTTGAGAGGAAGAAACTACCCTATATTATCTCGGCGGGCTCAAAAAGGTCCTTTTAAGAGGGAGACAGGAAGGTCAGAGAGAAAGAAGGAGAAATGATAACAGAAGCAGAGGTCAGAGAGATGCCATTGCTGGCTTTGAAAGTAGAAGAGGGCTGCAAGGCAAAGAATGGCAAGCAGCCTCTACAAGCTGGAAAAGGCAAGAAACAGATTCACTCCTAATGCTTCCAGAAGGATTGCAGCCAAGCTGATGTCTTGATTTCAGTCCAGTCAAACCCATTTTGGACTTCAGTTCTCTAGTCTACAAGATAACAAATTTATGTTGTTTAAACTCTAAGTAGGTAAAATTTGTTATAGCAGCAATAAGAAACCAATGCACAGATCTCTTTTGGGCTTTGTACTTTAACCTTTTTTTTTATGTTTCTAAAATATTAATTTAATTTAAAAATGAAACAGAAATCCCATGGAATCTAGTTACCATTTTTAGGCACTGAGACCTATGTAGATGTTATATAACATGAGGAGATTCAGAGACTATTAAAGAAAAACTTATTTGAATATTACTTTAAAAATTCTTTCTATGTAGGCAAAACATGCAATTTCATTCTCATATGAGAAGATATAAGATGGTGGGAGAAATTAAATGACTTGATCAAGTTCACAATTGAGCCAGGTCTAAGACTGCAATTTATGGTGGCCCATTTTCTAGTGAACACCCTGTTAATCCTGTCATTGTCCTTGGCACATTAATTAACTCAAAATATTATATATTTGAACTACTAATGTACACATAAATTTACAAATTATTTTATATGCAATCTCAGATGTTTATACTTACTCAGATACATTAACTAATCCAATATTTTCAGACAATATTTACAATATTGTTACAACTTAATTATTTAAGATGATAGAGGACAATGCGAAGACTATTTTCCTTTTGTGAAAAGCTAGTTTTCTGCAGTTGTCTTTAAATAATCACCATATAATATCATGTTGTAAAATGGGAGACTTAGTGGTTTTTTTTTTTTATTTCAGTAAATAAGGGAACTTACTTTTATGATACTTATACCATTATGAGGATTTGCACTGTTTTGACTCCCTCCTATAATACATTGCTTGATTGATTTGGAAAAAAAACCCAACTCAGTTATGAATCCCATTACTTACTTTTCTTTATAGGAGTCCAGCTTATAACTGTATATTTATGTATTATTATTTTTGAAACATCTCTCTTTTTCCTTTGGATATGAAGCTTTATGAAATCAATGCTTGGAACTCACTAGATTATCACCAGTGCTTTCATACAATGCCAACCCTGTAAGAGTTTCTTAATACATAGCCGTTAAATTAATAAATTAAGGTGGTAGGAGAATGTGAATGCCATCAGAACACTTTCTTTTTCAAACTAAAAAGTGTGTTCTTGAAACAGTATTCTCAAGAATCACAAGGATGTAAAGTGCTCCAATTGTTAAAATTCAAATAGTCTTTGTAGAGATCTTTGTTCAGAAAGTTATTTTTTACCATGTCATTAAACTCAAAAGTTAAAGAGAGATCATATATCTCATGTACACTATTTGAAATACCTTTCAGGATACAGTGTTAAATCTTATTTTTCAGGTAAAGCTAATTTGTACCTTTAAATGAGTCACAAATTATAATATTTAAATGTACACGTATTTTACCTGAACTTAACACATTTTCTAGGTAATGTAAAATCATAATATTTTATGGATAAGCATAATATTTTTCCATAGAATCATTTATACCAATTCAGATACTTGTGAAATTTAGTGTTTTACATATATTGTTAAATTATTATATTATCAATTATATTATCTTCATATTGTTGTATGATAAAACCGCATAGCGAATTACATTTTATATTCCTTTGAAAAAAATACCAGAGTATAACTCTACTTTCTCTGACTTACAATTGGAGAAATCACAGCTCAGACATTATCCTTAAATTGTTTAAATTAATACAGCTGGTAGGCAGTAGGACAAAAATAATCTTTCTTTTCCCACTGTGAATTTTCGCATAAGGGAGATGATCTTTCCATGAGGGAAGAATGCACATCTAACTCATCTTTGTTTCTCCACAATGCTCATATAAATTTCTTAACTAACACTGGAATAGGTAAAAAACATGATTTTACCTGCATGATAGCTTTAAGCAGTTGAGGCTGGTTAAACTGTACCATGACTTTAAAGTCATTGAATTAATGGCCAGGAAGTAATAGAAACCACCATCTATACGTGCCAAGACTTTTATAGCAAATATCGCCAGTGGATAGGAAAGACATTTCCCTACTGGGAAAAACTAAATAAGATTAGTTAACATATATATCAGGGGAAAGTCTAGAATCATGCAATGTAAATTTCCTTCAGACATTATTTTTAATAATAGTTAAAAATTAAGACAAAATGACCAAGAAAAGGCATTGAAATATACTGTTTGCTAAGTAGTAACTTTGTTTTATGTCATCAAAATAATCAACATTTTCTCTCACCATAAATGTGGCACTTAAAAATGCATGTAAGCTTGGATCAAGGACAATTATTTCCTTTTAATACATTTAGCTTCAAGAAAAAGTCACATTTCCTTTAATTTACCTATTTCAGTAGCATCTAGTGAATATTTTGTCAAGGACCAGGACTAGTTTATGACCATTGGTAGATTCTCTCATGTGACAGGTTGGCTTATGTTTGTTTTTCCATTTAACATTCAATAGTTTCTCATTCATAACCTCTAATTCTCCTTTGACCCTAATCCTACATACACACTTAATCATATCTTAGCGTTTTGTTTGTCTCTAGGTGAAACACTCTTCAGTGACTGGTGTATGTTTTAAAAGTCATAAACTTACAGTGAGTGATCCTATTGCTTTTCATGGCCCCTGTTAGATGAAAACATTCTTTATGTGTATAGTCTTACGAAGGTTCACAAACATTAATGATGTTTCATACTGTAAGGAGTGACTAGTTACAGGGAAAAATAAATAATTAATGTAACTATAACAATGACTAATATAAAAAGGAATAAAATAATTATTTGGTAATTAATGCAAAATTAATAAAAATATGTTACAAGAAAGTCATTTTAATGTCAATGCATGTGCTCTTTAAATAATAGGCTGTTTATTTAAAAAATTAAATTAATGGCAAATAACATGCCACTTTACTGCTTAAAGCAATGGAAACACTTAAAGAATCAAGGTTGTTGGATAAGAGTGGTACCTGTCTCATTGTGTAAATATGTTTATCAACTTAAACAGTGAGGTGTTATTATTTCTGGAAGACTTGGGAATCAAGAATGACTATATCTATACTATCTCTAACAATGTAATTAAAAGGCTCTTTAAATATATATTTTAATGTGCCTATCAACTGATTATAATATTTTATATTTCTCTAGTTAAAAGAATTGATGTAAAAGTCATAGTTTGAAATTAAAAGGCTATTAGCATATAATTGCTTATGATGAGATGGGGGAAAACAGACATGGGGAGAATGAAAGACAGAAGGAGAAAGATGGGGCTTTATTTAAAAATAGAAGTGGTAACATTACCAAAATCCTAGGGTTTTGTGATTATTAAATAAGAGAATTCATGTGTAGTGGCCTGGTCTACTTTCTGAAACCTAAGAAATAGCCACTAAAGGTTAGTTTCATTAGTGCTAAGACTCAAAATCCACTGCCCTTTCATCTGTACTCTGTGGAATGTTACGGCTGAGACAAATTATAACACCAGCATCCTCACAATGATTTCTCATTACTTACTGTAAGATTTTTGGATATGAATTATTTTACAATTTTACATTGGTTATACGGTTCTTAAAAATGACCCAGATGTTATACAAGGAACTATCTGCTGAAACAAACTCTTAACCTATTTAATTTCAAAATGAATGGGAAAACCACAGGAACAAGTAGATATTTAAAGTAATGACTGTTCTGTGAGACTAAATCATGCATTCCCTATTGATATCAGGGTACATGAAGCACAGCACAATAATTCATGGTTATGTCAAGATGGCAGTAATTGTACTATTAAAGGAAAAGATAGCTGTGGCAATATTTGAATAATTATATCATTTGCCGAGAGTAAATGAGCTGAAGCTCCTATCAAATATAAAATTCCCGAAGAAGGCATCATGTGTGCGAAAGGCAAATTCACAATATTAGGACCATGTGCTAGGTACAGATCTAGATATGGAAATGAAATAGATGCTGACATATATATATATAGATGCTGACATATATAAATATATATATGGATATGGATAAGGATTGTGGTAGATGTGGATATGACACTGAACATAGTAAACATATTGATAAAAAAGGTAATTAACCAGCATTCATTTCCACTCTTTTCTATTTTTTCCTCTGCATTGAAGTGCCTTTACATCAGCACTACACTTGCCAGAATACCTCTCTTTGGCAGTGGCATTCTCTGTTAGATTTTGCAAATGAAGTCACTTTCATAAGATTTGGAATGTAAATTATAAATGTCTTGGCAGGCAAAGGCATGGGCTGCAGTGTGTGTTACAGGTGAATTTTTCCATCAGTTTACCAGAAATCTTATTTAAAACAACTATTTTGATGCTACAAACAATTGAGCTCTTCACTGTTGTTTTCCTACAATTTCTACAAATTCCTTATTTCCTGAAAGCTAGTGAAGGTTCTCCCTGGCTTTCACTCCCTAGCCTTAAATTCAGAATTCTTATTATTAAATCTTTTTCTGCTTTAAGTACTTCATTTTTTTTCTTTTTTATCTTGACCCTGAAAAATGCACAAATACTATAAAACCTCTATTCAATAAAGAAAACATTTTCTTCCCTCAAAAGCAGCTTGAGAATATCCTCAACTCATTCTATCTAGAGTCAGTCCATCTACATAAAACTCATTCTTTCCTGTGACTTTGGAGTTTTGTCTTCAGGATCAACATTTAATCTGGAAATCATGTATATTTCAGAAATTTTCTTCGATATTTAACGTTTTCAATTTCTTTACCTCCTGCAAATACTGCTAACTTTTATAATGTCTTTGCTTCCCTGTATTTTTTTGATTCATTGAACCAATTATCTTTAAAGCTATAATTCCAAATGATGTCTAGTTGAACCACTGAGAAAACTTAAAGTACAGAAAAGTTACGTTGGAAAATTAATCAATTTTAGAAATTTAGATCTTTCTTTACATTATAACTACCTTGCATAAAACCCTGCAATTGTTAATGAACATCTTATTTCCAAAGTTTGGGATTTTGAAAAAGCTGTTGAAGTTATTGACTGTGAGCATAGATTCTAGGGAATACAATTGGAAAACATATATTCTGCTGCTTATCAGAAATTTGATATTGGGTAAGGTACTTTATCCAAATAAACTAAGTATGAGATGAGGTTAATACTAGGAATTGTCCTGTAGTAACATTCCGAGTATTAAATGGGAAAATGCTTATATAAATGTAGCACAGTGCCTAGCACATGCTGAATATCATCTTTACCATAATTATTTTGATAATGAACCTACCCAGTGCTCATCTAATTAACATAAATGCATTAAGTGCTAATTCTTGGGTGGACTTCCTGGAGTAAATATCAACGTTGCCATTTGCTATTGTGTGGCATTGGGCAGGTTTCTTCCCTCACATTCTGTTTCCTAACTGACAAGAGGTAGAGCAAAAATCTTAAAATCCTACCATTTAAGTTCTTGTCAGTTTTAAGTAAGTTAATAAAAGCTCATCACTTAGAACAATGTCTGGCATTTAATAAGCACTACAAAAGTATTTGCTACTATTACTATCTATCTACTCTTGATGACAGATGTGAGAATTAGAAAGTTCTTTCACAAGGCTATGAGACTTTTATTCTTATAGCACCCAGTTATTGATAATAATAATAAACTTGGATTATTTGAACATGTGTAATTCTTCAAGTAAGTATATGCTATTATGCTCTTCTAAGTTTGTTTGTTTGTTTGTTTCCTCCAAGTATAGCATTCTTAGAACTTTTGATTATTTTGGATATAAAATTAGTAAAGACCAATTACATGCTGTTTTCTTAAGGTAAATTTAAGGCAAAACTATGATCAAGAAGAGATGAGGGCATTGTTACATCCCCAATCATTAATATATAGCTTCTCGATTAGAAAGACAAAAGGAGAGAGGGAAGGAGGACTAGAGAAATAGATGAAGAAATGAGACGAGAACATGTGTCTTTAGGAATTTATAATTCCTGGGATTTAGTCAAGTGTTTCCTTCCCACCTCCCTAAACCTTGACATCTTTTTATTGAATGACATTTCAAAGACATCTAACAGACAGTTTTATACACATTTTATCATATGAATTTTACTATATTTCTTAATGGGTTCTTTACAAATTCAGTAAGAAAAATAAGTGTGACTTTACAAATGTATACTTTGCATTCTTCTGTATTGACAATTGCTAGTTTGAGCTATTCATCCAACGCACAACAATAAGACTTTAACTCAGAATTAATGGCTCTATTTCCCAGAAAGACATGATTGATGCTATCTTTGATTTAGCAAAACATGAAATTTATGTTTTCATGGACTGATATTATCATCTATGTATTTAAAATCTGTTTATTAGCGGTATGGAATTTTGTTTGTCTATTTTTTCCAGACATTAAAGGGTTTGTTCTAAAAAGAGAAATGACTGCATATTCAATCAATGTCCTTCCATAGATACATAATATACATATAAGTATTCTGTATTCTTTATGACATAGTCTAGTGATGAAGACAAATTATAATTTTAAACTAAAATGATTGTAGAAAAGGTTTTGAGATTCTATGCTACTCAACAGTTTTATGGATTTAGATATGTAAAACATGTATTAAGTAGTATTACATGCTTCATAAAATAAATAGAACACTGCAGTTGGAGAGTTGTACACATAGATTTATGCTGGTGATGATTGAATATGTTCTGTTAAGGATACTATACAATTTAACTTAGATATTCTAAAATTTAGAAAAGTGACTTTTTCAGAACAGTTTTGGTTCTATTTTTGTCTTTTTTAAAATTTTGCATTTGTTTTATTTTTTATTCTTTTTTTTCCAGATTTATTAAAGTAAAATTGACTTATTATGTAAGTTTAAAGTATATAATGTGATGATTCAATACATGTAAGACATTATAAAATGATTACAAGTTAGTTAACATTTCTAATACCTCACAAAATTAATATTTTTAAAAATTTATTTAAATTAGTTTCAGGTATACAGTACATTAGTAAGACATCTATGTAGTTCATAAAACGATACCCCCAATTGCTCCCTCCCTCTTTGACTCTCCACTTAGTTAATGCTAGGTGGTCAGCATTAGTTAATGCTAACTGCATTCCCTCTCCCGTGCTCCCCGTCCTAGTGACCAATTACCAATTACTAATCTGTACTTCTTTAACCCTTCACCCCGTTCTCCCAGCTCCCAACACCCCTCCCCTCTGTCCATCTCCAAATTGTCCACTATATTTGTGAATCTGTTTTTGATTAGTTTGTTCTTTTTTTCTTTTGATTCTACATATAAGTAAAATCACATGGTATTTATCTTTCTCTGACTTATTTCACTCAGCATAATAACCTCTAGGTCCAGCCATGTCATTGCAAATGGTAGGATTCATTTTTGTAATGGCCGAGTAATATTCCATTCTATATATGAACCATAATTTCTTTATCCAATCTTCTGTGGATGGGTATTTTGGCTGCTTCCCATCTTGGCTAATGTAATTTGTGCTGCCATGAATATTGGAGTGTATATATATGTATATATATAGAGAGAGAGTCTATAAATGTCATATATATATATATATATATATATATATATATAATATGATATACAGAGAGAGAGAGACAACTGATGAATAATAGCATCTTGAAAACCTTTTTTTCTCATGATACATGCACACAGCTAGTGAATGCACTAGTTTGCATCTTGCAAACTTTCTCTAATCATTTTAAGTTAAATGAAATTATAATCTGTCTTCATTGAAATACATCATAGTGAAAAATTTATACCAGAATGCAATGACATACATAGAACATATGTGCAGTCATTTCTCTTCCTGATTAATTAGTGAATTTGAATATGATTTATGAACTGATTTAGTGTTATCAGATGATAATTTTTAATGTGAAATGTAAATCAATTCAGTCTATTAATCTATTATTTGAAAATAATAATCATAATTTTGATCCAAACATTTTAAATTGGACAACTGGTTGAAATTAAATAATAAATTACTTCATATATTGTTATGAACTGTTTTACTGTACATAAAGCATTTTTAAATCACTCTTTTACATTATAAATATAAAACAATTGTAAAATTTGCTACTTCATAACGAAGATGTTTAAGTTCAATAAATATTAGCAAACAATAAAATAATTGCATGAATATTCAATTTTTATTTTAGAAATAATGTTTTATATATTGAGATGTTTTATTTTCAATATCCTAGGGATTCTTGAGTGATATTTACTAAGATGGAAATTATCAACTGATAATATTTTAATAAAATAACAAAATATATATAATTTTGTTTTAATAAAACATAGAAATATAATTTGAAGTTACAGTTGATGTTGCACTACGTTTCTTGTTTGCGTGCTTTAAACTTAAAACTCTACTGTAGTATATGTGTTTTTTCCATTATTAATAATAGTTAATGCTATGACATTAAAATCGAAGTGATTAGAATAAAATAAGTCATCAGAATATTTTAATTATTTAACATTTCTTTGATAACTATGGTAGGAACTCATTGAGACACTTAAAGTACATTGTATGTTTAAATCACATTGCTTTAAATGTTAATAGAGTAAGAAGGTGAGCTAAGGTAACCATGAATCCTACATGGAAGACATAAAAAATAGTGAATTCTTTCTATTAGGCTAATAGATAGCCATATAGCTACATTTTTTTTCTAACTTGGGACTTCTTTAAAAGTACCTTGTTAACAATTAAACTAGGAAAAGAGGGAAAAAATACTCAAAATTGTCCTGGAACTCAAAGTGTTTGTTCTCCTACGATGTATCAGATATCATAAAGTATAACAAAAGATATGCATAATTGTCTGTATACAAAGTGATATATATTCATTTATAAAATATTAATCTGAATCAAGAGAGTAAATTTCATTTGAAATAAGTATGTATTCTAATATGAAAAAACTAAAAGAAGTAAAATACATATCACAACATAAATGCCAATGGCTATGTCACAATGAAAATAATTAAAAAAGTGAAAAAAGTACTTGCTTATTTACATCTCCATCTCTCAAGCTTCTTTTACTTATATGGCATAGACAAAGTTAAAATAATAGCATAATATTGTTTTGAAATATATGTATATATTTAGGATTAGGAATTAGAATTTTTTATTGTATTTTATAAATGTTCCCATCATAGGTATTGAATTCATAATGTCTACCTCACAAAGGGTTTTAAAATAATTTTATATCATAATATAAATATCATTTCTGTTTCTCGAGGAAATCCATGTAACTCTGGAATTTGAGTAAAATATTGATGGGATATTATAGGAATCATAGAAATATATATGTATATATATTTTATGGAGCAAAGAAGAGAAACAAATCCATTGAGTTTATGTTATTGGGTTCCTGAAATAGAGAACGCTGCCAAGTATAATATTACATAATCATCTGCATAAAATAGTGTATGAAATAAGCATATCAAATAATTTATATTCAAAATATTTTTGTAGTCTTTTGTGACTGATGAGAAATTTTTTGAGAAAGAAATAATATAATTTTTTCATCACTAGATCAACAAAGATATAGGTAAATAGAAAATAGAAGCATATTCATTAACTATGTACTAGTGGATATATTTAGAAACTAAATATTGTGAAGACAAATCTTTCTATAATTTTAAATTGGACAATTATATGGAGGATCATAATCAATTATTTGCCTTAGACTCAGGGCACAAAGAAAATAATAGATTTATTTACACATTAAAGTCTTTGCTGAATTTGTGGGAAATTTTGAATATTCTTGTGAATGTGACAAAAATGTAACTTTTGAGATAGCATATGAGATAGTACGATATTTAATATAATAGTTTCATTAATAGTAGTCAAACTTAATATTTAGATAGTTACATTAGAGATAATACTTATAAAATGAACTAATGTGTTAACAAAATGAGTGAAAGAGAAGGAATAAAATGAGAAGAGAAGGAAAAAGAAAGTGTAGAGGAATGAAAGCAGGGGGAATATAGATTAAAAACACAAAAAATGGTCTCAATAATTTTTGTAATGGGCAAGAAAAAAAGCTGATCAAGCAGGCATATATTTTGCAGTTTCGTTTAAAAATCCCAGAAACACATTAATTTTGTTATGTTTCATTGATCTTTACAACCACGACACAACTTCACTCTCGCTGGGTATCATGTATACATGTGGACAGAGACATGACTACTATTTCTACTATGAAATTTTGCTCTGAATATTATAACATGCATCTTCTGATAGGTGAAACATTTAAATATCTAGACAACCTCTTAACTGACCTCCATACCTATTTATCTGATCATTATGTTACATTTCTACTTCCATGTCTAATCAACATCTCAAACATACGTCCAAAATCTGTCAATTAAAAAACCTGCCCCTACCTTAATATCCTCTTTTCAGTAAATTTAGTCTTCTTGTTGTTTAGGCTAAAGAGCCCTGGAATCTTTCTTGATATCTCTCTCACATAGTTCATGCATCGAATAATTCAGTGGAATCTATGACTTCTAATGTCACAATATATTCATAATATATATGATGACTCCTCACTGCCTCTTTCACTTCTGCCAGTTACCATCATTTTTTATACTGATTATCTCATTAGTCTCCTCAGATCCTTTTATCCACTTGGAAACCTCTCTTTCCCAGTATACTCTCAACTCTATTATCACAGTGTTCCCTTCAAAATATGTGTCGATTCATGTGTCATCTACAATGATGTCCAAAATCCACCAATGACTTCCAAAGCACTTACCACTATCTGTCTAGTCAATTTTCTTGTCTATTGTCCATCTAGTCTCATTAGAATATAAGCACTATCAGGGTGGAGACATCATCTGCATCCCCAATGCTGAGGCCCTGGAATAATGGCCTGGCAAAGAGGAGGCTCTCAAAACATTATTTCTGGAATATATATAATTTAAGGTGAATTTTAGAATCATTTGTGAACACATATGTTCTCAAAAATTTTTGAACTAGACAGAGAGGAAATAAAACAATTAAAAAAAAAACACACATTACTTTAGAATGGCTATAGTGTTTACCCCATATAAAAATAGGGTAATATAAGACAGAGAAATGTGGTTTGTTCTAATCCTAATCGAGTATGACACAAAAATAGAAAAAAAATTATATAAAACAGATTTCAATTCCAGATACTAATCGCCACTCACATTAATTTTACTTAAGTTTGACCTTCATCTTCTTTTACCTAAACTCTTGTGATAGACTCTTACTGTGAATTCCTTCTGTGAATTCTCATCTTAGCTACCTGTAATCTTGATGTTTCCTCCACAGGCCTTCTAAAGTGACAATTTATAAATATTTGACCATGATACTACCTTACTTTGCTACTTGTTATCCTTTAATAACTCTTAATTATTAAGAGTATAAAGAGTATAAAGCCCATATCTTTGATTGAAGGCCATTCATCTTTTATGCAGCCTAGCTTTTCAACTATGTTTATTCTAATTTAATATACATATACAATATATACCACTCATTCTGACCATTTTGCAAGTGCTCCCACAAAAACTATAATAAACTATAATAACCAAACAGGAAAGCAGAATATAATTGGAATAGGTCAGTTCTTTATTGGCTGTCCACCCTTCCATGCTCTGCTCCGACTTCTGTGCCAGCTGACTTTCTGTTGGGTTCTGCATATTAGGATGCACAGAGAGATCAGAAATAGCAAGGTAGGGAAAAGTTATAATTCTCTCTTTCTTTCCTTATCTTCTTTTGCTTCTGGCAGCAACTGTGGAACTGGCTGCATTGCTCTGAAGATCCCAGCTTTGATCCTGGAATCAGTCCTTATTCAGGGGTTCTAGTAGTGGCTATGTGGTTTCCCCTCTATGAGGCAACATCTGCTGGGTGGCTCAACCCGTGGGTTCCAGTGTTTGCTAAGCCCCTCTCTCTTCCATGGTAACAGCTTTGTACATGGCACAGCAGTCAATGTGTTCTGCATTCTGGAAATCCTAGCCCCTTCCTTTTCATCCTGTAGTTGTTCTTCCTTCCTAAATAAATCATTTCTGGATTATTGCTTTCCCTTTTGCTGGGTTTCATCTCTTTGAGTCTTTTAAAACTACTTCCTGTATTAAATTTCTTCAGTTTTTTTTTTTTTTCAGTTGTATCTTGCCTGACAGAAAAAAATTTAGAGAAGGTAGCTAATCATAGGTATTTTTTCACAAAAGACATAAAAAGAAGGAAATATGGGAAATGACATAATAAATACATTATTTTCAGTTACACTTAAGAGAGCACTATCATATTGATCATAAAATTAGATGACTATTTAAATATTTTTCTTGGGTAAAAACATATTTTCATAGATGCTATGCTATCTCCATTGAAAGCAGATGTGTTTTGATATAGTCTTAAATCAATTCTGAATGATTTTATTCATAGTACTTTCTAAACCATCAGCTAAATCTTGTTGGTATATTATATTAAATTAAATGCAATATTACCACATGTACATGCATGGCTTAACTTAATTTTAACTAACTGGAACAATCATATTACCTTGAAAAATAAAATTACAAATGCCTTCAAAATGTAAACAAAATGCTTTATTTGGCTGCTTTTATACTAAATCAGCAGAGCTATTTTAACTAATAAAATCATATTAAATGCTACTACTTATTAAATTTCAACCATGAATCAAGTGTTCAACATCCATTATCTCATTATCCCCCAAAACCTATATGACTTTACTTTTATTATTCCATTCTGCAAATGGAGAAACCAAAGGTCTGCAAAGAGAAATTACTTGGTAAAAGTCACTTTGTTAGTAAATGGCGAAGCCGGCAAGAAGGCCATGTTCTTTTTGCTGGCCTATGGAGACTCTCAATAACTTTGCTAAATTTTTAATAATTTGATCAGTTTTTCCAAATTATTGTGACCCTAAAAGTTAAGATATTAATCCATGGATCTGTCAATTAGAAGATCAGCTCGTGCTGAGTAGCTTCAGTGAGGTGACAGATCAAATATAGAAAATATGAAAAGCCCATATGGACTATTATTTTAAGAAAATTAGCCATAAAAGAAATATCAGTTTGACTGATATTCACTTTGATAAAGGGCAATTCTTATCATAGACTTGTGGAAGGAGAAAAAGGGGTACTATATAAAATATAAGTATAAAGACCAAGGCATAGAAACCAAGATTTTAAAATTAACATCAGTAATGTTTATAGAAAACTTTTTGTTTGTTTGTTTCAGGTTCTGAGTTAACATTTTATACAGTTAATCCACAAAACCATATGAAGATGGCTTTTTTATATTCTCTTTTTTCATAAAGTTTAGAGAGGTTAAGTGGCTTGCTCTTCTATTTATTTAGTGGAAGAATTAGAACTCAACAGAGATCTGTCTGACTCTAAATTAGATATTCTTTCTAGTGCTCTTACGCTATCACCATCACAATTTAAATATAAGATAATGATGAAGAAAAGGGAGACATTTGAAATTTAATATTGGAAGCAGAAAATACATACTTATCAAAGGACATTAACACAGGAATAACACTTCAAAAAAGTCTAAAGTGAGGTTGAAAAGAATTATGTAAAATATAATTTAATAAAACTATTAAAATAGAATACCTAAGTAGCTTGGAAATATACCTGAGTAAAAATAGAGCAGTAGAAAATTAATAAAACTTCCCCCAACTTACAAATAAAATATCCCTCATGATAATATGACAGTGTATATTGACAGTAAATGTGTTACCAGATCCTAGAAGGAATTTCCATAAGAATAAGAAATTGAACACCAGTCAAAGGCAGTTAGTGTCCCATGAATGCTTGCTACCAGATACAGAGAATACTAAAATGATGGTAGAGAGAAACTATCCTTTGTTTCTTTGATAAGGAACACAAAACCAGTGCAAAATCAGTGCAAATCAGAAAATCAGTCAATATTATCTCTAGTATGTATCTCCAAAGGTAGTGCCATCATAGTAAACTTCTTTCTGCATTCTATGAAAGACAAGATCCCAGAAAACAACCAGATAAAAAATTGCATGGCTTCTTGGTGGACACCATTCAAGAAATAAAGCATTTTATGAAATGGGAATGATAGGAAGGAAATGAAAGTAATTTTATTACTTTCTAATAAAATTAAACACAGTGTTTTTTATACTTGTCCTTACTTCTATGCTATGGTAATGAAAGCATATCAATGCTTCATAAGAATAAATAAAATAGTTTATGTTGATATAGTAATTGCAGTATTTTTACATTTCAATTAATTATGCTTTATTAAATTAATATATTAAGGAGAAGAATTTCCAGGAACTTACTGCTAATTTTAAGAAATTAATTACTACTGACCAGGATATGATACCCTATTAGATGACATAACCTATTATAAAACAGTAGTATTTAAATCAGTGTGGTATTAGTTCAAAGGTTAACAAATAGACCAATGAGATAGAGTCCAGACACAGAAGCACGTATAAATAGCTACTTCATTTGTAATAAACTTATGTAATAAAGAAAAGTTTATTTTCTATCTACGGTGATGAGTCAAATATATACTCATAAAGAAAAAAAAGAAAAGAAAAAAGAAAACAAACAAAAAATATAAACTGTTCTCTATTTCACACCACACACAAAAATCAATTTCATATAGATTGTGGATCTAAATGTTAAATTAATAATAAATAAAAATATTACAAAATATTTTTGTGACTTGGAATAAGCAAGGATTAAATATAAAACAAAAGACTATTAATAATGAAGGAAAATAAAAAATATTTAATAATTTACATGACATTAAAATTAAGAACATTTAATTATAAAAAATACAATTAAGAAAGGGAAAAGGCAAGGTACGAAGTGATAGAACTCTTATCAAGGACATATAAACAATCCCTACACATTGTTAAAAAGGCAGAAAGCCTCATAGAAAGATGGGCAAAGACTTGAGCAACAAATTATAGAACAGGATATCCAAAAGGCCAATAAGCATATAAAAAGTGTTCAACTTTGTTAATCATAAGGAAAATGCAACTTAAAACCAAATTGCTATGCCACTATAAATAGTAGATGGTTTAAAAAGTTAAAAGGCAGACAATACCAAGTGTTGACAAGAGTATAATTAGTATAACTAATTTAAAAAATATTTTGACAGTATGTATGAAAAGGATATTATGCATCTAGCTATATGTCCAACAGATATATTAAATATGCTCATGAGAGGACATGTGTAAGAACAATAATAGCACCATTATTCATAATAACCACAAACTGGAAACAACCACATTATCCATCAATAGTAGGGCAGACAAACTGACGTACATTCTCACAATGCAAAACCATATAGGAACGAAAAGGAATAAACTACAACTACACACAATAATATGCTTGAATTTCACTAATACGATGTTGAAAAGAAGTCAAAAGAAAAGATCACCTACCGCATCTTTCAATTTATTTATAGTTAAAAACAAACAAAATATCTTCTGTTATATGTTAGGAGAGCAGTTACCCTGAGGGAGAAAGTAGTTGTGATTGGAAGGTGGCAATGTACTGTTCTTTTCTTGATCATGGTGCTAATTTCATAGATATATTAATTTGACATAATTCATCATACTCAGAATATGCATTTTGGGCTCTTATGTGTATTGTACTTTAATAGAAGATTTTAAATAATATAGAATGCAAATAAAAATAAACACCAGAATTAAAACATTGTCATAATAAGGATGTGAGCATTTAGTAATTCTTTTCCTAGCAGAAGAGGAGTGTTTAATTGAATACGAAGTAGAAGAAATACTTTTTATTAAAGTCTAGGATGTGAGAAGAAAATGTTACTTGAATGAATATTAGCTAAACTAGAAAAAAGGGGCTTACAGAAGAATATTTTTTTAAGTGTCAAACAATAGAAAGAAAAGATTGTTGTAAGAAAGATGTCAGCTTCATTAGGCTGAATGCGATTATATCTGGAATTTTTTGAAGTTCTTAAATAACTAAAAGTAATATTGGATGAAATGTATTTAGGCATATAGCTTTGGAATTATATGTGAAATACATACACACAGATGTGACTATCAAAGACATATGATTGGATATATGCACATATGGGTGATAATGCTGATCATTGATTACAAAACTGGTGCTAGTGGTCAATTTATTACAATACCAATTATGCAGTTGCTTTGCAATAATATTTTGTCCCAATAGTTTATTTTTAAAATTAGCCAGTCAGATTTTTACATTGTCCTTATTTTTATCACACATATTTATATGATAACACATTAGAATTGCATTAAAATGAGCTCTTAGACCATATTAAAGTTAACTAAGGGAACCTAAATGTGAGAAATTTACCTAATATTTTGATGTAAAAGTAAATCAGATGGGAAAGATGTATCATCTCAAGAAAATATTAAGTTTAATCTGAACAATTTAATGAAATTAAAGTATTATTTTATTTAAACTATGAATATAGTTATGGTAATCTATGAACTATTAGGTAGATATTATTGAATATTTACATTAAATCAGTATTATATTAAATATCAGTGATACAAAGACATATAAAATCTTCCCTAACCACAAAGACTTCATGCCTAGTCAAAACCAAGAGTAGATTATATTGTGTTTTTACATCCATTTTTTTGTACATTCTTGGTAATAACTATTTTATTTTTAAATAACTATAGAATTTTTATACTAAAAATATGTTATTTTTTATAACATGCACTCGATTGATCTACGAAATTTTAGCTGTCCCTAAATTTTTTAGAGAAATGACAATTTTAGTCTTTCATTATAACACACAGTAATTTAGATGTGACACGTAAGCAGAAGAGGCAATATGTAATAAAAAATTGGTTGATATATAAAAAGTCTAATTTTTTAACCAACAGCCCTTGATCCAATGCTTAGTAACATATTCTCTACATGAACTAATAGAGAATAATGTCAATTAGGGGGTATGAAAATAATATTAATATATAATATAAATTTAGCTATTAAAAGGGGTGAGGAAGGGCAGGATGAGAAGAGCATAGTTCAGCATTCAAAAATGAGAACTTAGGCATTTACATGAAAGTGTTTTGACAATACTTAAGTATTTTAAACTAAATGAAGCTTTTTTCTAGATGGAAAAGTCACTGATATAATGCTAATGGAATTCATTTTATATTTATAAACACTTAAAATACAAATGTATGTGATCATTTTCAAAATTTTATTTTCATTATTGACCAAAAAATTAAGAAAAAGATCAACACAGTGAATCAGTTTCATAACCAAAAACTGTTCTTAAACTTGAAATCGACAAAGGTTTTTTTAAGCATCTATTTTTAATTAAGAACATAGTACCTACTCACCATCTAATACAATATCTTACTATTTTAACATATTTTATCATTCCAGGATAGAGGAAGAAAACCTCATGAGATTAGATGACATCTTGTATCAGCCCTTCTTTGGAGATGTGGACTAACCAAGAGGAGGTGCCGATGGAGGAGAGCCTAGAGAGATGGTGTCATGTGTCATATAAAATCCAAGGGAGAAAGCAGAGATGAAAAATTCATGAAGTAGATTTCGAGGTCTAGCTATAGATGAGGGATGCAGAGAAGAGATTAAACAGCAGGGACTCAGGAGCAAGAAGAAGCTAAGATAAGGAGATTCCCCTAGAGGAACTATATGCACGCAATACCTATATCAAAATGTTACATCCAAGCCTTGCTATTTATGCTCATTTGTTGAAGGGAGAGAATAGTAAAAATAACATTATTTTTTCCCTGATTATTTCTTGATTGAATTTATAGTAATTGATATATTGCCAACATATCAGAGGCAGAAATAAAATGATTTCATTTGGAAAAGAATTCATGGTGTTATTTTTAATTTAGAATATTTTATAGTTCTTTTTATAATTAAAATAGTGTTAAAACTAGAATTATTTTCTATCCTTTTTTCCACTCCTGGGCTTATTTGAAAAAAAAATTATATAATAACTATTTAAGTGTTACACTGCACACTGCCATAACAAAAGTAAATTATGTGCCATTAGCTTAGCAGTTGGGCATTGGGTGTTGAGAAAATAGAAACAGGTTAGAAATATAAAGATTAATTTTAGTCAGTTGTACAGCATTTGGTGAAATATTTTCCTCCAAAAACTTTGAAGGTATGTCATGAGTTTGTTGATAACTTAATTAAAGAGAAAATGACTAAAAATACCAGAAAGTGAGTATGGGAAAATATTGCTTGAGCTTAGAAATAAATTGCAATATATTTCCCTTTATAAATTCACTACAATATAGGTATATATTACAAATAACAAAGTTTAAGAAAGATTTGGCTTGTTTTCAAGCAGAGATCAAAGAGAAAAGAGTTTAGAAAGAACAACCTTCCCAAATCAGAACAGTCAACTTCTTCTGGATACAAATATTATTTTTTATAAAGATTTAAAAAGGATCAGAGAACAAGGATCCTCAGAGTTATGAAATAACAATCAGATTAAGGGTTCTAGCTCACAAAATTCTCATGTTTCATATGACTTCAGTATAGCTGCCAGTAATTTGAGAGAGAAAAAAAGGCAGCAAAGGAAAGAAAAAAAAAACTATTTTAGAATTATATTTAGAAAAGAAAACAAAACTTTGAATATAGTTACTGACATATAAAACCCAATTAAGGCAAAAAGATTACAAGTTTACTTAATTATTTTGCGAATTATATTGCCAAATGCATCACAAACCAGGATGAAAAGCAGCATCC
>NW_006439568.1:11995021-12003646 GCF_000325575.1 Pteropus alecto | reverse complement strand
AAAAAAGACATACTCCTGAATATCCACCTCAGGTGGGATTACGTTAGGTAATGCCTAAGAAAGCATGTCCTGATGAGTGAACTTCTTGTCTAAAGTCCACTCTCTCACCTTGTGCACTGGACTCCATCTTCTCTCACTTATGGACAAATTCTAGTTACAGTGATGTTGTGTCATCACTGACATATTTCTGTTAATGTGAACGTGATTATTTCCCATTAAATACATATAATATGTATAAATAAGTATAAATGTAATTAAAATAGCATGTCATTCCCACATTTTCCTCTAAATTATATCTTGTTTTTGCTAACTTTATATAAAAAGTTCTTTGTATAGATAGTGGCCTATAATCATAGTTTCTGTTTTGTTTCTTTTCATACTCACCTGAACCCATACACTTTAAACAGACTTTTAGCTCCAAAACTGCTGGAAAAATAACTTTTATCAAAAGTTCAAATGACCTTTATGCTGCCAAATCCAATGGGCAATTCTCAATGCTCATCGAACTTGTGGAGCAAGTTCATAGTTGCTCATTGTGCCTTCAACTACTTTCTTCACTTTGCCCCTTCAATACTGTTCTCATTTGATTTCCTCTTACTTCTCTGGCCTCTGCCTTATACATCCCCGTCCACTCTTCTGCTTGACGTTCTTGGGCTCTCTACCTGAAGCCCCATACCTCAGTCCTCAGACATCTTTTCTCTCTCAATGTGTTCTTTTCCAAAGCCATGGTTTTAACCTTGCTTCTCTCTTCCCTCAGCTCCAGATTTCTATGTCCGAATGCCCACCTGACATCACTACTTGTATGCCTAATAGGCTTTTAAAAATGAACATAACTCAATCAAAGTTCTTATTTCCAGCCCAACCCCAACATGATAATTCTCTTCTTTACCCAGAAAAATACAATTAATTTTTCTTTCAACTTTTTGTGGCAAAAAAAATCTAGGAAATTCTCTTCTTCGCCCAGGAAAATACGACTAGATTTTTTCCCCAGCTTTTTGTGGCAAAAAATCTAGAATATTATTTGATTCATGTCTTCTCACCTACCTTAAATCCAAATCCTCAGGAGCAGCACATAAGCTTAAGAAGCTCAACCCACTGCAATCAGGAAAATGCAAATTCGAAACCATGAGACTATTTACCTATAGTGGATTATAAAAATTCAGCTCTCTACAGACATTTTACTTTAAAAGTCATTCATTACAGATTGCCGATGGCGTTGTAAAGTGGTCTGAACACTCAAGAATACAATTAGGATTGCATAAATTTGGACAATTGCATTTTCTGTATACTCTGGATCAGCTATTCTACTCTGAGATTTGAGACAATCTCTTGTACTCCGTATTAGAAAATATATATGTTTATTCATAGCCCTATTATTTTTAAAAGCATAACTGAAAACAATACATATGCATATCTTTTAGAAAACAGACAAATAACACATATTGTAGTCATAATTGAAGTATAATATATGCATAAAATTAAATAAAAATGAATGAAAATGGATGAACTACAGCAATGTGCCACAACATGGATGACTCATAGAAACATTATGTTGAGTCAAAAAAGCAAATCCCAGAAGCCTGAAACAGTATGATATATATTTTATAAAACTTACAAGTCCATAAGGAAATTCAATTTTATTTTATTTAGTGATACATTCATGTATGATTAAACTATATTTTTGAAAACATTAAGGAAATGGCAGCCATAATATAGGAATGTTTGTTACCAGTTAGAAGTCAGTAAGGTCAGGGATAGAGGAGAAAGGAAACAAGTATTGGCATTCCCCTTTCCATGTGGGAAGCTTATTGGTGTTCATTCTAACATAATGCTTCATAAATTGTATGTTATGTAGTTAAAAGTGAATAAAGAGAATATAGGAAATTCATGTGGAAATATAATTGACACATTAAATGGTGAGTTAGTACCAGAATCCCAATAGATCTGGTGAGAAGTGGGTTTTAATACTACTTTTCTATTTGGTTAAGTATTTTCCAACAATCTTGTATCACTCAGAAAAAGTTTAAATTTTATAATTAGAAAACATTATTTTTAAAAATGAATAAATTAGGTTGCTATAATTTATTTGTGATTTTTAAAAAATTTCCACAAAAATATTGATAGCTGCTGTGGCAAGTTTCCATATTCCATGCATTTTTTAGTCTTTTTATCTACTAAGCAGAATGTCACATATATAGCAGGATTCTGAATTTTTATCTGATTTTCAAATATCTCAAAACAATTTTTCAATAAACATATAATATAAATATGCATTGATTTTAATATAGATTGAAGATGACAATATTTTATCACTAGATTTTGCCATTGACTTTATAAAGTTATTATGTTTGGTATGTGTGTGTGTACAAATTTGTGATCCCATCTACTTTCCAAGATTAGTGTTTCTAATTCTGCATTTAGTGAGGAAGATTATATAGAAAACTATTATGTAAGTTTCTTGAATCTTTAAATTTATTTTTGTCTTCCCAAACTTTAACCCAAATTAGTATTATAATCTTTTATTAGATCAATTTAAACCAAGAATTTTAAATGCCTTTTTTGAATTCACATATGGTTAAATCATTGTTTTATATAAATACCATTTAAAAATACAATTGAAATGTATTTAATTTTTCTAAAAAGACAACCTGTGTGACTACGCATTATATGTTTTTATGTTGAAACATTTAATTATTTTTCTATGTGTGCTTAACAATTTCTATATATCAAGATCATCAAACTTTAAACATTTATGGAAGAAAGGTTAGTTCTCTTTTATACAATTTTATACAATTATTTTTATGACACAAATATGCCTTTGGATGCATGTCATGTTGGGAAATAGGTGATTTTTTAAAATAAAGTGGACACTGTATAAATGTGTGTCTTTTAATGATTTGACATTTTAATTTAGATTTAGTAAAATTACTTTATAAAATAAGTGGACAGTAAAAGTTATCTGGTTTTGTAGTTGTCTAGTTTAAAGTAAATCTTCTAACCCATCATTCAAAAAATGATATACTTGAAAAATGTAAATGAATATAACCAATTAGCTGTGCTCTAACATATTTAGATTGAAACTTCACTCTCTTGAAAACCTAATTTTGTGATCTTAGAGAAATTATCAATATTTGAAATTTAATTTTTTCACCTATATAACAGGAGTATTGAGAAGACTATCTGAAATTATATTTTGAGAATTGTATATAAATAGAGTATATATTAAGAAAAGATTTATTTTTAACAGATAGAGTATCTGTAGCTTCCCTTAGAGTATTATATATTAACAAATCTAAAAGAATTCGCAGAGTTAATGTGAGATTTCTCATCTAAAATTTCTATTTAGGGTTTGAGATTGCTATATAAAATTTTCTCTTTCTAAAAACATTTATGTTACAAGATCATCAAGTTCCTCTCCGTGAGATTATTCAAGCAGGCATTTCATCTATGCCATTTTACAGGTGAAAAAAGTAAGCGGAGAGTAAGTGACTTGCACAGGAAATATCACTAGTTAGCGATTTATTAACACCATATATAGTTTTCTTTTAGAATATCAGTACTGTTTTACTGAAAGCAGAGTAACAGAAGTAAATGTTTCACAGATTTGCTATAAAAGATTGAATAAATATTAATGGAACAAATTGTTTAAACTTGCTGGTCGACATCTTTTGTTGTATGTTTTAATCTAGTTTAATGGTTTAATTTAGTCTGTTTCTTCGCTAAAAGCCACCTCCATTCTTTTTGGCAACATGCCTAGTATGAACAACAAATGATTGTGTATACTCTTGAATCTTTGCCTTACTCAGATTTGAAAGAGTCTTTTATGTTGACAAACGTTCTAGAAATCTCATCTTTGAGATCTGTCCAATCATTAATTTGAATGCTCCAAAGGGAGGAATGAGATCTAAAATAAAAGAGTCATTAACTGCCCACAGTGCATCAAAATTTAACTGATCTTTTTTCTAATTCACTGGCATGCCACGTGGTGATACTACAAGGCTTTACTAAATTAAACCACAATAAAACATCTTGTTCAAGCCTGTCTATAGAAAAACCTACTTGTACCCTCAACTCTTATGACTCGTGAAACCTATATTTTCTATAAAATGCTATCAACGACATCATATTGGATTATTAGTAAGCAAAATTCACATTGCCATTAAGTGGAACTCCTTAATATTATAGATGTTACACACAAACTTACACGCAAGTTACACACAAACACCCACACAAAACATCTCTGCCAATGGGTCAGGCATTTATAGCCCTGCGTTTTCCAAACATTTTATTATACAAGAGAGATAATCAGGATACAAGGACTGGTTCTAACACTTCAAAGACAGCAAATCAGATTGGGTTATAACACTCTTAATCAAACCTGTTTAACAGTGTGGAGATAGGGACTTGGGAGTAGAATTAAATCACTAGAGTGCACTGTCACAAAGTATACCCTAAGGCCATTTATTTCTATGATCTAAAAATTCACGTAGATATTTTCTAATAATTTTTGTGGGAAATTTGTTCTCTACCTCAATATTATACCTATAGGAAAGGAGACAGATATTTGTGTTGCAGTGAAAGGAGCAGCAATTAAGATGAGAAGAGATTTTAATATGTCTATTAGAAAGTTATATGGGAAATTAAGGAAGCAACGGAGAAAGGAAAGGAGACAAGATTAATCATGTAAGAAGAGAACTGTAGTGGCTGCTCAAGAACATGTATGGGAACACGGCCAACATTTTCTGAAGAAAGGTCTACCAATTACAGGAGAGGGAATTCAAGCTACAGATTGTTGTTCATTCATTCTAATTACTATTCCTTGATTATGTCCCTTAGGCTTGTGAATTCTATGGGTATGTCAAGAGCGAATTTATAAAATAAACAAGAAATTATAGCAGAATATATTACATCCTTTATATCTATCACTCATAGTACTGAGAAAAACTACTGGTTAAATAATTAATATTTAATAACAATGAAGTGGTAAAAAAAAGCTCAGATAATTTAGTCACAGTAATGAAGTATATTTTATAACTATGATCAAGAAGGTATAAATAGATTATAAATAATCACAAAAAAAGAAAACTAAAGTGGTAAAGAATAATATAGAAAGAGGAAGAAAAAATAAGAGCTTCTCTAGAAAAATTTAGTTGGTTAAGTAGTCAATTTTTTAAAAAAATATTTAAAATATGCTTAATCATAACTGTCCAGAAGCAGCCCTCTGGGACATATAATTTATGGAGTTGTCATTTCTAGGGTTGCTTAAAACATAGGCCATGTTAATTCTTATTCACTGTAATACCCACATGGAGTAAAATGAACCCAGACTCTTTTAAGTCTAATCATGGACTTAAATACAAATGCTAACATTCTAAAGATTTAGAAGAAATTCAGTAAAATATCTTTTCTGCCTTTGGATAAGAAAATATGTAAAAGGCTACAAGGAAAGCACTAACAAAACAAAACATTAATAAATTGGACTTTGCCAAAATTAAAAACTTCAGCTCATCAAAAGATATTATAATAATGAGAAAAAAGCATGTTATAGATTGGAGGAAAATATTTGGATGTATATATTTGTTAAAATATAGCATAAAGATTACATACGTACATATACTTATAACTCAATAATATGAAGACAAATCAAATAACCCAATTAAAAAGTAGGCAAAATATTTTAACAGACACTTCATCATATATATTAATAAATAAGTACATTTAAAAAGTGCTCAATATCATTAATCACAGAAATGCAAATTAAAAACCCTATAAAGATTGACAATCTGAAATGTTGACAAAGATGTGGAGCAATCAGAATCTTCATAGAATGATGGCAGAATATAAATGCGGTGACTACTTTGGAAACCAGTTTGAGAGTTTCTTTATAAAATTACATATATTTACTCATTAACGCAATAATTCCACTACTAGGTATTTACCCAAGACAAATGAAAACCACTTCACAAAAAGATTTGTACTTGAATGTTCATTGTATCATTATTCAGCATAGCCTCTAAAGTAAAACATTTCTAATATTCATTAATAGAAGAATAAAGAATTCATGAAATGAAATATTACTCAGCAACAAAAAGTAACAAACTATTGATGCATGGAAAAATATGGACAAATCTCAAAAACATTATGCTGGGTGAAAAAAACCGACACAAAAGAGTACATACTCTAATATTCAATTTGTATGACCATTTCGAAGGGGCAAGACTAACCTATGATGAAATAAATAAGTACAGTAGTTGCTTGAGAAAATGTAAGGATTGACTGGAAAGGAATACAAAGAACTTTCTGGGGTGATAAAAAAGTTCATATTAATAATAGTGTGAGTTACATGAGTTTGTGCCTATTTTGTAGAAACAATTCTTCACTTAATATCCCAATATTGAGCTATAGAATATGAATGTCTTAATTCTAAAAAAAGTTTTAATTCTAATAACATAATATATTAACAAGCAATTAAAATATAATTCAATATTTTCTATTTTAATGAACAATGAGAATAAGATGTGCATAAATAAATATGTATGCTTATAGTTTGTTCCTTATTGATTTAGGGTCATTATCTGAACAATAAAAGAACTTATTTAGAAAAAAAATTTAATATTCATCTATTTACATGTAATATTTTTAACTTTAAAATATAATTTTGTTCTTCATAACTTATTTTCTATTATTATTTCAGTATGTAAACTTAGATTATAAATTTGAAATAAAGTTTTATGATGCAGTTTTGCTTCATTTGAAGGTCTAAATTATTGAAAGTGGACTTAGTCAATGCTCATTTTTATGATGTTTCTCTCTTCCAGTTCAAATTTGCACTTTAAGTCATTAAATTATATATATCAGAAAAATATTCTTGAAATTTGGAGTATATATAATTAAACTAGAATATTATTTTTTTCTTCCATTAAATATTCAAGATTAAAATCTTAGAAATTAAAAACTAGCAAAAAGGAAAAATATTGTCACAACACCATCACCGTGAGATAACCACATCCTTCAGTTCATAAATACACAAATGCACACAGAAACACACGCATAAGCAATCTTATTATAGGATTATAAATCTTATTCTAATTTGGAGATGTAGGCATTTTTAAAGTTTTGTTTATGATAAATTGCTTTTATACCTAACACGATTATCCTTCAGAAAGCATACACAGACTGACATTCCCATTACTCATGCAGTACCAAAGTATCTTCACCAACAGTACTTAAAATTGTCTTAGACAATTTTATGTTTGAAAAACATCACATTGTTTCTTTGATTTGTTTTTTCTAGTAGCTAGCTAGATTTTTTTACTAGTTTCTTATTGTACAATAGCATTTTAACATTTTTTATTTTCTGAATTCTCTGTTCATTTTTATACATTTCTATTCATATGATCATAATTTTATCTTAATTTCTAAAACTTATTTATATTAAGCATATCAAGCCTTTTACATCTTGAAAATAATTGCTCGAAGTAAATTTTGATCATAGAAAATGCTTTCATTCATGGAATCATACCTTATAATCACTTGCTTTACATATTTTATCATGTTTTATAATGATAGAAAATTTCTTCTGTGATTTAGTCTTATCCTATTTGTCTGATTTTATACAGAATTTGTTCCAAATTTCTTCTATTCTTACATCAGTCAATACTAAATTTTTAAATTATTGTTTTCTGTTACACATTTTTATCTTGCAGTTTTCTGTTAGGTTTTGATAATTAAAATCAGTTGTCACATTAGCAGCAGACCAATAAAGCATAAAGACTAATATATGCATTATATATTTACAGTGAGCAAAAGCTATAGAGTATATATTAGAATAGAGTTCATAAAACAAATACCAAGAATAAATTTGTAATTTCTCTTTTTGTATATATCTTTGTTATGCATGTTTAAAAATATTTGTTTTTATTATTTGTATTAAATTTTAACAGGAAAAAATAGGCTTTAGTTCATATGTTGATACATTATCCATGGAGAACATATATGTATTGGTTCTTATATATTATGCATTAAATATATATATTTTTAATGAGCTTAAGCTCTGAACTGAGACAAATCTGGGTTGTAATGACAATCCCGCCTTTTGCTACTTTCAGCAGTATTAACTGTGGGCAAGTAATGTAAGCCTCATTTCCCAGTTGTAAAATGATGGTAACAGGAATATTTTCACTTTGTTTGAGTAAGAACAAAGTTAAAGAATATAACATACAAAATACTTAGCACAGCATCAAGTACAGGGGACACAATAAGTGCTATGGGTTAGATTCATTGAGTTTTCTTTACATCGTAAACCTCATAATTGCAAATTAAGTACTGTTGTCCGCTCTCCCATTTACGAATTAGGAAGGGATGAGAACAAAAATTGATTTGCCTCATCTGACAAAGACTTTTAACTTCCCAGAGGCCACATTTTTTAAAAAAGAAAAAGAAAGCAGGCATAAAATAAATTTTTTTTTTTCATTCTCGAAGGAATCTAGAGAGAATAGATGCTTGTACAAACCATGTTATCAATGAATTTATAGTGAGAAACTGTCACATAACATTAAGAGAGGTTTATTTTTTTATATTTATACCAATTTTATGATGTACAATGATATTTTAAAGAAAATATAC
>NW_006439568.1:11907808-11995007 GCF_000325575.1 Pteropus alecto | reverse complement strand
ATATATATATTTAACCTGGCTCGAACAGTTTCAGAATTATCTTCCCTTTTCTTACAACCTATAATCTGATTGGATGTATACGGGTGAAGGCAAACACTCATACCCACTCTATACCCACTAGTACAGGCAAGCAGAAGCACACACACACAGTGCTATGTGTTTCCTATCTTGACCTAATGCTATATCATTAACAAACGACATCCAGATTTTAATAATATTGGCAATGATGGTGAATAAACACTGTCAGATATGTCAGCTATACTATATACTTTTGAAATGGATGAATATTGAAAGACTTAAACAATGTGAAAGAAGGAAGAAATGAGAAATACTCAGCAATAAATATATAGCCCCCACCCCCCCCGCAAAAAAAAGGGAAAAAAGAACATTGCCTGTAATCATTTCAGTGACTTTTTCTTTGTGTAGCCATGTAGTATGAAACAACAATTCAGGAACTTTTAACTGTCATTCTGATGATTGGAAACCTAGCCAAGTATGTAAAGCGTCTTTAATTCTTATAGGTTTTCTGCTTAGAATATATTGAACTAGATGTTTGAAAAGTAGTTTACCACATTCGAAGAAAAATATACATACATTGGTAAAATTCAGGACTAAGTGAAATATGCAAGATCTGAAATTTGAACTTGGTCGAATTAGAGTTGATCTACATTTAAAAAGAATTTTTGATAAGGCAGCAAAATATTTTATATGTTTAGATATTTTATTTGCCAAAAAGAAATTCTGAAGAACCACTGAAATAACAGATAGGGTGCCAGCTAATTTTCATTCCTTTTTTACCAACTAACTTGAAAATAAATAATTTCTTCTGTGGACAGAAACTTGGGTGTCCCAGCTAGTAACATGAAAGGATCTACTTTTCAGATATTTAAATTTTATAAACTGTATACATCATCTAAAAATAATGTATTCTACTGTCATATGAATATTTATTTTTAAGCATTTTTACATATTGTCATATATTAAAATTGGGTACATATCCATGAAAGACACATTACATGGTATCTTTTTACTCTACCATACATTATGTTCATAAAGAATGAAGCCTTGAGATAAATATTTTAAAAATTATAATACCTTTAACCTCTCTAAAGAAGTCACAATTCAATTTACTTTCACTTTTTTGTAACATAATATTAATGTTAGTAATATGAAGTCAGAGATACTGAGCTAATTTGTTCATGAGATGGTATATTTCCAAATGAATAATAGTTAATTGGTGAATAATATTATAAATCACCACAAAATGTTAAGCATTCTTTGTAAGATAAACACTTTTACCTATAAAATACTTTTCCTCCATTCTTCCATTCAAAATATACTAACCTTGTCCTAAAGTTTGTAGGATGAGGATGGCCATCATATAAGGATAAGTAGTCGTATTCTTCTTCTAGAGCAAATGACTGAAAAACAATTTGTATTCTATTTCGTTCTTCTGCTATTATTACCCATGTACAGTTTGCGCCATTTGGATATCCATATGGAAAACCAGGGCTTTCTATAGTTCCATTAAGTCCTTTTAAAGTTCCACCACATGTATAAATAAATCCTGCAATAAAAAAATAAATAAAGAGACATTAATATTATATAAAACAAGAATAACCCAGGAGACATATTATTGTTTTTCCAAGGCCCATGTTACAATAATTTTGTAAATGATAATTAAAGAGCTACATAATTTTTTTAAAAAGGTGAAACAACTAGAAAAATACTAGAAGACTTGTCATTTATCATATATATTGTGATTAGTCATTAGAACCAGTAGATAAAATGAAATCCTCTACATGTATACATATATGATCCATTAAATTATCTAAAAGACAAATATAATCCTAGAACATGATATCTTTCTTTCCTGAGGTAGTTTTCAATATAATGTTGGACACTCAGAAACAACCTTGAAAATTTAATGATTTTAGTATGCATTTTCAATCTTAAAAAATTAACTGCAATTTTTCTAAGTAAAGCATGGTAACTCTTTTGAGTGTTCATATCTTTACCATGGAGCCAATGTGCTTTAAGAAAGTCTATCTCACCCTTATTCTAGTAGAGGAATAAATGGCTCAGACCTTAAAAAAAAAAAAAAAAAAAACAGTGTAAGTACTCTGCCACTGACCAGAGTGGTTGGTCCAAAATGGACACAATCCTAATTTATTCACACCAAGTGAAACCTAAGGTTGGGGAGAAAATATAATCAAAAATTGAATCCTGGGCAACTATCAGCGGCCACTTACAAACTTCTGTAGTAGTTCTAAAGGAAGTCTAAATTATTGAGAGCTTGACACTTGGAGATACCTAAAAAACTTACTATGTTTCTTGAGGAATTAATTTATTTATAAGAATATGTTAGTCTGTAGACATATCATGTAATATAAAACCCTAAGATTTATGTGGAAGTGAGAGTAGATAGTCCTCAGCATGGATCTAGACAAGTTGACATGCAATTAAACCTTGGATTTAGAGGTAGGAAGCCAGGGTTACAGAAGTTCTGATGAGAATTCCTCACCTGGATGTTATTTCCACATTTGTGAGTCATACATAAAGCTTAAGTGCCATTAAGACTTATATTGGAGATACCAAGCTAATTTGGAGGAGAAAAATTAGCTAGTTTGGCTAATATGGGACACCATGCTCCCAAATGCATGTGTATTTTAAGAACTATATGTAGAAAATGAAGGAAATGTGGGGATCCTCTCTCAGAGAAGATGGAGGCTGAGAAGGAATGAGTATAGGTATGGATATTTTTAAAGAGTGTGAGGAAACTTGCAAGGAAGATGGGAAGCCAGAGTTGTAGATTGTGGCAGACAGAGGCTGATTTCAGATGTTTATTCATTCCACACTCTCTTCACTAGATCACTCTTCTTTCGCTAGTACAGTCATTTCTCTATCAAACAGCTGTATGTTACAGAGAGAGTAGCTGGCTGTGCTGAATCCCTTGGTGAGGCCTACAGCTCGGGACTGGATTAATCAGTACAATCCTATCCTCCTAGACATATTAACTTCAGGAGTCTACTTCACGTATCTCCTTACAAGGCAAAGTCCTAAGCCTGGGAATTCAGTATGTAATATGAAGCACAGTTCTTGTTATTCTTTTGCTTTTTTTAAAAATCTTACTATTTGTGGCAATATGGATGGACCTGAAAGGTATAATACTAAGTGAAATAAGTCAAACAGAGAAGGACAAATACTATATGATCTCACTTATAATGCGGTATCTAAAGAACAAAATGAACAAACAAAACAGACTTATAGATACAGAGAACAAACTGATGGTTGCTGCATGGGGGCTGGGTGAAAAAGGTAAAGTCATAAAGAAGTACAAATTTGTATTTACAAAATAGTCATGAAGTTGTGAAGTACAGCATAGGGAATATAGTCGATAATACTGTAATAACTGTGTATAGTACTAGGTGGTGGGTACTAGACTAATCACTTTGTAAATTATGTAATTGTTTAACCACTGTGCTATATACCTGAAACTAAAATAAAATAATATTAAATGTCAACTGTATTTGAAAATTAAAAAATTAAATAAAGTGAAAAAATCCTGAGAAGTTAAATAAGATAGAAGTTTTTAAAAATCGGCATTTGTGTGTATACATATATATTTTTGCTCATGTACCAAATGTCAAATAGGGCATTTTATGATTTCAAAAATTAAAAAAAAAAGGTTCCTTTTAAATTGCTTCTTGCAGAGCAATTACTTTGAAGCCTTAGGTTAATTAGCTATCACCCATTTCTATTAGTTTTCTGCCTGAACAGCTTCCAATTTGAAGTTCATAACTAAATGCAAGCATGAATCCTTTCAGCTAGAAATTGATCTATGGGCTGTTTTATATATTCTCAAGCCCCATAACCCTGATAGTCTTAGAAAAAGGACATATGTCCTAAAATAACATGCTCAGCTTTGTCCACTAATTCCTCAAGAGCCTGTTGATTCACACATTTCAATTCTTCTTCTTCTTCTACTTCTTTTTTCTTTTTCTTTTTTTTTTTTTAATTTAGGGGCAAATTAGAAATTGCACCTATTTTTAAGCTTTCTTATTGGGAAATTTTATGTGCCATGTTATTTTTATTTTTGATGATATCTAAGTTTGATAAACATCATATTATTCTTAATAATAAAGTACATTTCTCCAACAGGTTTATAATTTTCACATACAAAATAACTAGAAATAGAGTTTTTAAAAGTATTACAAAATTTCCCCTTATTTACTTATGTTTCACGGGTTAGTCACTCTTATTAGCTTAGTGTTTATATTCTAGGCCATTTCTGGGCAAACATAGATATATGCGTATATCTAACAAATGGAGTCAGTCATACTATGCATATTTTTGGAATCTTTATATTTAATTTGTAAAATATCATTGATTATCTTCCGAACATGCATGTATAATTCTACTAAATTCTTTTGTAATCATTACATAGCTACATGGCATATGATATGCCCATATTGTTATTTATTTACTAAATCTCCTATTAAAGACTTTGTTCTTTGTGTATAAAAATGTGTAAATAGTAATCTTGGGTGTATATCTTTGTGAGATTGCGTGAAATATCTTTCAGATGGAATTCCAGAGATGAGAGTATTGAATTTTAAATTTAGATACAGCTAAACTATCTTAAATAAATGTAAAAATTTCTGCTACTATCACCATGTTATGAAGTTTCCCACTTTCAACACCAATTTTAGTGACACCATTTTTTTCACAAAGCAAATTATGCAAGGCAAAAAAATGTTATCTTACTATTTTATTTTGCATTTCTCTGATTCTTATTGGGATCAAATATCTTGTCATATATTTCTCATTCATTCATAGTACTTTTATGAATTGCCCCTTTATATCCTTAAGATTTTTAAATGGATTCTTTCCCTTTTTTTCACTTCTCTTTTAAGATATAAATAATTAGGTTTCTGGTTATTCATTCGTAATCCATTTTTGCCTTTCATATATACATTTCTAAATGAAACAACTTTGCTTATTCTTTATAACTCATTGCTCTCATAAATTCCCAGCTCTTAATTCTCTTTATGGTACATATGAAGAATGTACTATAAAAGAATATCCTTTTCCACTAATCCTCTTTAATGATCTTCAACGTTTGTTCATCTATTTATCACAAATGTCATGATAAAAATGACATTTTCCTAGTCTGTCTCCATGGAACTGACAAACTACAGCAAGAGACAGCAGAGAAATGTAGATTATTATTTTTACATAATATAGTAAGTATTGTGATTGCAGTAAGCACACTTTACTGTGCGAACACATGGAAATGAAGCTTAATCTGGGTGATTCGGTATATATTTGTGGAAAACCTGTTTCAAAAACAGGCATTGCAACTTTCTGTAGATTGTCTTTAAAAGCATTTATTCCCTTATGTTGTATTTTTCATACTTTAACTTTTAATGTCAACTTAAAATTAAACGGTTAATTTATACTAAAAAAAAAAGCACTAAAATTTACATGATTTGAGTCACATTGTCAACAAGAGTTCGATTAACAATATACATATTTAAATTTTTTTGATGTCCATATATTACCTTTCCTACATAGTAGAGAACTATGTACAGTATTTTAAATGATGTATTTAAATTTCTGTTTCTTTTGTGCTAACCAAGGTCCATGATTGACCAACATTCATTCTTGCATTTACTTTTGACTTTTTCCCCACACTTGTGTTTATCCACCTCAACTGGGCTTTAGTGCCCAATTATATTGACATTACTTTTTGTTCATCGTCAAAAGAGTGCTTTTTAATTGAGAAACACTTTTTTATTGTGATAAAGACTTGAAAGTAAAAAAACTTAGTAGTCACAATTAACCTTTTTTATTGTGGTAAGCAACACATAATATGAAGTCTACTCTCCTACCAGTTTTAAAGTATACAGTATTATTAACTATATGCACATTGTACAGTAGATCTCTAGAACTTTTTTCATGTGGTGTGAATGAAATGTTATACCCATTGAACAATAACACCTAATTTCCCCATCCCCCTAACTCCTGGCAACCACTATTCTACTTTCTTGCATTGGGATTATGTGATTTTTCTTCTTTAATGTCTTAACATGGTGAATTACATTCATTGATTTTTGAATATAGAACCATTCTTTCATTTTTGCTATATAATTATTTTTTATATATTGTGGAATTCTATTTGCTAATATTTTGCTAAGAGTTTTTGCATCTACATTCATGGGAGATATTTTCTTCTATTTTCTTTTATGTGCTGCATTTATCTATTTTTTGATATCAAAGTAGTGCCAGATTTATAAAAATAAATTGGGAAGTGTTCTTCCTCTTTTTTTTTTTTTTTGTTTCTGAAAGGTATTGTGTAGAGCTGATGTTAAATCTTATTTATTTAAACATTTGGTAGACTTATCCAATAAAACCATCTGGGCCAGGAGATTTTTTTGGGGGGGGAGAGTTTTATAATTATGAATTCTATTCTTTAGTAATCATAGGGCCATATTCCTTTATTTTAGTCCCACTCGATACTCTGTTCATTTTAATATCTTTTAGTCTCCTTTCTTTCTGTCATTGCAATTCTGTGGTGGATACTGAGATGCCCATTCAGAAGTAAAGGAGTATTCTCAACAGTGGTGTGGAATAAGGCTGGAGGATTGCTCTCAGCTGTCAGTCATAGGGCCATATTCAAATCAGATTTATGAAATTGCCTATATTAAGAAGACTACCTAGGCCAAAGTGACACCTTCTTCCAGTGCAGCCCACATTCAGTGACTGGTGAATGTGAGTGTATAAAAGCCTGATTCCTTCATTCCAACTCAGAACTACCTAAAGTGATATTCCTCTTCCAGGGTTTTCTGTGGGATTGGCAGAGCACTGTATTGGGAAGAAATAACAGCTCAACTCCTCTCTCTATCCAATGCTGTTCTCTTCCACAGGTATTGATCCAAAGAACACTCCTCAATAAACATCTATCACTATTACAGAAATTGCTTCCTGAGGAATGTATTATTTCATCTTTAGTCACCTCTGTGCCCAATCCTTTCTATACATTGTTACCAGAGACATTCTCCTAAAACAGAGCTGATCCTATGGAAAAATTCAATAAAGTCCTTGGCATGCAATACAAATTATTTTTTTGGAGCTATTTATCAAAACTTTCCCCATAAATGGCAAGGAAATTTGTGCTTTGGCCACATAATTTACTCCTTCAAAAAAATAAATAAATAAGTCCTGAACTATCTTGCTTCCATTTATTTTAACATACTGTTTTCCTTAAATGAAACTTCTTTTCTCTTCATTTTCTGCTAAAACAAAATTTTAGGTCCTTCAATTTCAAACTCAAGCCATTAAAAATAGCAAGGATCCCTCTACAAAATTTTTTCTCTCTTTTTTTCTAAACTATGATTATCATTTTATTTTTCCACTTGTACTCTTATGTTGTCTTTTATTTTAGGGGTATGACATATCTTCAAATGGATTGAGATATAAAAGGAAACTTTTGGTTTCTAAAAAACAATAGATGTAACAAACATTACAAAAATGTATTTAATTATAATAAAAATATTTTTTATATATTTTATTTTAAATTATATGACTATCCACCATTAGTATAGTGTTTTGATTTGGGCCATGTCTGTGTAATATTATTACAATAGAGATAAGGAAGTTTGAAATAGTCATTCAAAACTGTTTTTAAAATTTGTATCTGGTTTTATTTCTCCAAAAGGTCACTGTATTTTTTTTTACTGTGTATTCTTAAATATTAATTTATTCATTGAGACTTTCTTATCTATCTACATTTGTCTCTTTAATTAAACTTTAAAATATAATTTATAGTTTCATTGAAAATACCAGTTTTTTGATAAGCCACAGATTTTGAAATCAGACATTCTGATTTCACAATTTAGCACTTCTTTTGTGCAAATTACTTAATCTTAGTTTGTCTCAGCTTCCTTGTATGTAAAATGAGATGATTAGAGTACCTGTTTTAAAGATTGAACATATTAACAGCTGTAAATCTCTTTCAACAGTATTTTAAGCATAGTGACATTATATGTTAACTTCTCTTTCTACTTTTCCTCTTCCTCTTATTTTTACTATAATTATTATCTTTAGCCATTACATAATTTAGCTATTGCCTTGTCTTTGATCTCGACTATACCTACTTAAATAAACACATTAGAAAATTCTATTACCAACTTGTTAGAGAATGAAAATTAACTATTGCCCAAATGTATCATATATGCTAACAAAATATAATTCCATGGCTCTAATACAGATTGTTATCAATAAAACCACATTAAATTATTACATTCTTTTCAGAGTAGGTAGACATTTTTGAATTAATATCACACAAATGTTAATGCTGAAGTGTCTGACTTTCATAAGGGAGAAAATGTAAGCGATGTTAAATTTCCCACATATGTTTCTAAAAAATGAGTATTTTCATTTATTAGGTAAATATATGCCAATTGGGTCAAATTTTTAAATGGTATTGCTTAAATCTTTATTATTCTTACTAATTTTATTCCTGTTTTCTTAAACCGTTACCGAGTAAATGTTAAAAATCTCCATGATGGGCATTTATCGCTTTCTTCTATTTCAGTTTTTGTTCCATATATTTGGACAGTATATTATTAGATAAATAGAATTAAAATTATTTCATTGTCTGGTTAGTTTACTTATTTACTATTATGCAATGATTTTCTTTAGATCGATCAATTATCGTGCCATAACTCCACTTTATTTGACATTAATATAGATACATTCAGTTATTTATAAGTTAGTACCTATACTTATCATGATTATAATATAGTCAAGGTAGATTTCTTATAAGTAGCACTTAGGTTTTTTTTTTTAGCTCATGTGACAATCTTTACTTTTATGTTGGAGTATTTAGTCTATTTAAACTTACTGTAATTTTTATGTACAATCATGTGCCTCTTAACGAGGAAGATGCATTCTAAGAAATCATTGTTAGGTGATATCATCATTGTGTGAACATCATTGAGTGTACCTACACAAATGTAGATAGTATAGCTTACTACTATAATTGTATGTGCTATACTTTTCTGTGACTGTCAGTCCAGTAGATTTGTTTACACCAGCATCACCACAAACATGTGAGTGAGTGTAGCCCTGACAGTTACCTTTTCTTTTTCCAATGCAAGTGCCTGACTTAAGCTTTGATTACTGAGGCATCCTCTTCAAAGACTGTTATCTGGAAATGCATTGGCTTCATGTTCAGATAAAGAGCCAGGCCTTCTTCCCAAATGAGAACTTTTGTTATAGAGATCTTATAAGTGGCCATTGTGCTACTTGTGTTTTTCTTTTCCCTTACATTAAACTCCTGCTCTTAAAAATGTTTTAAATTCATCAATAAAAAGTGAGCCTGTGAAACTGTAGACTTCCATGCCTGACGACAATTAAAGCAGAATGCAGGGCAGTGCACATTTGTATTCTCTCTCCCTCCATCCCTCCCTCCCTCTCTCCATGACTTCATTGTGTGGTCCCAGAAGGGCATTTTATACTCTAGGGCCTATAAGTAAAAAAATCTTTTTTTTTTTCTTTAAAGTTTCCTAACTGTTATCACTGAAGGATGTCTTGGAATTATAATAAGAACCACCAGGGTTGGTGCAGTTTTAACATTGGAGATTGTCTGTGAGAACCTCACTGTGGCCCAGGTGATTGCCAGCAGAAATCTCTAGCTGACAGCATTTCAATGGATAGTTTGAACAGTCACAAAACAGTAAGGCCCTGCACTAAGAGATTAAGATGGCTCTTAGGACGTGGTTCCACTGTGTGGCAGTTAGCACGTCTGCTTTACACGCAGAAGGACCTGGATTCACATCCCAGTGGAGCCATGGCAAATGGTCTATGCCTATGTCACCCTGAACAAGCCCAATGTCTGATCTTGGAAGCTAAGCAGGGTTGGGCCTGGTTAGTACTTGGATGGACTACCACCTGGGAAAACCAGGTGCTATAGGCATAAATAATAAAAAATAATAATAATTTAAAAAAAGAGATGGTTCCCGGGTCACTAGACAATAGGAATTTTTCAGCTTCATTTTAATCTTATGGAACCACTGCCTTATATGCAGTCTTGACTGAAACATAGTTATGCAATACATAACTATATTTCTTCTCTGTTTCTTTTATCTGTTATTTGTTTTTTAACTCCCCCCCTGTGCCTTATTTAATATTAATCAAGTGGGCATTTTTTTTCTCTTTTATCTTGTTAGTTTCATATTTTATTAGTGGTAACCCTAGAGAGTAAAATATGCATCCTTAATTATTAGGGTAAAGATAAATTAGTACTCTTACCACTTCCTGAACAAAGGCAGGACATTAGAATATTATAACTCTACCTTTATCTCCTATAGTGTTTTACTATTGTTTTTGTAGGCTTTAATTATACATACCTTATAAATACCAAAAAGACACTATCATTGTCTTAATCACTCAACATTCATTTAGATTTACCTACATATTTACCTTTTCATCATTTCAGTCCTTTCGTCTAGGTTTATTTTTCTTCTATCTAAATAATGTTCTCCAGTATTTTTTGTAATTTAGTTCTAGCAACAAATTACTTTTGTTTGCTTGATTTCTTTTTAGGTTTTATTTATTTCTCATAATTTTTTTTGAAAAATGAATTGGTCCAATAAAAGCTACTTTACCTGAGGCATAATTAGAAATTGCTCTATGTTGCTTTATATTTATTTCTTATCACTTATTCCTTTTTCTTCTTGTCACAGAACCACCTTCTCAGCATCATTTTAAACCAATGTAATTTTTCATTCTAAAAACTTATGTCCAAGCTATGTTACAATAATCGACTAGAATAATCTTGCAGACCGAAATAATTCACAGCAGATTCAATAGCTCAAGACACTATTTTTCACTGATCAGGCACGAAACACCGTACTAGACAGGTTTTTATAAAAATTTTATAACAGTATTTCAACCCCAAGAGATATAAGTAATTTATAAACATATGATAAGTACTATAACAGGAATCATTGAAAAGCTAATAAAATATAGAGAATGGGGAAAATAAAGAAATATTCAAATTGGAGTTGATTTTTTCAATGAGTTAAAGTTATTTGACATTTCATTTTTACTCTATTTTGCTAGTATCAGATAAATATATATTTTCATTTAAGGTAAAAGATGAGATTTCCCAAGGCATATTTTCTAGAGTGTATCTTTCATATTGTTCCACTGGCATGTTATAGACTGCCCATACATTTCAAACTTTGCTTCTCAGACCATACCACATATCCAAAATATTCATTCATTTGCTTCTTGATGGTAAGAAAAAAATACATAATTTTCTATCCTGAGTTCATTAGACTCTTTTATATTATAACATTCATGTGTTTGTCAATTTAGTCTGGAATTTCCTAGGATAGTCACCGTTTTCCATAATAATTGAATTACCAGACTTTTAGAATGGCCAAACCATTTTCAGTGGTATTTGAAAGATTCTAGAGTAAAAACATCAAGAGAAAAATGGAATAAATGAATTAGTGATGAAAGAACACTTAGGGACAGAGTATGTCTCTTGAAAGTAGAAATGATCAAACTATGGAGAAAAGCCTATCAATCTGGAAAATTAAACTATTTTAGACAAATATTATCAATTCCATGTAAACACTAACCTGTAATGTCAAAGGGAGGAAATCAGTGGTCTCCTGTTGCTTCCTAGGTTCAAGGCATGATTCTCTAATGCATTTTCAAAAGCATACAATTACTGTTACAAACAAATATTCCAGCTAAAAATTATGAAAGCTGAATTATTTCTACAGAATCACTTGAGGACTTATAAACAATTCATTGAAACGTAATTATAAAGCTAAGGTCAATAAAAATTTCAATAAAATTATAATATAAGTGACTTTTAAATTGATCTGATTAACAGAAAAGAAATATGAAGGACAACATATTTAGTTACCAAGCATTATAGTCAAATAAGATATCAGGTTAAAATATATTAGTATTGCAAATGTAAATTTTCAGAAATTGTAAGTTTTATTAGACATTGACCACAGAGGTCACAGTCTACCTCTAATAATATAAGCATTATAATTTTTCCCCCAGAATAAAAGAAAAATTAAAATAAATAGTCCGTTAATATGATGCTTTTCATAATACATTTCTGTTACTAATACCTTAATTTTCTTCTGACTTTTAGCCACTAAATGGATATTAATTATAACTAATCATACCCCATGAACCATATGTGCTCTAAACTTAATGCATTTTGGCACAATTCCAGTATCTTTGAATAATCCAAAAACTTTAGAAAGCCCTGTTCAGTCTGGACTGTTTTATAGATCTTCCGAACAAATTTTAATATTAATTTTTTAGTTTGTATAATTACTTTCCTCTTTAATGAAATGTCACCTATACTTATATCAATCATCTCACTACCTTCACTGTCTTTTACACTCAGTAGATTGTAAATGTTAAGCAAGTTAACTTTGTATTTACATAGAACTGGCTTTTATCACTTAACAGCTATGTGATCCTGGGAAATTTAGTTAGTCCTTCTGAGACTCAGTGTACTGCCCTGTAAATTAAGAATGATAATAACACCTAGCTCAGAGAAATCTTGCAAGGATTACCAACAGGGCATGTATAACTCCTAGAAAATAAGAAAAAGGTGATTATCATTTGATCTTGTAAAAGTTATATCATTTAATCATATCTGGTTTTGAATCTGCCTTACTTTAACATCTTAAACTTATTTAAGCTCTAGTATATAAAATTTATTGAAATATTAGTTTATATTTACCTCAATAATATTGGACCATTTTTATATGTATATAATGTTATAGTTCAAGGTAATAAACTGAAAATTTTTGTAAAATTTTCACAATGCCATGATCATTACATAAATATGTGAACATAAGTGTTTCCACTGTAAATTTTAAATGGTTTATTGTCCAAAATTCAGAAACTTATATATGCTAACTTTTCCTTTCCTCACTCAAATATCTCTACCCGCTTTTTTTTTTTTTTTTTGAGAGATTGATCATAGACTGCATCAATAGCCATTTTTCTCTAGCTCTCCTATTTCCACTTGAGTTTGGCCAATGTAAGACACAGCAGGAGATGAAAACTCAGAAGAGAGAGGTCACTGTAGTCATTGCCCTTACAAACTCCTTACTGAGTAGTGGTGGTGACTGCTTTTTATATTTAGATCTTCTTGAAAGAAGCTCTGTTTTCACAACAGTAAGCTTTCTATATTCCAAGAACAATGTTTTCTTCTTTTGCATCTTCAGCCCTAGAGCCCTACCAACTCTCTGCTGGGAACAATTACCCAACAGTGGTACAGAGAATTGGAATTTGCACAGAGTACTATGAGGAGGCAGATTTCAGAATTTGGGCAGATAAGATATCTAGAATTTGTGGAATGGAGCATTGAGAAGATAGATTTGTGCAGCAACAGGTGCCCAGGTGTACATGTGTGTATTTATTATAAATTGGTGGCTGGCGGCAATACTATAGACCTACACAGCTAGACCACCCAAGGATTTCCAACTAACTTCTTTCTTTGCTTTAATGCTAGAACAGAGAAAGTAGAAGTTGAACAGTATCAGGGGAGGGTAGTATGGTGGATCATTAAAGATTGGTCTTCCTAGGATAGCAAGATTTAATCAACCTATTATTAACATCTCTAACATTCAACTGAGACACACAAGGAGCCTTGGGAGTATGAACCTATACTCTAAACTAATATCGATTCTACACTTACCCTGATAAAGTCTAAAGCCAAATTTTGACAAGATCCACAGGAAGACAAAGTTTGGAAACTGAGTCTTGCTAAGCTACAGAGCTAGGCAAACACTTTGAGCTTTCTACAGATTCTTATTTACAAAGTATAAAAAAAAACTACCCATGTTTAAGGCCATAAGAAAATAATTCAAATCCCTTCTAAATCAAAAATCAACATTCTTCTGAGGAAGATAAGAGAATCTAAAGTCTCTAAAACATTATTCTTAATGACTAATAATCAATCAAAATTCACTAGGAATTCAAATAAGTAGGAAAATGCAATCCATAGTTGAAGAAGAAGATGAGGAGTAAAAGGAAGAGGAAGCAGAGGAAGAAGAATAGGAAACACAGGAGAAGAAAATAGAACGTTTCAAAGATGAGCCTGATATTGGACTTAGCAATAATGATTCTAAAGGAAATATTAGTAAAGCAATTTAAAAGCTTTTAAATCTATTATTTAAAGGCTTTAATTTGTTTAAAAGTTCTAAAGCTATTTTGACATATTAAAAGAAGATAATATCATCTTAATAAGTGATAGAGAATCTTAGTAGAGAAATGGAAACTACAAAAGAATCAAAGAAAAATTCTAGAGCCTACTAGATGGAGATTATAGTATACTGGAGATTATAAAAAGAAAGCATTAGTGAACATGAAAACATAGCAATATAAATTATTTACCTTGAAGATCATAGAAGAGAAAAAGATGAAATAAAATGATCATAACATCAGGGATCTGTTGGGCCAATTTTAAATTGTTTAAAACAAGTGTAATTTGGGTTCTGGAGGAAAAGAGTGTGAGATTTAAAAAATATACAGATGAAATGATGCACAGACTTCTCTAACTTATACCTCAAAGAAAGTCAGAAGAATAAGCAAAAAAAGAACCACAGCTAGGTAAACCATAGTCAAAATGCTAGACTAATAAAAATTTATAAGTATCTGAATGGGAAAAACACATTACACATAGGGAACAAGGTTAAGAAAATTTACAGGCTTCTAATAAAAATATTTGCAGTCAGAATATAATGTAAAGAACACTTAAAATTAATGAAAGAAAAGCAATTCAACTTTGAACAAAAATATTTTTAAAGGGTGAATTTAAGACATTTTCAGGTAAATAATAGCTGTCAAGAATCATATTCTATGAACCTGCACCATAGGAAATGCAAAAGGATGTCTTTCAGGCAGAAGAAAAGTGATAACCAGTGGAGACTGGAATTTACAGAAGGAAATGAAAAAAGGTCCTTAATAGTAAATAAATATCTATTTCTAAAAGACTATGTTTCCTTTCTTGTAATTTCTTAAAAGTCAAATAGTTGTTTATAATGGCTTATAATGTATTTAAAAATAAAATATAGCAATCCTACAAAGATAAACAGCGTCAGTTAAATAGAATTATACTCCTCTAAGTTTATTACATTTGTTAAATACGAGGTCAGATTATGAAACAAGAAGTAAGGAGGTGGGAAGTGTCAGGTGCAAAGCGCGAAAGGAGAAGTTAGAATTTTGACGATAATATATTATTTTATAGAGAACAACTCATATTGCTAGGTTCTCACAGTTTATATTAAATTGTTGATATGATTTACTAATCTCATATTTCCATATTTTCCCCAAATTACCTTAACATTTTCACGTGTTGCAAAGGTTTTGCTTGTTCATTTGTTTAATTGATTAGAACTATAGAGTCAAGAAAAACTGTCATGTATTGTCTTTTTAAATCTCCAATGATGGGAGGTGAACACACAGTGTAAATATATATATGCCTTACTGTTAAAATGTACAGCTGAAACTTATTGTATTTCGTTAACCAACGTCATCATAAAAATAAATAAATAAATAAATAAATAAATAAATAAATAAAGATTTTAAACTGGGGGAAAAAAAAATCTCCAATGCTTCTGTGCAAAATACACAGGTGCTAATCAATAAATGTTTATTAAAATTTTTAAAAAGTAATATTCATAACTTATTTTTAAATTATTGTATAATTTAGAAAATAAATAGAAATATGAATAAATTAGTTTAATTAATATAGCATAATTTGCTCTATACATGTGGCAATTTGGGATTGAAAGCTATCAAATTGGCACATTATTTTCTTTATATTTTTGTAGGCCTATAGGTCAATTTGTACCAATATATTAAATTCTGTATTACTATTTTTTGTAGTCATGTGACAATATCTGAGTGTGGAAACGACAGTTACTAATGAATGAGCGAAGTAAGGAACAATCTTGAAACATAAAATTTTCTATTGCTCTTGAACTATTTTGTATCATTTCAGTTCGAGATGTAAGTTCAGCCCTTCTCCTAAAGATTCCATTAACTCTGGCCTTTTTTGATTTATTACTGTCAAAAACCCTGAAACCAAAGTTATTTTATAATTGTAGAGTATTTTATTGCTACTAGTTGGTCTACATTAATATATTTTTCTTTACAGTTAGACTCCAAAGGCCTTGAGAACAAAATTATGCTTTAGATATTTTTCCTTCTTACTTTTTTTTTTCTGATCACAGTGGAAAGAAATGTGAAAATATCTATTTGGTAATTGTATGGAATTTGAACTCCTTAAAAGAACAGAGTTGGAGATACAGGTTTCTAAATCCATGTTTGCTTCAAAACAAAGTGAGTCTACAGCTGATTATATTATTTTCCTGCATAAACTCTGGCTTCCTAATCTTCTTTTATTTTGCTTCATAAATTTTACATGTGACATTTGCATTATATTGAAGTAACTCTTGGACATCAGACCAACAAAAAGTACAGCAAGTATTGAGAAATTAATGCGAATATAATTAGCATTGAAAGATATAGTTTCATACTCCAGAAACTGGTGTTTATACATCCATGAGCGAGACACTCAAATTGTCTGAGCCTGTTTTCTCATCACTGAAATAAAAAAATAAATTTTAACTGCATAAATCATCCACTTAAAATTAACATTGTAATGAGTAAGAAAATAAATATTAAAATTACTTTATATAAATTTTTCTTCTGGTAGAATTATAGCAATTAATATTGCATAGTACCTTACAGTTTACAAAATTTTTATGTGCTTTGCCTTTGGATTAACCAATGATTTTCATCCACTCCTGATGCGGATAAGTATTATATGGATTTGGTAAGTTCTTTATCTTTCTTGGACTTCAGTTTCACAATTAAACTACATTAAATGATTTTATAAGAATTAAAAATAATGTATGTAAAGTGCCTAGCTCAGATACAAAGCATAATACTTACTTAGGGCAGCATAACATTTAGTATTTATATAATTATTCATAAGTATTAATAAATATCAGAACAAGTAGTAGTCTATAAACAATCTACTATAACATTAGATTCAAGATATAGCAACTGTGAAAGGGAAAATGATACTGGCTCTCTATGTAAACTTTAATAAAGATCCTTCACAATTACTTCTATACAATATTTTTATGCTAACTGTAACTATGCTGATTATAGTGTAAATTACAACCACTTTATCACACAAAAATCACAAGTTTTGAATATCAAAATTCTCCTCAATAAATCTGTACAAAATATAATGTATTTAACATGGCTATGTATACTCAATATTATATTGGATGTGTAGGCTTGCTAGAAAATTTCAAAACACTTGAACAGACAAAGTTAAGCACAAGTTCTAATAGATTCGGATGCTTACGCAGTGAAGAGCCCCTTAGATATCTCAGAATTCAGACCCACTCATGTTGCAGCTCATTCGGATTGTTCAAAATACATTTTTCGTGTATTGTTTAATTTACTTGGACTTTTATAAAGAAAAGAAATATCTAGTCTTGAGATTTACTTATATTTGTTTTAAGCATTTTGCATGTAATAATTCATTTAATTCTCTCAGCAGTCCTGGAGTTAGTACTGAACTTTTCTCAAATTACAGTTGAGGAAACAGGCACAGAAATAAAGGGTAATTAAGGGTAACTGCCCAGATAATGCTAGAGGGTAATTAAGGGTAACTGCCGAGATAATGACAGAGATAATATTTGAACTCGTATTTTGACCCCATAATTTAAGTTTTCATAACTATGTATTTGCATATATTCATTCATTCATTTATAGCATTTCATTTTCAGTAAGTTCTCTTCTACCACGCTGACTTGGTCACTGATCTTTCATTTTCATTCTAGACTTATTCAACCCTCTTCTCACTCCCCACCCTTAGCTGATTTCTGGAAGCACTTTTTTTAAAAAAAAATTATATATATAGTTTTTGAAATTACATATTTTTAAAATAGTTATTGGAATTTCTTGGTAAATTAATTTTCTGAGTTTCTAATACCTTTATTCTTTTAATTTCTACTCTGATAAGAAATGTAACATTCTTTTTTATACCACAAAATGTAAGATGAATGATGGGCTTGAAAAAAATTTTGTAGTGGCTGTTCGAAAGGCATTTAAAAATTAAGGAATCAAAATGTTCTTCTCATTCTTACATCACAGTTCAAATAAAGGTGCGAGTTTTTTTGCCTATGGAAAAACTAGCTGACAAGCGCCAAGAAAACTAGATTTTTTTTTTTTAATGAAGCTGTATTTGTCTAACATACAGTTATTATACACAGAGAGCTTTTTCAAAATATATGTGAGACTTCTGATTTCTATATATTTACCCTGCCTTGTTAGAGTAAACTTTATACCATCCAATCTAGAATTACTCAATTTCTTATCTCCAATCAAGTATTAAAGTAAGAAAACAACCGTGAGGAATACACAAGAAAATCGCCACAAAGCATAGAAATTATAAAGGGATTTATAGTTATGTGACAATGAATATTATTTGAATGACCTTACATTTTGCCATTGTTAAGAATACAAATTGGTATTATTTTCTGTACTCTTTATAGAGAATTTACAGCTTTGTAGTACCAGTGGAGAAATACTAAGATTTTGCGGTGTCTGATATTTAACTTGCTTTCCCATAATTTCTTTTTAATGACAAAATAAAGATGCTCTAAATAATAGAATTCTTCCAGTTTATTATATTTAGGGGTATTGTTAATTCAATTGCCATTCTACTCAAACTTTACAAAATCCAGAGGTGTCTTATAATCTCCCAGATATGAGCTGTTATGTTTATTGCTTGAACACTTCTATTAAAAAAAAAAAAAAAATTCTTTGCAAGAAAGTGCTGAGCTGGAAAGAGCAGAGAAAATATTTCTATATCAATAAAGTAACTTTAAGGCATTCAGGTTTGTATTTTTCACCTTATCTTCCTTTTGACATTTATTTTTTCTTCACTTCAGCAGCAATAATATGATTTTCCTCTTTTTTCCTTCTTATTGTTACCTTACACGTGTTAACCTAGTGCTAATAATAACTGTTCTGATTATTATCTTCTTCCACACCTCTGTGGCTCTTCCTTTAGGCCTAGAGTCAGTATTTACTTTAGAAGGAACAGTACATTGAAAGGCATATAAAGGTGAAAATCAGGCTTTTTGTGATTTCAAGGAGCAGTTATAGCTCTTGGCACATCCACAAACATATCACAAAAACTTCTGAATTCCCTTGCAGGCTTTCTTTCTTGCACTGTTAGGAAAGCAAGAATGTGAGTGACAGCTAAGATGATATTACCATTTTGGGGGACTCAATTCTGCAGATGATGTAGTGCAGGGAATAAAGGAATGTGAAAGATAAATTGTTGTTGAATGGGTTTTCACACCACTGAAAGTGTATTTTAGTTTAATGGTAGTGACAGTCCAGCTCCAACCTGCTGACAGATTGCTGCTAGCAAGAAGATATATTTGAGACTTACTGTCAAGATACAAGCTTTCATGTTAACCAAAGAACATCTTTTAAAGAGTATTTCAAAGGATAATGAAAAAGAGAGAAATGGTATTTAACAAAGACATTGTGAAAATAATATCTGAGAGTCGCAAGTAGGGCCTAAGTTGGCAAAGGAACGATAACTCAATTTCCTAGGGTTGCATACCTCCAAGGAAAAAGTCAATCCTAGAAAAAGGGTCAGTGTTAGGCTTGGGTATTATGTGGATGAGAAAGCCCACTGAAAATGGCAAAAGTTACCCAATTAAATACAACTGAGAAAGACCATTACCTCAGGTTTTCTAAGCAGAAAATTAGGAAAGAGGAAGAGTGAGGGTATGTGTCATGAGCATAATATGCATTTTACATTCTATTGATATCTATTCATTGGAAATTTGATTTGCCATTAATAAAATTAAAGGTCATCATTAATTGATATATAAGCATGGTGTTCTTCTCAATTGTTTAACTTGCACGACCTTCGCCTGTAGTTTTTATCAGAGCACCTTGACACACCTACTATTGTTATCCTCATTTTGCAGGAAGGGAAACAAAAGCACAGAGAGTTTTCATAATTTGTCAAGGTCACACCCTTGCATCAAAAAGAGACAAAGTGAATCCTTGGCTACTGCTCTTACACAGTTAGTGAAGCTTCCTCTATAACGGAGGAAGTTATTCTAAATGTTAAGATTCCTCTCTTTACCAGGGCACACAGCTTTAGTAAGCAAGCGTGAGGATCAAAAGAGATATCTTGATGATCAAGAATAACAAAATCATTCCTAGATAACAAAAGGGCAGGTATTTCTGGCAAGAAGAACAATGAGAAGATACATCCAGATTGTCCTCGTATGCAGTTAAAAAGCTTTTAGTCTTCTAAATATGTAACATAATTGAACTGAAAGAATGAATCATGGAATGCTCAAAGACAGCTTCTTTTTGTTTTGTTTTAGTTTTGTTTTGGCTTTGTTTTTGGTGGTGGTGGTGGTGATGGTGGCGGTATAGTGTGTGTGTGTGTATATGTGCATGTGTATTTTAGAGTTATGTTTATTAAAATCTGTCTTCAATTTTAGGCTTACATGCATCACATAGAATTTTTAGTGTGTTTATAAATTAAATTCATTTTAAGACCTTTAAACAATATCGAATAAACTAATTCTGCCTCCTTCAGATAGATATTTTTCTATACTGCTGTCAAATATATTTATTAATTTCAGAAAGTGAATAGTGTTACTAGTTTACTACTATTTGATTTAAAATATAGGAAGCCAAGTTGGAAGGACCATGAGAGAATCATGAGAAGGGAGGAATGACAGTTTTTTCTAGTCCTTCTAAAATAAAATCATTACCAACCCCAACCCCCATGGTTCCTCTGAGCCTCACAATGAAAAGTTTTAGTCTGAGGTAGAGGATTCTTTACTGGTCTTGCAAAATTAATAACTTCATCTTCTATCATTTGTTTTATCTACTTCATGTACTAGGACATGTGCTAAAGGGACATATAAACCACTCTTAATGTTTCTAATTGGAAACTACTAGACTATAAAGAGATTTTCCTCCCTATGTGTGAGATTATAAAATTTATGTCTTATAGCTAAAGAATTGCTAGCTCATGAAATTTTATCATCACTACTGAAACTGGAGAAGATACAAGGAACAGCATAGGTGCTAAATGCATTTGTAGAGATATCTAAGCCATATGTCTCAAGAATATCTTATAGGCACAAGCAAAAAAATAATTTCTTATATACTTATATTAAATTGTCATTCTGAGGAGTAAACTGTTCTATAAACATGTGCATGTTACCATATGCCATGAGATTAGTATTATCTATTTTAAAGAAGTTAAAAATGAGAGAAAAGAGAATGTCTATTTTCAGAGATGATCTTCAGAAATGGTTCAGCACCAATGAGGTAGGATGATAGAAAGTTTGCAAATAATTTTTCTCATCCTTGTATCCTCATGCCACTCCTCCCATCAAGGAATTAAGTATAGTGAAGTATATTTCTCCCCCTTGAATCAGGATGGGCTATACAAATCACTTTTTTCAAAAGGATGCAGCAAAAGTAAGTCTGAGCCAGTTCTAGGCCTAGCTTTTGAGAAGCCTGACAGTTTCTGATATCAGTTTTGGAGCCTGGATCCCCATGTCAGAAATCTTACTCCTTGTTGAAGAGAGACACAGCCAAGCACAGCCTGTCAGCCACTCCAGAAGAGGTCCAGGACATGTGTATGAAGCCATTTCAGTGTGGCTGCCCCAACGGGAGTCCTAGGTAAAGGTAGGCCAGACAACACCAAACTCACTCCTGGCAACACCACATGGAAAAACCACCCAGTCAAGCCCAGGCAGCCCAGAGAAAGGCGAGAGAGTAAACATCATTGTTGTTTTAAGCCACTATGTTTCAGGTACAGTTTCTTTTCCAGCTTTACATAACTGAAACATATTGAAAACTAAGAGACAATAATTAAACCAAAAAAAAAGAAATCTTTTGAGATTCCAAATCCAAAATTAAAATATTTCTCTAAAGCCAACATGATAAGAACTGTAAGTATAACTTAAGAAGAGTTCCATTTCAAGTGAATGATTGCTACTTAAATGAACTTAAGCAAGTCACTAAAATTCACTAAGTGGGTTTTAAATGGATGCCAAGTATTAGTCACTTTTTTAAAAAATTATTTTTAGTACTTGTTCTTTTAATATCACTTAAAGCTATTCTCTTCTTTTCAATCTTACACATTAGGTAAAGATCAGATCCATCTCACCCCTCTCAAGGGTTACCAAGAGCTTCTATTCCTTTTACCTCCTGTTGAACTCTTCTTCAATTTATTTCTAATTCCTAATTTGCTGCTTTCTAAAACATAGATGAAATTGTACCTTATCTATTATTTTTTAAGGACTTTCCATTATCTTAAGAATAAAGGTCATGTCCTTGACATGACTTTCCAGCCCTCTAGGATCTTACTGTTGTTTTTTCCCACACCCTTAATTTGTGCCCACCCCTCTCCTTGAAACCCAGACTTAAATCATAGTAAACCTCCATGCCTTTGCATCTGCTCTTTCCTCTCCTTATATTTTCCTTTTCCCCTGTAGACCTAATTTCTATGTATCTTAAGAATAAAGGTCATGTCCTTGACATGACTTTCCAGCCCTCTAGGATCTTACTGTTGTTTTTTCCCACACCCTTAATTTGTGCCCACCCCTCTCCTTGAAACCCAGACTTAAATCATAGTAAACCTCCATGCCTTTGCATCTGCTCTTTCCTCTCCTTATATTTTCCTTTTCCCCTGTAGACCTAATTTCTATGAAAAAAAAAAAAGAAAGAAAGAAAAAAAAAAAGACCCTTTTAGCAGACAATGCCCTGCACTTAAGTCTGAATCATTTAACCTACCTTGAAACTACCATTTCACTTGGCATACATACCCATTGCAGCACTGACCACATTCCATTAGTGTGCTTCCTAAGTACTGGAGGATAGCTTTTAGGTCTGTATCTCAGCCCCTAGCTTAGTGCCAAGAATGCAAGCAAATGCAGTGCTTGTTGGATGAGTAGGTGAATAATAAATGAAATGGATAGTGCATGTGAAAGTATTTTATAAAGTTAAAAGTACTTTGAAGATATTATTTTGATGACTTATATATAAGAGGTTGTAAAAAATATTTCCCGTAAAAACAGACTGAAATCCAAAAGAGTTAAATGAATATATCTGAAGGGAAGTAGGAAGTGATTACATATACATATACCAGAAATAGACTGAAAGTTGCCTATAAAATACATTAAATAAATAAATAAAATTTAATGTAATCTATAAATAAATAAAATGATTTTACACTGTTATTTAAAGACACTAGGAAATAATGAAAACAAAAATAAATGTTAGGGCTAGGATGTGATTATTTATCTTGCATTGTATTGGTCAAAAAACTACATTATTTACTACTTGATTGTGGTAGTTTTAAAAATGATTTGAGAAAAATAGAGATAAAGTGGGTATATTGAATAGAATTAGAAGCACTTATTTAAATTAAGCAATATTTCATTTACTCACAGAATTGAATTTATTAATCATCAGATTGAGATAATATTGAATGAAATTTTTGAGTGGTCCTTAACTTCAGGCATTGTACTAAGTGGTTTACAGACATTATCAAGTTTAATTCTTAGAATATAACCTATGAGACAAGGATTAGCATCCTCCTTTTAAATGTGGAAATTAAATTTGTCCATGTTGACACAGTTAATAAATGGCAGAGCCATTGTCAGATTTCTGGTTTAAACCCATGCTTTCTTGTCATCAATGAGAATGGAAGACAGAATGAAACTGGAATTTCCTGCAACGAGAATTTTATAGAGAAGAAAAATGATCCTTTCTCTTTATACTTATCAAAGAAATACCAATCCTATTAGCACCATAGCTTTACATTAGCTCTAGCTTCCATGAGTGTCTGTCACATCAAAAGTCACATTTCTGAGAAGTAACAAACGCTTCTAACTTATTTCATGGTTTACTGCTTGCCATTAAATTACCACACAAAAGCCCCTGTATGGAGGATTGACTAGCGTCCCCTCAAAAAAAATAAATAAATAAATAAATAAAAGACATTTCTACCCTTAGAATTTGACCTTATCTGCAACGTAGTTGTAGATATGAAATAACATTGCAAACATCAAGATGACGTCATCCCACATTAGTTCGGGCCCTAAATCCAATGACGGGCATCCTTAGGAGAGACAGAAAAGAAGACACACAGAGAAGGCAATGTGAAGATGGAGGCAGAGACTAGAGTTATACTCTCACAAACAAAACAATGCATTACATCTCCAGATCTGGAAGAGGCAAGAAAGGATTCTTCCCTAGAGCCTATTGGAAGGCAGCACAGTCTTGCCAATACCTTAATTTCAGATTTGTAGCCTCCAGAACTCAGAGAGGATACATTTCTGTTGTTTTAAACCACGAAGTGTGCAGTAATTTGTTACTGTAGCCTTAGGAAACAAATAGAGCAACTATTTTCTATTTCTGCAGACCTGCCAAGGGCAGTGCTATGCCTAGGGCAAACAAAACAAAACAAAACAAAAACAAACAAACAAAAAAAACCAAAAAAAACCCACGCACATGAATTCCTCAATTATTCAATTATTCAGCAACAGATCTCTTGAAAGGGTAACATTTAAGATTATACCAGAAGTATTTCAAACGGCAGGGAACAGGCAATAAGAAGACAAAAAGTAATTTACTAACAGTAATAGACAATACAAAGACAAGACAAAACTTAAGAATGTTGACTTGGATTGAATTTTTGGTTCTATGGAAAGCCATAAAATGATTTCATATTTTGGGTAGAAGTGTAAAAGAGACACGGGCAGGATCCCAATTTGTGTTTTAAAGAGGTCATATTATATTCTGGCATCTGGAAGACAAACTGGAAGCTAAAAGGGTGGAAGGAGGGAGATTAGGAAATGAGTTTTTGCAATTTTTCAAGGAGAGGTAACAGTGGGTTTGCAAGTAGCTGCGATGATAATCAAGACATGTCTTTGAGGAATTTTGTAGAGGAAGCTCTCCACTTGCTGATTGATATGACAAGGGAAGAAAAGTAAAACCTCAAATCTCTGTAATAAAATACCAGAAGGACATAAGGAGTACAAAAGCGAGTAACTTGGAGTAGAGAGAATTAGGAAATGTTCCTTGGAGAAAGAGATTCTTGTATGTATGAATAATAGTGGCCTACTAATTAAAAAACTGCATATGAATGTAGGAAATAAAAGGCTGTAGGGAGACGGGTAGATAAAGGAAATTTTTTACTAAATGCTCTTCCAACAAGACCAATTTGCAGTTGAGTTGTTTATATCCCTTTGACTATAAAGAGCAGTAATTATATACAACACTGAAACACTAAATTATTCAATTGCCTCAAATTTGTTAACCTCACATTCTTTCACTGTGTGCCTGTTTTGGGGCTGTTCTCTGCATCAAGACATTTTTAGATTTGTTTTAAATCTGGCATTATTTTATTCAAAGTGAGTTTATTCAAAGCTATTTTACTTGATTCCTTGAAATATTTTTGCTTTTCTCACCAGTTCTACACATTGACCTTATAAGGGCTCTGTTAAAGTGAATTCACTCTTTAGACAAGGTTTCTTATCAGTTTTTCACACTTACTAGAGAGGATTTTTTTTTTTCTCAAATCATGCAATAGTTCTATCTATAAATAGTATTCTGTGATTTTGAGTATTAAGCTATTCTATTAAAGAAATCACTAGCTGGAGTATATTTTTTAAAGAATTACTTCACTTTTTAAGAAGATATTACATATTTTTCTGCCTGTCTCAGTGGCCTACTTAGCTTTCTCAAGCTTTCCACTAACTTGTTTCTCATATCTCCTAGTGTTCTCATAATAATTATTTTCCATGCATCAAAACATTCTAGTTTGTTGTTATCTTTGATAAAGGAATACAAAATTATAAATACCCTTAGGTTTTTCTTTGCACGTATGTAACACACCTATTTAAATTAATGAAAGGACACCATGTATATGAAAGAAGATGCCAGGTAAAATCACAATATACTGTGTCAAAGAGAGGTAAAATGTCTCCTTGACTTCTGCTTCTTACATAGTACTCGCCTCCTTGGAGCATAAAATGATTTAAATAGGGCACTTCCCGAAATTAGTAAACTTAGTTTTGCACTTTTTAATCTGAATGAAGAACTCGAAAAAATTTTAAGTGAATTAGAGGAAAGACAGAGTTTCAGTAAGAATCTATTTACTCTGTCTAGGGGACTCTGCTTGAAGTTTAAAGGAAGAATTTAAAGGAAGAATGCTTACGGAATACAAAAGAAAGGACAAATTATACAATTATTTTCTGGAAAAAGAAGTACAGACTAAGAATGGAACTAAATTTTGAAGTGCTTATAAAAAAATTAATGGCTGATACAAAAACTGATCCTGTTAAACATGAATGTTTTTTTAAATGTCTATTTTTTTTTTTTTTCAGGGAAGGGAGGGCTATTTACCAATGTCAATGGCATCTTCAATGTAACATAGCACAGAAAAATCTTGATATTCTTCAATTACTCCCCATACCTAGGGGAAGGTGTGTGCCTTCCTAAGTCTTTTCAATCTCAATATATGGCAATACTATTATTAGAGTTGCACCAACTAAAACTTAACAAATTTCATGAAATATGAGATTAGATGAGAAAAACAATATATCAAAATTAATATATTGTTGCATTATGTGTTATGTAGATTTAAACATATGTGTAGCATACAGCTATTATATTTAATCACTTGAAAATTCCAAAACTCCATCTACATTCTTAAAAGTGAATACATGTACATAAACATATGTATGTATATATATGTTTTTGAGATATGAATCTCAAAAAAATATATAACAAAGATGTCCAACTTTAAAGCGGAAGTCAGAAAGATTAGAGCAATCCTCATTTTCTCCATCCTCCTCTAATTTTTCTTAGAGAAAGTAAGTACTGAATAAAATGTATTAAATGAATAAAATAAATGAATGCTTGAACCAATGAATAAACTACATATGACACTTATTCTCATTAAAAATATAAATGTCCAAAAAATCAAATGAAAGTCATCATAAATATTTTATGTAGAGTACTAAGTTTGATTTTATTAAGAATATTTAATGGAACTACAGGTACTATAATGCAGAGTATTTCTAAATCTGTCATATCTTATGAAGGAAAAATTAATAACATCCATACTCATTTACCCAAATGATACTATTATTTCTGAATGTTCTTAAACACAACTAAAAGAAATTACCTATATGTTCTTTGAAGCACTATACAGGATCTACAATATAAAAATATATTTTGGAATAAAATATGAGATAAAATTTGCTCTACAGCAAAATTAAAAAAATTCTGGATATTACTAAGAAACAGGCAAATATGAATCTAGACCAAATACATATAAAAAACAAATACTTGGAATAGAAAAAATATATTTGCATATATATATGCACATCTAGGTGTATCCTTATATGTGTAAATGCATGGGAAAATGTCTCATACTGAAAACAAAAAGCCAGAAAGCTGTGCTGTATTTACATCAAAGTCAAAGGTAAACTATTAAGGTGTCTTATGTCATTTAATGCTAGTAGTTATTAAATAACAAATGTAGTTTCTTTAATAATACCTGATGTAAATCATGTTTCAGCCTGTCATAAGCACTTACTTTGCATAATATTGCTTAGTCTTTTCAAAAATTCTGTGATTCGATGTGTTTTTTACCCTTGTTAGATGTAAAAACTGAAGCTTAGCGAATTAATGCCTCCCCACCCTCAAACACGTTGACTAAGCAGTGGAACTGGACATTGAATCCAGAGATGCTTTAGACCATGGTTATTCAATATGGTGGCCAGTAGCCATTTGTCCTTATTCAGCACTTGAATTGTGGCTAATGTAAAAGAAGAAATGAAACTTTTAATTTTATTTAATTTGGACCATAGAAATGTAAAATAATATTTTCATCAAACACAACTTTATTGCATCGATAGGACTAAACTTTAAATATTGAATGCTTACAATATTTCCTTATTGGAGTATGCATATCAAGCGCATGAATTGTTTCTAGTATTTCACATAAACTCATCATGGATCTAGTGAATGTCAATGGATGTACAGTTTGATTGTTTAAAGCACCAATATAATATTTCATTGTATATCTTTGAATTGTTTATGCAGACAGCATGAATTATAGTGACGCATATGTAAAATGTAGGTGGTAATAAAGTTGAGATACTTATTTTTAATTAAAATATAATGCAATTAAGTTACATTTTTAGTTTAAAAATAAATGTGGGTAAATCTTAAAATTTAAATAGAAAACTACTACTTATGCAGAATCAAGTAGAAATTCAAAAGCTAATGCTTCAAAGAGATTAGGTAAAAAACAAAAAGAGAGGAGTTGAGAGAGAGTATGTAAGATTCTTAGAAGGCACATAGCAGATTTTTCAATGTAATGGCAATTTACAGCCACAGAGCAAAGTAAAAAAGCTACTGTGTTAAAAATATATGATAATAAAATTGATTATATTGAGACACTGTAATGTATACTTGAAACCTGCTAAGAGAATAGATATTGTTCTCACACACACAAAAAATGGTAACTGTGTGAGGTGATGAATATATTAATTAGTTTGTTTTGTTAAATATTTCACAATGTATAAGTGTATCACAACATCGTGGCATATGCCTTAAATATACACAATTTTTATTTTCAATTATAGCTCAATAAAGCTGGAAGAAATCTAAATATATACAATAAAGTAGATTATATAAAAGCTACATTTCAGCAAATTCATAGAAAATGTGATGGTTTCCTCTGAATGAAAAAAAAATCTACGAATGTAGTTACCTGAAGTCACAATTAAATATCAAAAATAGTTTTTTTCTAATAATTTTAAATAGGATCTAAGCTTGTAATTTTGGTCGGCTATAAATCTTATGCAAAGTATTGGCCAGTAAATCAAATATTACATTACACTTTCAGTTCTTACCTTAACTAAACATCACCTTTCCTTAATGAGAAAAACACAAATCATAATTTGTTCCTTAGCTCTTAAAGGTAGTCATTAGATCCCAAGTGGATTGCAAGTTATCTGTAAAGTAATCAAGATTCTCTGGAAATGTTTCCAAAGTCATAGGAAAATGAGTTATTTAATTGTCTCATAAGAGAAGAATTAAGTATAACTTTTCTCTGAATTTCCTGAGAACTTGCTAGATCTCTGAGGAAGGCATGAGTTACGGTGCTTATGGCACAGATAAAATGCAATGGGAAATGAATGGATCCTCTGGGAGTGATAGCAAGCCCAGTTCAGACAGGACAGGCAATCCAGAAAGTGGGTAGGAAGGAAATAACTGCGTACAGGTATCTAGCCATTGGTAGTATACAAATGAGAGAAAGCAGTTGGCCATATTTCTAAGGCTCTGCTTCTGAGACAGCCTTTTCATATGATGCATAATGGTTATTGGAAGCAAAGATTTGCCCTAAATTTAAAAGATTATATACTTGTAAAGAACTCAAAGCCTTTAGTCCCATATTCTATATTCTATAATAGACTTAATCTCACTAGATATATTTTGAATTGGGAAAAACATGGGAAGGACACATTCTATTTATATACGGAAAGAACATTCAGGCTTGACTGTGAAATCAAAATTGTACTTTCAAAATGGAATAGGCTATCATGGGCTAGGTTAGATATACCCAACATTCTTAATAAGGGAAATTAAGTTCTAAACTCAAAGCTAAAAATAGAAAGATATTTACACAAAGGGTGAGTAGAGAATTTTATGACAAGTTCTATAGGTTTGCCTCAGATTTGCCTAAAATCTACCACTATGGATCAATTTTTTGTTGATCTTGTTTTTAGCAACTTTGAAGAATATTTTGAATGTTTTATTTTAACAATATGTATACTGCTTATAAAGAAGTTTCCCTGGGTACTCTATGATGGTGTAGATGATGGGAGACTGGGGCAGAGTTTGCTAAAATATTATAGAAGCATTCTCATATCAGAGCTACTAGCTCTGGATTCAGACAGACCAGGGTTTAAATCCTACTTCAACCTCATTATAATTGTATGACCTTTAGTTTGTTCCTTAGCTCTGCAATTCTATATATTTTTCAAATATAAAAATGGTTGTTAATAATAGTACTTATCTCATAATGATTTGTAAATAAATTAGGATATAGCAAGAAATTTGTATAGTACCTGTCCCCACTGATTTATTTTGTTTATGTCCACATGGTGGAATACTGTATGCATTTTGTGCTTGAAGCAATATCAGTAAACACTGAGGTACATGTAAAATTGACTACATTATAAACATTTAATATCTAAATATCAAAGCACTGATAAGTAGCTTTAGTCTCAATGAAATTTCCTCGTATAACTAGCAATGTGATGCTTGATGGACTCACAGAAATTAAAACATGTATAATAAAACAATGAGAGTATTTAAATATTATTTCATTGAAAATAACCTACTTTTAACAAATAGTGAGTAAATAGTTAAAATAAAAATTTTCCTATATTTTGTTTTAGATAGCAGACTTAACTAAAGATTATGCAACAGTAACTGAAAAGCTCCATCTGCTGGCTTTTTTTTATGTTTATTCCTTTTCTTTAATCAGTAATTTGTTAGCACATACTAAGGGTATATAAACATTATGAAATATAAGTTAGGGACCTGTTTGTTGAAAAGTCTCGTCAAAAAAAATTAATTTTCTCTATTGTGTTTGTAAAATATTGAATTGTTATTCTGATTGCTTCTACTTCCTCTCTACTTGCAAAGATAAGATCTGGACATATTTAAAATTAAAACTTCTTACCAGCTAAAAAGGGAAGAAAATATAATCTTAAAAAAAAACAAACAAACATAAAATTTCTCCCTATTTAGTAAAACAGCTACTTCTGACTGCTTCATTTCACTGCAAACTCATTGTGATGTTTTTTTTTGATTTGATTCCCTTTCCCCCAACAGTTACCGTGTATATAATTGCTTCTGTATTCACTAAAAATGTTACACTGTTACAGTTTTGTACTTCAAATTGAGTGATCACATATTAATAAACAAAATGACTAACAGAGTAAGACTTGCACCATTAAATAAACCTGTACATTGAAACCATGGCACATTTGTAACTAGGCAATAAAGTAGTGGAATTATGTCAAAGAAAGAAGATCTTATGATATATAAGTGTCCCTAAATATTTTAACAAGTATATTTTCTTATAATGTTTACTAAATACTTTCATTATATTTGAAAAATCAGTTGTTCTTATGGTAGAAATAAAAATATTTTGTTATATAAACTTATTTCATAGAAATGTATTTTCAATAAAGTGTCATAAAAAATTAGATAATATGGTCTACTTTTCAGAAGTGGCTTTAAAGAATAATTAAAAATTACCGTAGTCTTGGTAGCATGATAAGTCATTTAAAATTCATATATGCAAAATTATAATTTAAAATAACTGAACATTTGTGACTATCCATTTATAAGCTATGAAGCACAATTTATTATATAAACCGTATGAACAGAAAACAATATCATCAGCTCATTAACAACAGAAAACATAGTCTTAATACAAGCTAATCATAATGTTTCATTGACCATTTTGAGCTACTCTCAGTGTTACTTCTAATTTTAAATACACATGTATACTAAGAATTAGACTTATCTCAAAGGGAAATTGAGACTTTTAAAATATATCTCTAAGCTATCCATATAAACAAGTTAACTGGAAGAGTCTGTTTCTCTGTAAATCATCCAAAGAAACAGCATTTGTGGCTAAAAATTGTAAAGGATAAATTTGAAGTTAAACTGGAGTTGAACATAGAAGTCCAGCTGGTCAAGTATTTTGATTCAAAAACAATTATTGAACGAAAACTATGAGCTAGGAACTGTGCTAGTTTCGGGACATACAAAGGTAAACAAATTTGACATCCTTATAAACCAGAAGGGAAAATATGATTTAATAATTATAGCAATAGTAGTTATTTAGTTATATGTGCCACAGAGATGAGGAAAATTGAAAATATTTTTTATTTAATAACTTCCATGATCAAAGTTAAGTATATCATGTTTGATTTCAAGTGATAATTTCTAGTATACTTTTTACTAATAAAAATAATCTGCAGAAAATTTGAAAACAGTTGCTCTGTAGTTAGAAAGTTATCATTCCTGTTGATGTGTGGGCAGGAGGACTATGACAATGTAAAATAGTATCACTTAATATTTTAATGAGAACGTTTAGCTCATTGCTAATTGTATAGGTAAGCAAGGCAGCTATCTCTCTTCACAAAATATTTTCACATTTTTTGAGTGTTGTGGGAGACACCGCTTCCATACTCAAAATTATGTTCCATGTGGTATCTGTTTGTCCCATTAATGTAGCATTCCTGTTCCCCTCTCCATGCCCAAATCTCTAGTTCTGAAGAGAGAGGAAGTGAATTAACCTGACTTATGTGCTTTGAAGGAGAAACTGGACATGTACAATAGCTCATCCCTCCCCATTTTTCTCTTGAGAGTGAGTTGCTCTATTCTCATTTGCCCCAAATTTTAAATGCAGCATTTGCAGCTCTGCAAGCCAGGAAGTCTGAAGTTTTGGTAAGTGTTAATTTTGAATTTTAACACTAAAGAGACAGAAATGTTAAATCTCTTCCTTGAAAATACTCCCCAGTCAGAATATTGACTTATGTCCACCATCTTTCTCACAGACAATTTTTTCCTTGTCTCCAATATTTTTAAAGCTGGTTATAATTTCTATTAACTCATTAAGCATTACTTCCAAGACATTAATTATTTTACAGCATAATGGTTTGTTTTACATATGTAAACCACATATTTAAAGAAATGAGTAATTTGTATAAAATATTTAAATGCATTTTAAATTCATAATTAACTTGTATAAGTAAATGCAAAAATACATTTAAATGTATTGGGAAACATATGTGAAAAGTATCTTCATTAACATTTGGGAGTGGGTAGACTATCTTCAGTCAGAAGACTTAGAAAACAAGCTGGTCCAGAACGACTCAGTCTAAACTTCGTCATACCACTCACTACCTCTGTGACCATGCAAAAGTTCTCCTAATATGAAATTCCAACTGGGAATTGTGGCTATTAATATAACTACCTCATATGCTCACTGTGAGGACTAAATAATGATTTAATGAAGATAAAGTGAGATAATATAAGCAAAAGATTTAGTCTTGTTGCTCTAATATATTTGAATGTTAAATGTCAGAATATATTGTATACCTTAATCAAAGAAAATAAAAAATTCACACCATATTGTTTTTTTGTACTTGTGTTGTTGTTTTATTACTCAACAAAACCTTCATAAAAGTTGTTGTTTTCTCTAAGTATTTTTGTCTCTTCATAATATAAATATAATATAATGAAATATAAAAGTTTTAAAACCTATCTTATATTCTGTTATTTGATATAAATCTATCTCTATTTTTTTATTAAATCGTGGTCTTTGTTTTTACTAAAAAGTTAGAGTTTCAGATAAGAGAGAAAATTTCAGGTGTGCAAAATAAGCATGAAGACTATTAATAAATCTACTTGTTCTTATAGTTTTATATTCCTCTTTATTCAGAAAATCTAAAAGACACGGTAGAAAATTTACCACACAAAAATTTAAACCCTTTTATAGTTATCATATAAATATATGTGTATATAATATATATAAAACACAAATGAAAGTCATTAAAATAAAATATTTGTAACATATTTCAAACATAGAAATCACTGATATAAAATGAAACCTTATAAATCAATGAAAACTAAAAGTGACATGAAAATGTAAAAATCTTAAATTTTATCAAAAAGATAATTTAAAAATGAACACTTGAGAGAAAGATTATTTCATTAGTTATTAAGAAAACACAAGATAAAATGAGATAGAATTTTTAACATCAGGTAGGAAAACATAAGAATATATAGTCTAAACATATAATGTCATTAAAACTATGACTATAAACTACCACACTATGTAATTCATAAATATTTTGAAATGAATATTTAAAATAAATGTGTCAAATAAAAACATTATTGATGTACTCAATAAATATTTGGGAGTAATAAAGTATAAAAATTATCAGGTTTATATTTTCTGTATAATTCCACATTAAGAATCTATCTGAAAATAAAACAATCATAATTACAACACTTAGTTGTATATAGATTTATTTTGCAGCATTATTTTGAAACAACTTATGTGACCAAAAAGAGAAAGATTATTAAATAAATTATAACATAGCTGTAGTGGAAAACAATACACAGCAGTTTAAAATGAAGAAATATACCTATTTGTCTGACCAGGCAACTGTGAAGGAGATAAAAGCTATGTGTAGAAAAATTTGCAATGTATAATCTTATATTTATAGAAAAATAATATTAACAATGAAAGTGACAAGGAAGAGAAGACTTTGCAGTACAGATGTATTTATCCATAAATTAGAGGAAAAGCGAAATGAAAAAAATGCTACTGCTACTTACCTTCAGGCAATAGCAGGATATTAAGGTGGAGTTTGTGGTAAAACTGAAAACATAAAGACTACCATTTTTACTTTCTACTTTCTCAAGTTCAAAATAAATAATGGATAATATTTACTTTGTGTGGTGTATACGTGGTTTGAAATAAATTTAAAAAGGCAAAATCTTGTTATATGGCACATGCAAAAATAGGCAATAAAAAAGCAAAAGAATAGTAAAAAACAAAAGAACTTCATGAAAACAACAGCCAAAGTCACATGTCATTTTTGGTAATGTGGATAAATAAAATCTCCTACAGACTTACTATCTACAATTTACTACCCTATCATTCTTCCAGTAACTAATGGTCATTGACAACAGCTACAAAACATGGGGCTGGTGATTCCTAAAACATAAATAAGTTACTTGAGAAAATTATTTTTAACGTGAGCAGCAAATACTTTCTAGTTTGTCGCAGTCTTACAAATGGAAGGAAGGATGAATTTCTACCCATTTTAGGGAACTCTAATAATTTCTAATGGGCTTGGCTAGAAAGTAAAATTTTTAATTAAGACAGTGACTCCAGCATGTTACCTCATATTCATTTCTCTTCATAATTATGTCAGTATGAAAGGACTTCAATTTAGGTGATTATTTTTAATGATAATGTATATATGGCTTGAAGGACAGACTCACTCGCCAGTGTGCTAAAGAAGAGTACAGATACTGAATTGCCTTAAATATGTCCTATCATTTGAAGAATGACAGCCTCCAGAGGCTCTATCGGCCAAGGCACCAGCAGCTCCTCGAGGCCGGTATATTTCAATTGCATCCTGCAGAGTGATTTCTATGTGCTTACTCTACCTGCCAAAAATAAATATACAAAAAGTGCAATGCAGTGGTGAAGATCCCTTCCATTATGCTCTATGATTCTAACTTCCCATTAGAAGGAGCTCACATTAATGGGATCTGAAATGCTTTGCAGCTTTAATGCACAGCCTATCCGTACATTTTTGATTCATGAGACAGTAATTCTGTTCAGTTGATCTTCGGGGCTGAGGGGAGGAGGGAGTGGTAACTAATTAATCTTTTATTTTATTCCTAATAGCACGGTATAGGAATAAAGGTCATGGAATTATTCATGCATAAACTCCTCTCACCACTCAAGCCCTCTTCAGTAATAAACCTTTAAGAGAATAACAGAAACTTTTTTTTCTTGCCCCAGAAACTAGTTATCACAAAATAGAATCCTTAGTGTAGGCAAGGCTTCTATTTCAATCACAGTACACTATCTTGAGAGGTTATCAGTTAAAGTTGGAATTTACATGTAAAAATATTTTCTGAATTCTGATTGACATAAATGTGAAAATTACAGCATCATTATTAACTACTTCCTATCATTTTTAGGTATAATAATAATAATAGTATTGATAATTCAATATGTGCCAGTACTATGCTCAAATTGTTATATATTTGATATTCCTTATTGCTTATAATATTCTGCTTTAAATAATATTACATTTTTCTCTTACCAATTAGGAAACTATCGTTTAGGAAATTTTCACAATTTTTAAAAGGAGTCACAGCTAGTAGGTAGCATATCAAGAATTTGAACCCAGATATGTTTATATTTTGAGTTTGATTGTTTTTCATTGAGTCACATTGAGTCTTATTGAAATTTACAGTCAAATTACACAAAATCATTTTTTCATGTGATAACACATCAAAAGCTCCTTTTATTCCTAATTAATTATTCACATGTACCTTTGAAGATTTTGGATACAAGTTCTTTAGATCAATTTTACAAATATTTTCTCTCAGTCCACTGCTTGTCTTTTCATTCTTTTAAGCATCTTTCAAAGAGCACATTAGTTTTCATGGCTGCTGCTACAAACTACCACAAAATTGATGGCTTAAAACATCAGAAATTTATTCTCTCCCAGTCTGCAGATGAGAAGTTCATTAGTTTTATTGAGATACAGGTGTCAGCAAGGCCATAAAACTTCTGGAAGTTCTGGGGGAAAAACTATCTTCCAGCTTCCGATGGATGCTGGCATTCCTTTGTGACTGGACCACTCCAATCTCTGCCTCCATGTTCACTTCACCTTTTTCTCTTCTTGTGTCTAATGTCTCTCTGTCTGTTTTTATAAGAATTGCATTTAGGCCTTCTAGATAATTCAAGATAATCTCCCCATGTCAAGATCCTTACTTTAATCAGATATACAATGACCCTTTTTCCTTTTAAGGTAACTTTTACTGGTTCCAAATATTAGGACCTGATATCTTTGGACATTATTTAGCCATTAGATAGAGCAGAAGTTTTTAATTTAATAATGTCCAACCATCAATACTTTTTCTTTCATAGATCATGTTTTTGTTGTTGTATCAAAAGTTCATCATCAAACCCAAATTTACATAGATTTTTCTCCTATGTATTTTAGAAGTTTTCTAGTTTTATATTTTACATATGTAGTTAATTTTTTAAAAATTATCTTATATATGATTGAGATGCCACAAACTGGACATGTTTAATGTATATAATCTGATGAATTTGGAGATAAGTAGACACCCGTGAAACATCACCACATTCTATGCCGTAAATATATTCATCACCCTCAAAAGTTTCCTCCTTCCCTCATTATTATTATTATCATCAGTGTAATAAGAACACTTAACAATTACTCTCTTAGCAATTTGTAAGTATGCAAACATAGTATCGTTGTCTATAGGCTAAGGATTTGCAAAAGATCTCTAAGATTTATTCATCTTGTGTAACTGAAACTTTGTATCCTTGGCAACCACCATTCTACTTTCTGCTTCCATGGGTTTGACTACTTTAGATTCCTCATGTAAGAGATCATACTGTATTTATCTTTCTGTGTCTGGCTTATTTCACTATGCATAATGTATTCCAGATTTATCTAGCTTCTTACAAATGGTAGGATTTCCCTCCTAATTAAGACTGAATAATATTCTATTGCATATATACATATAGAGAGAAATCTATATATTTTTATTATATATATTACCTTTTCTTTATTCATTCATCCATTAATGGACATTTATTCATTCGTTATTATATATATTACTTTTTCTTTATTCATTCATCCATTAATGGCCATGTCTTGGCCACTGTGAATAATGTTGCAATGAACATAGAGGTACAGGTATCTCTTCAAGATCATGTTTTCATATCATTTGGGTATATACCTAGAAGTGAGATTGTTTGATCATATGATAGTTCTTTTTTAAATTTTTTGAGAAACCTCCACACTGTTTTCCACAGAGAATGTAATAATTCACACTCCCACCAACAGTGTGCAAAGGTTCCCTTTTCTCTACATCCTCATTAATATTCATCTTTTGTTTTTTGATACGGGCCATCTTAACAAATGTGAGGTGATACTTTATTGCAGTTTTGATTTGTATTTCCATGTTGTCATGTTGAGGTATCTTTCATTTAACTATTGACCATTTGTTTGTCTTTCTTGGAGAAATGTCTATTTAGTGATTTTTGCCCATTTTTTGAGTTAGTTTTTGGCTGTTGGGTTGTAAGAATTCCTTGTATATTATGCATACTAATCCTTTATCAGATATCTGGTTTACAAATATTTTCTCCTATTCCAAAAGTTGTCTTTTTACTGTTATTTCTTTAAATATATCCAAGACTTTCGAAAATTTCCTCCTTCTCTTATTATTATTATTATTATTATTATTAATTACTTGTAGTCTTTGTTTTCTTCACTCTTTTTTATTCTTTTTTATTTTTCCTCCCCTGACAGGATAATTTGTAGTGACCTGTCTTGTAGGTTGCTGACTCTTTCTTCTACTTGATCATGGCTATTACTGAAGTTCTCTATTGAGTTTTTCAGTTCAATCATTGTATTCTTAGGCTCTAGAATTTCTGTTCGCTTCTTTTTTTATAGTTTCTATCTCTATTTAGCTTATTTTTTTAATGGGTTGTTTATATAATTTCATTCACTTGATTATCTGTGATCTCTTTTAGTTCAATGATCTTTAAGAATTATTTTGAATTATTTCTCAGACAGTTTATAGACCTTCATTTCTTTAGGGCTGGTTGCTAAAGCTTTATTTTGTTTCTTTGGTGGAAATATCCTGATTCTTTGTGTTTCTTGTAGCCTTGCATTGGTGTCTGCTCATTAGAAGGAACAACACTCACCTCTTCCAGTCTTTACAGACCTGCTTAAGCAGAGAAAGTCTTTCCCAGTCACCACAGCCAGATTCTGGGTGGGCTGGTTCACAGAGTTCACAGGTGCATGGGGTAATCACCAGGGGACACAGCTAGGCCCAGCGTCAGGAGCCAGAAACTAGATGTTGAGATCTGCATATTAGTTGTTGAGAGCCTCTTTTCTTTCTCTATGTTCTTAGCTACCCCCAGATGATCTAGCTATGATATTCTCTCAGTGTTCTGCAACAGAAGTAACCCTCTCAGGTAGTGCCCCAAAAGGCTGAGATGAACAATCACTTCACTCTTTCTTTCCCCTACAAGAGAACTCACAGGCCAAAGGGATCTTTCTCAGGGCTGCACTGAGAGGGGATGCAGATAAAGTGATACTGTTCTTACCATTTACAATAAAACCTTTTATCATTTCTCTGTTCCACTGGTGCACTTTAACTTTTCACCAGGAATTTGAGCTCTCAGAAAGGTATTTTCACCTGTGAATCATGGATCAAAAGGCATTTCTGAGGGAGCACGAGGGCTGAAACCTCCTATTCCACTATCTTACTAAAATCCCTCATGAGTTAATTTCTATAAAAAGTATGAAGTGTGTTTCTAGGTTCCCTTTTTTTTTTTTTTTGGCATGTGGACATTCAGTTATTCTAGCACTTATTGTTACAACACCCATGTGTATCTTAAGAATAGGTTTTCTCTAAGTCTTGGTTCACTTATTTTTATTAGAGTGGTATTTAAGAAGAGCTATTACAGACAATGGATAAAACATAGGGACATAAATAGAAATGGAAATATTATCATACAATGTATTATTGAGGAGACCTTCTAACCAGACTACCTTACCTTTACATTGATATTCTCCAAGTTATTGCCTTCAAATGGAATATTTAAACAAACATTTATGAATGTGGTTATGTAATTCTGGCCTGATAAATATATTTCACCAAAATATGTATTTCAGATCCAACACGTTCTAGTCTTCTGACAGGAAATCCACAGGGGAAATTTTCATGATTGATGAGTAAAGTGAGAAAATGGACTATCTGGACCCAAATGAATCTTTCGACAATATCAGTGATGTCTGAAACTTTCTTGCTACAAAAATTAAAAATTTTGAATCATGTTTTTTTATTGTTCTAAGTTTTCCAAAATACATACAAGGCCTTCACAAAATTGCTGTATCCGAGAAATTTGGGAAAGGAAAAATACAATGAAAGGCTTTGTTTATGCCTTTGGTGTTTATTCTGTGCTAAAATTATATTCTGAAAAAAATGCGTTGACCTAAAAATATGCCATTGTATGTTATATGGAAATAAGCTTATGAAGCCAAATGTTGAGAAACTAAAAAAAAAATTATTTTTCTTTACTACAATTTTTTAAAACCTATAATTGCCTATTCTGTAATGTGAATTTTGAAGTTGAAATTTAGAGTATACCATATTTCTCAAACTAACTGTTCTTGGAATCCTTTTTTCATGAAACACTTGTCAATATCTCTCATGAGAACACAGCATTTTGTAGAATACATTTATGTGAAATGTTGAACTACAACAATGCCTAAGGCAAGGACCTGATGAGCTTTCCTTAAGGGAAGTAAGCAAGGTTTTATGAATTTTCACAGTAATTAGAGTAAATGTGAGCAGAAGGAAACTTTAGATAACTCATTTTAACATGGAAGAGTCAGCTGCAAGGTTTGAAAACTAAGCTGCTATTAAGGATTCAAAAATGGCAGACTCTAGATTTTTAGCTTTTGATTAATTCACTTTAAACATAATTCATAAAGTAGTTATATCTAAAATAATAAATTTTCATAATTTAGGAGTAAAAATAAATTTAAAGTGTTAATATGATATATTGAATTTGCAAATTATTCAAAAGAAGAAACACATAATCCTTTGGAGATACAGATTTATATTACATTTTTATTTTTCATAATTACATATATCTTCAGTGAGAATGTTTTGCAAGAAACTCATATAACTAAAATTAATATATTGAAATTTAATATCACAAAAATTGTCTCCAGTTGTGTTTTAAAATTAAAATAAAACTTTAACATATATATTTCATCCAATATTCACAAACCATAGTGCTTCATATAGTTGTTTTCATTATGCAATGATTTTATACAGGAAATTTTGTTCACTGCCAGTAAACAAGTCACACTTGAACATGGATTTCTATGTGCCTTTTCCACTGTGGCACATCTGCCCCAGAATGACTCTATAAGTTAAATTTATCAATAAAATAATAGAGTGTTTTTCTTGTATGGCCCTCAGTTTCAATGTGTTAGTATCATAATTCCACAATTTATGTAATCTATAATTTTAATACATACCACTTTTATTTTTGTTATATTAACTTTTTAAAGTTTACTGTATAAAAAGATTCAAAAACACTATATTATACATATTTTCTTTAGAATATATGTATTTCCAGTTTAACCAATATATTTCTTTTTATTTTAAGTCAAGAATACTTTTATCTACATGCTATACTTGCTATATATTGTTATATTCATCATATTAAGCATTCCTAAGATTGCATCCATAATTTCTTCCAAAAATCAACAAAAAAAGAATACTCTAAAATTTGATACCCAAACATATCAGCATCCCAGGCAATAGTGTCCTTCCTATTGGCATTAATAAACCAGTTGCCTAGCTTTTATTATTTTGTTTTGTATTGTTTGCTTCTTTTTTTGAACATTACAGAATTTCTTTGTGTGGCTTTGGCTTACTTTTCAGACCTCATCAAAGAGCTCTGTGACAAATTAATTTCAGAGATATTTTTATAAGACATGGTTAAGTCCGAGGGTGAGGCAATACTTCCTAAAAGATAATCGTATTCCTACAAAGTATCTCAAACGATCTCCCTTAAATTTCTCCATTTATTAAAAAAATAAATAAATAAACAAAACAAACAAAACCCTGACATACTGTGATCAAAACAAAATCATATACCTTACTAAGAATCATAGTTGTTTTAAAATACTTGTTAATAAAGTCGTTTAGTCTATAATGTATAACAGTGATAATAAGCATTTGATCTTCATCCTCTTGATAATTTGAAATACAAGTTTTTTTTTCTTTTTTGGCTTAGCTCAAAATTGAAAACAAATAATATTTATATGCATATTTAAATGTATTCATTTTCTCTAAAATGATTTCTTGAGAAAACTCAAAATTTGAATGCCTAATATATGTTTTATACATCTGAAAAAATTTGCTGATTTAAAAGCTTTACAATATAGAAATAAAGCTAGAAACTTTTTATAAACTCTTCTAAACATAATCTACTATATCTTAATATCTACTGTCTTGGGATGATGTGTTAACCATGAAAAATTATGCTTACAGAATGATATTAGGAAAAAACAGAGTTATGTAAATCATTGGTGTTAAAGCAGAGTTTCTCTTTTCTCCACAGTATTTAAATATACAACAAAACCTTATTTATTAAAATTAGGTAATTCCCTTGAAGCTAAATTTTCAAAAATAGCTTTCCAAAAACATTAAGATGAGCACTTTCTAGGATGAAGCTAAACTATTCAAGATTAATGTGTGATTGACTCATTTAAATGAGATTAACAATTTACTTTCAGGGAAAAATAAGTCTAGTTAGTGTTTACCTAAATTGAATGAATGCCTGCTAATCAAATAATATTTTTACAATATAAGTTGTCTGCACTATCAAATCTCCAATGCATATCCTTTAGAAACAATAGCACATCTGTGTTTTCTTCATTAGTTATTATTTTTTTCATTCAACACAAGTTCTCGTATAATATATTGCTTTTGCACATTTTGGTTTTCCATAAAAATTTTGAGCTCATTATGGAAAACATAATATAAATCCTTATCACAATTTTGCCACATTTACTTCATCTTCTAATATTTTGATTATTTATAAGTTATAGATTTCTTTGTTTATATTCTCACCTAGCCCAGCTATTGCTTTACAAAGCCTTGCACATAAATTTATCTGTTATAACTTAAAACACAATTATGATTCCTCCAAGATTTTGAAGCTATCTTGCTGAAATTAAAATAAAATCTGAACTCCGTGGCCTAAGCAAACATTCCATAATCTAGTTCCTACTTATTGTTGTAACTTCATTTTACACCATGAACCCTCTTGCTCTTCTTGCACCTGGCCTCCTTTATATTTCTCAAGCAAACCAAAGTCCTCTCATGAAGGACTTTTTCACTTGTTATTTCTTATATCTGGTAATATCTATTTTCCTGACCATTGTATGACTGTCTTCTTTTCATAATTCGAGTCTCAACCCAAACCATAGTATCTCCACAGAATAGTCTTCCTTGGCTACCATACACAGTGATCTTTATTTACCTCTTCACTGCATGCTCTCTATTACAGTCCCTTTTTATTTTGTTCAAAGTAATTTCAATCTAAATTATTTTATTTATGCTTTACATATTTATTGTCAATTTCAATCAATGAAATGAAAACATCATTAGAGCTGAGTCTTTATCACTACCTGATGATATGATACCGCCTGGCAAAACTGGGTGGTGCATAAATGTTTATTGAAAACAAAAATGAAATTAATAATTATGTTTCCTATTTGTCTTTATTGGAAATTTTCTTTTCTCAAATAATTTTCTCAAAAATATGATATTTCTTTCCTCATAAGAAGGAAATTATAAGTCCAGTTACGGCATCCAAGGCCATCAGTAAACGCCTTTGTCTACCCTTTCAAGATGCATTCCCCCACTCTCTCTCAGCCTATTAGTTCTTTCCTAAACATATTATATAGCTGTTTTTCTCAATGATTGTACTATGCTTCTCTGACAAGAAGTCTGTTTTATAACTTACATCTCTATTGAACCTTCTCATTCTCTGAGCCCTGCAATGTTTACTGACCTTTTCCCATTAGGTCTACTCTAATTCTCCATAAAAACAATTTTTTTCCTTTTTGTTTTTGTTTTTGTTTTTGTTTTTTGGTAATGTCTAGAGCTCTAAGGAGTTGGCTTTATTTTTAAATCAGGTGATATAAAGTTATTTTATGATTAGTAATGTATTTTTTTATTCCTGAGATATGTCTCAAATTAATCTATGGATGGGGAAAAGTATTTATAAATATAAATAAAACAGCTTGACTCCTTGACATTGGTTTTGGTCATAATCGTTTTTGAATTTGACACCAAGAGCAAATGCAACAAAAGAGAAAATAAACAAGTGAGACTACATCAAACTAAAAAGCTTCTGCACAGCAACATAAACCATCAAGAAAATAAGTAGGCAAATTACAGAATGGGAGAAAATATTTGCAAATCATATATCTGTTAAAGCATGAATATCCAAAATATATAAAGAATTCATGAAACTCAGTATCGAAAACAATTAATAAACCCAGATAGTTCAATTAAAATACAGACAGGTAAACTGAACAGACATTTTTTTTCCATCAAAGACATGCAAATAGCCAACAGGTACATGAAAAGGTGCTCAACATCACTAATTGTGGAAATGCAAATTAAAAACATGGTGTGATGTCAACTCACACCTATTAGAAAAGCTATTATTAAATATACAAAATATAACAAGTGTTGGCAAAGACATGAAGAAAAGGAAACCCTTGTGCACTGGTGGTGAGAATATAAATTTGTTCAGCCACTATGGAAAGCAGTATGAAGATTCCGCAAAAAATTAAAACTAGAACTATGATATTATCTAGCAATTCCACTTTTGGATTCAGATCCAAAGTAAATGAAATTATTATCTCACAGAGATATCTGAACCCATGTTTACTGTACCATTATTTACAGTAGCCAAGACATAAAAACAACTTGTGTCCATTGACAGATGAATGAATAAAGAAAATATCACACACACACACACACACACACAAATATTGTTCAGCCATAAAAATAAGGAAATTTTGCCATTTATCACAACATGGATGGATCTGGATGGCATTTTGCTAAGTGAAATAAGTCAGAGAAAGACAAATACTGTATAATCTCCCTTATATGTGGAATCTAGAAAAACTGCAATTATAGAAACAGAGAACAAATGGGCGGTTGCCAGAGGCAGGGCGTGAGGAGAGGCAAAATGGATGAAGGGGGTCAAAAGGTACAAACTTCCAGTTATAAGATGAATAAAATTTGGTATGTAAATGTACAGTATGGTGACTATAGTTAGCAATATAATATTGTATATTTGAAAGTTAAAAAGATAGTAGATCTTAAAAGTTTTCATCATAAGAATAATAATTTGGAACCATGCGAAGTAATGGATATTAACTAAAGTTATTGTGGTAAATATCTCACAATATATACATATACCAAATTATTATATTGTATACCTTAAATTAATACAGTGTTGTATGTCAATTATATTTCAATAAAGATGGAAAAGTAAACTCAGCTTTCTCATGAGGTTATAATTGTCTAACCTGGGTTATGGGTTCATGGAGGTTAATTCATTAAACTCTACTTTTGCATATGTTTGAAGTCGTTCATAATTTTCTGAAGCATAATCTTCACAAAATTCATGTTATTTCACATTAATTCATGTTAATTCAGATAATTTCTAAGTAAATGTACTATATTTCTATTATAGTTAGTTGCTTACATCATTGTCTTCTTAAACATATTTCTCAGCTATGACCTTTTTGAAGATAAAGACAATATTCTATTAATTTCTACATTATTTTTAAAAATTTTTATAAATAAAATAAATATATGCATAAAATTATGTGGAATATTGACAATATATGTTTTATACCTTTAATTTTGTTACAAGTGTTTGTAAATTATAAAATATAAATATTAAATATATATGCATGTCAGTGGTATTTACTATATAACAGGCAGAATTGTTAGATTCTTTTGTTTTCTCGAATTTATATTTCATGCAAATTAAGCTTATCATATGATGATGACAATGATGATGGTGATGATGATGATGATGATGATTTGTTTTGCATTGTTTAGATGACAGTCTCTCTGAAATTCAGCAACAGTGTTCATAAGCTTACTGTGAGTCAGTGATATTGGAAACACAAAAAACGATAGTGGGATGTAGGCAAAGAATCACAGATTAATTACATATATGAATTGTGAAATAAGTCTTTAAACAAGGAAGAATAGTGTCAGCTACTCAGTTTGGAAAGGGAAATAAACACACTTAAGAGATTTCACAGAGATCAACAAAAATAATAAAGGACTGTAAAATAGGCTCTATGAGAAATGGTTGAATGAATTGTGGTTATTAGCTTATGAAATAAAAAGCAAAGAAAGAACTTAACACTTTTTACAGAAAAGTACTCATTTGGGAGTATTCCAGTGAGAACAAAATTACAGTAAGTAGACTTTTAAAACAATGGAAAAGATTTTAGACCCATATGACTTATAAGGCCAAAACTAGTTACCATTTATACATCCATACTAGTTAAATAAAATTAAGGTGAGATCAAGATGATTAAGTCCATTGAGTAATTGTTCACTCTAGATTTATGACTCTGCAAGACCAATTATAATTTTTCCTGGTATTATAAGTATTTGGGAAGAAAAACTATTTCTTTTATGTAAGAGAATAGCTTGTTCCTCAAGGGATTAATTTTAAAATTTTGCAATTTTAAAACTCTGTGAAGTACTACAACAACATTATTTTTAATATGTTCACATTAGCACAAAAAACATACAGTTAATATTCTTTGTTCTCTTAATACCCTTAGTAGTTAACATATTAACTTGGTAAACGTTTTCTTGGTTGGCCCCATGCTGTTTAGATGTTTGAGGTTACAGGGGATGAATACAAAGATCAATCTGTTACTATCTTGGGCCTTAATTTCCTAATACATAACATGAGGGGCTGGACTGGCTGATCTTAATTTATCATTCTGCTAAATTTTTAGTTCTTCTTGAGTGATTTAAACACCGATTTTAATGCAAATGTAGCAAGCATATAGCCAGCAGGGGGAGTCCTGATCTTATCTCCAGAATATAGGAACTCTGATTTAGCACACGATTGTAAGAAATTTGGCTGCTTTATTTTATACCATTCTAAAAACATGGAAAAAGTATATTTATGCCTAGTTATTAAAAAGTAAAAAAATTCGAGGTATATTATGCTATAAATCTTCCCTGATATTATAATAGAATTTTTTAACTGTTTAAAATTAGCATTTTAATTTGATCTTCATCAGGATTAGCTACTAGTCCCAACGGCAACTCTGAAGCAGAATCAAATCCTGTAATCTTTCAATAACAGTGAAAGAAAAGATTTTGGCTAGAATTAGACACACACAGATGGTATTCCTATAGTCTGTGCCTTCATACATAACACCTGCTACAAATCTGTACTCAAAATTACTCAAGAAGAAATAAAATATTTGTCTGTGTTGATTTATTTGAAAAAAATTATTTATATGTTATAAAATAGAATAACTTTGATGTTATCTTTGCTTTTATAAACACATAATTATGATGTTTTATTCTGGCCCCTGTTTTAATCTATCGATACTATATATATATGCCTTTTCAATATTTTTCAATTTTGATTCCATTTTAATCTTCTGTTAATATAAGTGGCATAATAAAACTTAAAAGGAACTTCGAATTCACTTAGAATGACATATTATTTCCAGTAATCTATACTACTCCTATAAAGAGAGTTGCCCATCTCAGTTTCATTAAATGCATATAACATTTTATTTATATTTAAAAATCACTATGGGCCAATGAAAAAGGGTCTCTCTCTCTTTCTCTCTCTCTGTCTCTCTCACACACAGAACGAATATTTGAGTATAGTAACACAGGGAGAAAGGGAAAAAGTAAATTATAAAGAAAATGAACCCATTTGGGTAAACAAACTATGCTACTATGCCACAAAACAGAAAATAATGACTTTTTACTTTAGTGGCCTTGCATGTGTAGGAAAAATTTGTCATCAATAGAAAATCATGCATTATTTATACACTGGGGTACACTCCTTTAGTTTATCTGATTCCTATTCTATGGAAGCTATTTTACAACTCTGCAAGTTGTAGAAAACTGACAGCAATGCAAATTCTGTGCTTTCCAATAGATGTTCAATTGACTTCCAGTTTTGCCTCCATATGCATTCATTTCAGTATTCCTGTTCTATAGATATGTCTGTTCTTTGAATGACTATTTCTTTTTAATGCCTACAGCACCTGGTCTTCCTAGGTAAACTCCCATCCGAGTATTACCAGGCCCGACTCTGCTTAGCTTCAGAGATCAAACGAGATTGGGCACGTTCAAGGTGGCATGGCCATAGATGAATGATTTTCTTTTTAACCTGGTCCCTCATTGATTAGTAAGTAAAATAAAAATTTTAACATGTGTTCATTTCAGTAGTTTTACAAATTGTAATTTCACTTTTTGGAAAGTTATCTTTCCACGTGTTTATTACATTTTTATTTAATTGGATGTGTTTTTTCAGTTCAGTTCAAGTCATTTGCCATGATAAATTTGCCTTAAATTTCTCAAATAAATGAATAAAATATTCATGAATAAAATATATTTGAAAAGAATAACCTACCTGTGAACTAAATTTTCCTGAATATTTTATTGGACTAGTTATATGTATAAATGATTGTTTGCTTTCTCTTTGTTCTTTTTAATTTAGAAAGAAGAGAAATAATTAGAAAAAGAGGTACCACTGTAAATGCAATTTTATGGAAATGGATATTAATTCAAGCCTAATGTTCCTCCAATCTCTGATAAAGAACTGCTGCCAGTTTCCTATGGACTGGCAAAGAATATCAACCACAACTTATTAACACATCCAATTTCAAAACCAAAGTGCCCCAATATGACCTTTCATTATGACTCAAAAGTATGATTTTAAACTACTCCCGTATTCTGTGAATCAAACAAATTGGTATTTGGAGCAATTACTTTTAACATAAATAAGTCACCAAATGAAAGTTCCATCTTGCCCAAGGAATGCTTTATAGTCTCATATTGTCTTTGATGTGTGCTACTAAGAGACAAAATGCTTTGCAAAATATGTGATACAGCCAGAAAACAGTGTCTTGAAGTCCTACAGTCTAAGAAAAACAAATAAGCCAAAAAGAAAAGGAAAAAGAAAAAAAAAAGGCAAATCTCAGAAAATTGTTTCTCACTTCTTCCCTCAGGCCTTTTCCGAGCAGTCAGCTCCTTCAGCTAGGAATAGATCCAAATTTTGTCTCCATATATAAATGCCAAGCTTGCACAATATTTTTTAACTTCAAAAATAGATGTTTCTCTTCGATAAAGTTGTCAAATTATTTTAGGAGATTTTTCTCTTTATTTGGCACAACTGATAATGAATTTATCACTACAGGTGAAATAAAATAGTTTCTTAGATGCTAGTGGAAAAAGAGGCACAATTAAATAGCTTTCAGAGAATAATTAAAGTGTAAGTGGGAAAAATCAACATACATAGTATATTGGGGAAATACAGAAGTTTGTAGGAAATGGAACATTAACATATGGAAGAGAAATTTATGAAAATAAAGAACATTTAATAGCAGAGACAGATCCAAATTTTAAGGCCTGAAGATTATTCTGCTGGGGGATCTTGTTTTAAGAAAAAAAATGCAATATTGCAAAAAGGAAATTACTAAGGTCTTTTCTGTTTTTTTGAGAGGCTTGAGCAAATGCAGGACTAGGAAGCTCAAGTTTCATTACAATAAATTTTTAAGTATTGTCCAATTATTAATTTATTAAACAAACATTTAAAGCACCTACTTCCTCTCACATGATTATTTATGGGGGATACAATGAGGAATAAGAGTTTATGTCCCTTTGTAGTATATGGTCTGGGAGGTCGAAAACACATTAATTGAATAACCAAATAGCCATTTGGGTAAAGGAAGTAATATATAAATTTATGAAAGACGTTATATCTGAAAAATTTAGGAAATGTACAAGCATCAGAAAATAATACCCATTGTCCCACTACACCTATGCTCCTATTTTAAAAGTCTCTCCTATTTTATTTTTGCCCATTCACAAGTAAGTAATTGTGGTATTCTTATGACCATACTGTATATTCATATTTATATCTCTTTATTTTGTTTACATTAGTATAGTAATATATTTAAAGTATCTAATTATAGTTAAAAGTAACAAAATGTGCTTAAACATCTTCCTATTGCTGGGGATGTTTTGTATTAAATTTTTACTCTTATAAATATTATAATAACCAACACCTTGTACTGCATATCTGCATGTCTGCTTAGAGTCCTGCATGGGGAATCACTTGTGCGACATGTGATTTTTAAAAATATTTTGTACTTACTGCTAAGTTTTTCTCAAAAAATGTTTTACCAATTTAAATTTACAGGAATTTTGAATTAAGACAATTTCAATTTCACACCACTCTCATTAGCATTATTTGTTATGATTTATAAACAATCAAAACTTAATAGTCAAAAATTATTAAAATTTTTCTTTACCTAATGTTTAATTCATTTTTTACGATTGTTAGCCTTTTACATTTCTTCTTTGACTTCTCTATTTAAATTTTTCATTATTTTATGGGTGGGGTATTGTTTCTCTTTATTGTTTTTGTGATTTTTCTTGGTAAAAAAAGTAATTAAATGGATCATAACATAATAAGGTATTTTTTACTTAGTAGATTTTTCCTGAACATTAGTGTCATATACTGAAATGCAGAAGAATTATGACTAAAAATTAGAATCAGGCAGTAATAATAAAGAGGAAAATCCTGTGAGTCTACATAACAAGTCTCATAAACCCAGTGATTCTATTCAGCAAATTTATTAGGCATATCTATACAAGAATAATACAATTGTTAAACATAGAATTTCACAAAGGATGTGACAGATATCAAAACGAATCTGGGGAGAGAAGGTGTGCATCACAATGAGAAAGAGAACCAGACACTTCACAGAGAAGGAATAGCATTTACACAAGCATAGAAGGACAAAAGCAAGAATCTAAGTGCTAAGAAATATTAAAATTAAAATGTTGCCAAAAAATAGAGAAATTAGGAAAATTTAGACATAAAAGTGCAGAGACAGAAAGGGTTCAACTCAAATGACAGAAGTTTTTAAGCAAAGTAATCACCTGTTCAAATTTGTACTGTAGAAAGACTAAATTTCAAGATTTATAGAAAGATGAACAAAAACACAAGAACAGTTATGAGTCTGCTAAAATGGTCCATGCTACAGCTAGAAGAAGGACTTGACACAAGACCCCCAATAGAATTGGAAATGAAGGGGTGCACATTTGAAAGAGACAGTCGAGGAACTGGATGAATGGAATGAGGCAAGGAGGAGACACCTGGCTTTTAGAGATGATAGCACAATTCAACAAGATGAGGGATCTGAGAATACAAAGTTTGGAGAGACACAATGAATTTCAGTTTCTTAATGTGAATTTTTGCATGCCTGAAGATCATCAGGTAATAATGTCCAATAAATAAAAATTTTATGATTTTAGGAAAATTGACATTTGGTAATTGACTTTTGAATTATTTATTATACTTGAGAAAATTTCCAAAAATTTAAATTATTTGAACCAGATAGGAGATTTCTCATAGGCTGATCAATTCTGCCCTATATTGTTAATAATTTTGGACTCTATCTCCTTCTCCCCATTCCTCTGTCACTCCCTTCAATCAGGTGTTCATTGCGTCTTACCGATTGGGTTACCAAAACTTCCTAATCCTCTGCTTTTCGTCTTGCCCCCTTTCTAACCATTTGCAAACTATTGTCAAAGGGACTTTCTATATATATGACTGATTCACCATATAGTCTTTAGAAAACTACCTGGAACACACATGTTTATGGTACATGTTTCATCTTAGTTCTCAACACTCATTTCTTAGCCCAAATTCCCACAATCTTTAGGGAATGTTCTGATGCTTTATCCAATGTCCATTCCTTAAAGCAAAAATATGAATCCATGATCATGTTCTGTTATAATTATTGACTTCTCTTTCTCCTCTACTAGACAATAATATTCTGGAGAAAATATTTTTATCTACTCTAGCACTTACGGAGGTGTCTGACATTTGGAGAACATTCAAAATATGTTTTATAAATAAATTCTGTTTCCTCTGAGAGAGTGTGCTATTCGTTTTTTAAAAAGTTTTTGGATGGGAATCTATCGGTACAGTGCATCAGAAAGGATCCAGTCAGGAACACAAAAATCGCACTAGGTGTTTCAACAGAAGGAACATATAGAGCATTGATTAAAAAGATGTTGAAGCCCGGAAACGTGAAACACTGAATCCTCAAATAGGAAATAATAGCAGCTCCTATCCATTGAGCTGAAGAAATGAAGGGGAGAATTTAGATCTATCAGAACCCAGAAGTTCATTGAAAGAATCCCAAAGACCTAGAAATCAGATCTCGGAAGAAGGGGCATCACTCAGCTGGTTCGTGAACATCTAAGAAGGGGAATTAGGTTGCTTTGGGAAGTGTTAAAAAATTCTAGAGAATTGAATGAAGTGAAATTTCTGAAGTGAAAGTCCATAGTGGCGCTTCACCACCATGAAAAGCAAAACAACAGAGAGATCACGTGCCTTCTTCTCTCCAGCCATTCCATTCACTCCCTAGTACCCTTATCTATGGATTCTAGTAGAAAGCCAGATGGCAAAGGATAAACTGAGTTTGCATAACCCCAGTGCAAACACCCAAAACAGACTAGATTTTTTTTTCTTTACGCAAAGCTGATGGATAAATTGGGAGCTTAGAGAATAGCTTAATAATCAGTATACACATATACCAACGTGGCCTTAAAATTTTATTCTAGAATCCTAATAAGTAAAAGAAATAAGGACTTTGAAAAATAAAATGAAAACCACATCCATTCAGAAAAGAAATAAGATGACTTACCCATGTTCTGAAACATTAAGGACAGATCTTGCTTATGCCCAGCTGTAATGATGTAATGTATAAAATAAAAATGACCTCACTGAATTCACAGATGCCACCTGGATAGTGTGCCAGGTTTGAGGACTGATCAAGAGTACAGTATCAAGAAGAGGTACTTTATAAACCTTGTGCTGATTTCACACCATGCCTTTGACTAACTTTTTTTGGCCTTAACTTTGTGGGGACAGAAGTATTAAATAGGAGTTTACACCACAGAGAAGGTGTCAGGGCTGCAGATAGAATTTGTGGACTCTTTAACATTTATTTGAAACAATGAGAGAGGATAAAATCTCCCAAGGGAACTATGTAGAAAAAGATAAAGTATCCAAGATTGTACTTGGGAAGCAAGAATATTTAATGTTTATGGCAGAGGATGGGGAGATAAAAGAAAAGACTAGAAAACAATAAAAGATGCAATTCAGGAAAGATGAGTCCTGCTATTACCGTTTTAATTTGCATTTTTATTAAAATCCAACTGAAGATTTTTTTCACATTTAGTAGTGATTGTTTTTCATTATATGAGGATTTTCTATTTATTTCTATTAGATTTTATTTTGAAACTTCCCTGATTCTTAGACATTACTATGAACCTTTAAATATAAAGTTGTATTGTCAGATAGTAGAAAATCTTTAATGGCATCATTCTAATGGCTTTTCTGAAAGAGCCTTAAATTTTAGTTGCAGTTTAAGAAATGTTGTGCCAAAAATACAAAATGTTTTGGAAAAGCCCAAATATATGGAAATGTAGCAGAAGCTGTGCCAGTATTCTCTTCTTCTCTTTCCTCTTCTGCCTTTTTATTTTGGTAGCAGAATCCAAACACAGTTGTTAAGGGTGAGAAATGGATGCCTCTAAAGCAGACTTCTTGGATTTCAATCTTATTTTGACCATTTACAAGCATAGGCTCTTGAGCGAATTATGTACCTTCTCTGACTTACTTTCCTCTTCTGTAAAATGAGAATGGAAAGATATGTCACTAAGTAAGGTAATTATGACTATTAATTCAATTGATAAACGAAGACAATTTAAGTCAGTGCCCACACATAAGAAACACCTAATAAACAATAGCTTTTACATTTATTCATCTCTGTACTCCTTTACAGTAGCATAATCAGCACATACTGTTAAGATTTCTCTCTCTCTGTCTCTCCCGCCCTTGCTCTCTTTCTCTCTCTCTCTCTCTCTCTCTCTCTCTCTCTTTCTCTCTCTCTCTCATTATGTGTATGTATTTGTCTAACCCCTCCCATATTTTACAAATAAGAAAACTAAAGCCTAAAGATATTTATATTTTAATCCTAAAAACATCATATAGACATTCAGTAACAATCATAGTTATTAGGTTACATTCTCTAATCTTTTTTTTGAAGTGCTAGCGATCCACAGATCGCTAGGTCAGAATAACCTGCGATGCTTATAAAATAAAATTACAAACCCCAACTCGGTCTCAGTGAACAACCATCTATGGAGCTTAAGCCTAGAAATTGTATTTCAAACTGCTACCTCAAATGCTTCACAGCACACTAAATTAGAAAATCTTTGTGCAAAAAAAATATGATCCAAAATTTATAAGAAAGGGAAACAAAAAGGATGAGAGCATCCAACGATGGCATATATAGAACACATCCATTATGAAACATTTTGAATCTTTTCTTGTAACTAAACCTTGGAAAAATTATCTTCTTGATCTGGAAAGGCAAAGAATATTTTGAATTGAAAGTGTTCCTTTACATCAGAAGACCATTCTGTTGGCTCTTAAAGAAGATTCAAAACAAATGAAGTGATAGTTTGGGTAGCAAATTCAAGCTATTTTTCATTCATGAATCGGACATATACTTGCTGGTTTAGTTGTTAAAGATCCAGCAGTTGGGGGAAAAAAACCCAAACGATTTCTTCTCTCATTTTGGCATAGTTACATTTTACCTTTATAATAAATGGCCTTACGTCAATGAGACTGAAATGAGATAATGTCTGTAAAAACTTTTGTAAACTGTAAAATGTAATGGACTGAGAAATTGTTGTTATTATTCTACTTTTAGGAATACAATAGTACTTCTACATCACTTGCCTCACTTTATACATGCTTTTAATAATCAACAAATATACTTGTAACCTACTATGTTTCAAAGAATACATGAGGGATTGAATTAAGAATATAAGATAAAATTCATGCCCACAAGTTGTTCATGGTCATTTAAAGAGTTTCAAAGACTAACAGTATAACTGTAATAACAGAAGTGATTAGATATAGTACATGTATAACAGAAAGGAGGATTTAAAATCTTCTTGAGGATGGTTAGGGAAAGTGAAATATCTATGGGAAGGTGTACAGGACTGCAAAATGTGAATGTGATTGAAAGAGATAACAAAGCAGAGGAGCAGTAGCATATAGAAAAACTAGAGCATGGCATATTCATAAAGCTAGTAGTTCTTTTGGGCTAGATGTCTTGCTCTTTGGGGAAATGTCAAAGATTAACCTAAAGAGGTCAGTAGCTAATAGATTCATTTATTCATTCAATTGTTCATTCAACCAGTATTGATTATCTTTAAATGCTCTCCTAAGGACAATAGGTAACACATACCTAAAATATAGGATGTTTAAGCAGGGGATACCCCATAATCATATTTCTATTTTATGAGCAAGATTGAGATGAGCCAGAGGCAAACATAATTATTCTCATGAAAAATGATACCAGGATGAAGTAAAAAGCATGACTGGGATATAGTGGAGATAAAGGCTGTTAATAAATTTGAAGTGGAAAACAAGAGAGAGAAAGCAGGTTTTTGATTGGATGAATGAATACATTGTAGTACCATCCCCTGAGAAAACCATTCTGAATGGAAGATAATTAATTTGCTTTTGTACTTTCCAACCATTTACATGGCACTTTATCTCATTGAATTATAGTTACCTGGTGCCTTTTCTGAACCATCTGAGTTTGAGTAGGAAAATGACACCCTAAATATTTTATTTAATTTTTAATTCACAGCACTTAAACCAATGTCTGACACATCATAGATACCCAGACATGGTTGTTGCACTGAATTGAATATGTGTACTATGGCCTTTAAAATAGACTACCAAACTAACAAAATTATCATCAAGGAAATTCAATCCAAGGAGAAACATTTACATGATTATGGTTGCTAAAGTTCTGAATTTACCAGCATGCATTCCTTTCAGAAAAGGCATCTTCAGCTATTTGAATTGCTCTTTTCACAATTTTATCTTCATTGACTTCCATTTCAGAGATATTTTTAGCACACAGATATTAGCTCCTGAGACATATTTGGTAATCAAGTAAGATACCTGTTTATCATGAGTTCTAAAGCACAGAGGGAATGATTATAGCGTGAGTACATGAGCACTGGAAATTTCTGAGTTACAGCTGTCTTTGAAGATACAGTCACTCCTCTTCCAATTCTCTTTTTCTTCCTCTGCCTCATTACTGGGTGATATTTATGAAAGTAAATCAAGGTGTAAAATGGCAACTTACCACATCAAAGTTGTTAATGAGATAAAAAAAGGCCACTGGAATTAATATTAAACTTGTATTATTCAGGATTATGAAGACCTGTCCATCTGCTGCTAATTTCTACTATTAATGGGCTGAAATAGACTAAGCATACACATTTAGGACAAAATGAATGTTCTTTTACACTTCAAATACAGTATTTTAAGCACAAATTTTATTATTTCTCAAGTAAATCTATGCCTCTTCAAGTTCTTCCTAAATTAATGGAGTTACTATCTAGTCAATCTGTAAAGCTAAAAGGAGCAACAACAATAAAAACAAAAACAATCCTCCCCCCATCCCCTCCTGAAAAAAAAGCTTGGGCGCTTAATTTACTTTGTTCTCTATCATGAGTTTATTTTCTTATTTTGCCTACAGAAAATCCATGTAAAAATAGAGCAGTCATGAATGGCTAACATGTATCTGATGGTCCATACACTGGCCTAAACGTTTGTATGGATCACATCATTTTATTTTCATCGTCAAAACACTCTATAAGTTGGAAATTGATGTTATCTTTCCTTGGCCCTTGAAGAAACTAAATCATAAAAAGATTAAGTAACTTGCCCAAGGACATACATGTTTCCAAAGTAAGACTATCTGAACTGAAATCCTTTACAATGTACCAGTTGTTTGATCCTGGGTGAATTACTTAACCAATTCAAGACCTAAGCAACCAATAATCTTAGTTCGTACTAGATGAAACTTCCTGAAAGGATTTTTTAGGGCTCAAATTGATACAGACCTTGAATAACTGGTCACTTTTTCATATTTGAAAAGTGAGCATAGTAAAAAGATTTTGTTGAGTATTAAATGAGAATCTGTAGATTGTTAGCATAATGACTGACTCACAATGTTCAATAACTGTTAATTATTATTGCTATTGTTTTCTCCTTCATCCTCCTTGCTCTAGATTCCCTTTCTCTTTTCTTTTGTCTATATAGCTACCAGAGTTGTCTTATAAAACCTAGGCTGATAATGCCACTCTCATGTTAAAAATATGTGGTGACTTCACGTTTTCTATTTAATAATATACCTATTATTTAATATTAATTCTTTTCAATCCATTCTTTACACTTGATAATGAACTTCTTGAGGCCTTACATGAGGTGCAAACAGGGCAAGCTCTGTGGGTAAATATTATTCCAGGCTTTGGATCCAGTTCTACAGTTCTTTAGCTATGAGTCCTTGGGAAATTCTAAACCTCTATATACACTTCAGATTTTTCGTGTTTAAATAATGAGTCATAATATCTACCTTGTTAAATCTGTGTAAATATTAGATAAAATAATGATTTTAAATTATCTTGCCAATAATAGATCTCCAATCAAAGCTCATTTATTTCAGTCTTCTGAGTTTATTACATCTGCCTTACCTTTCAAATCTGTCACAGCCCCCACATCTATACACCTAACACAATAATGCCAAAATGATCTCAACACAGCATTTCATTCATTTGTGCTGTTTCCTTTTTATATAATTTCCCCTCCCAACTTCTTAATTTAAAGAATTGTTCTTATACTTTAAGACCCAGGAAAAAAATCACTTTCTATGTGGAATGTGCTCTAATTAAGTTCCAGAATACTCTTGCTGCACTTTCTATTTCTCTCCATTACAGAGCTTTTCACATTTTAAGATTATTGATTTATTTATTCAGTTTTTTCCACTGCCACATTGAGACCCTCTTCAGACTTTCACATGACATTTTGTAATTATGGAAAATAATACTCCTTTAAAGATTAGTAAAATTAATGGACAAAATGTCTTGTTTTACTCTTTCCATATATGGCCTTCAGTTCAACCAAGGATCTGTCACTTAAAAGAACTCACAATTCTTGATTAAAAAAATGACTAACTTGATGTATTCAAATAGACATTATCCTTTGGTTGTTCCTTTATGAATATTTATATATTTTAAATACTTTTATTTCTAAAACAATATTGTGAAACTTCTCTGGGACCTATTTATAGATCTGAAAGCTTGAGAATCCTAGAAGAAATCACGGGGGATGAAGGTAGTGGTAGATAAGGGAAAAGGAGTCAAATATTTGGTGATGGAAGGAAATTTAACTTTGGGTAGTGAATACACAATGCAATATACATATAACATATTACTGAATTGTAACAAATCCTATATTTGATTTTATTACCTACGTCACCCAAATAATTTTACTAAAAAAAGGCATATGAAATAACTGAAAACATAAAAAAAAAGAACCTAGTCCTGTGACTGCAAAATAACATTTCAAAAGGAAGCTCCACATTTGGAGAGCTAAGGAAAAGTTTCTTTACATTGGCAACAGAACTGGAAAAGCACCTAGATCTTCCTGAAGTGGAAAAGCCTTATGCATTAGAGAAACAGGAACAACATAGATGAGTTTAGCAAAATCATAGTTAGATATTTCTATTTGAGAGAAATATTTAGATTAAGAAACTATGCTATAGAAGATCCATAATAAATGCAGCAAAAGTTATTCTAGATATAGCTGCTAAAAACAGGCACTACCTATGCACATTTCAAGTGTCCAAATATTGCAAGTGTTCCTCAGATTGGCTTATTATGATGAACCTTTGTAGTAATTAGAAAGCAAATCAAATATGTATAAATGCTCCAGTTGGTTTCCCATGGTAGTAACATGGGATAATTAGTTAGTACATGAGACTTTGCATAAATTCCTCACAGAGTTCCTTGGCTTTAGAAGTAATTTATTTAAATTTGAAAAGTGTTGTCATAACTCTGACAATGCATGACATTAAGAAATTATTGGAAGTTATGACTAGTTTGAGGGATCTTTTAATTAGTAAATAGATCTCTTGAGTAAACGTGAAGTTTTACTATATGAAACTTTTTTTCTAAAGTTCCAAATCTAATCTAAGTACTCTTATTATGACCACTAGTAATATAGGATAAAATAGATAAAAAGGTGTCATACCTAGTAATTGGCAGAACCAGTGCTCAAACTCTTGCTGGAAATCACTCTAAAAACAAATTATTATACAAATTATTATGCAATCTTTTGTCTAAAGTGCTGTTTGGTCTAGATTACAGCTGAAATAGAGAATATTGACCCACAAATAATACAGAATTATATATTAAAAGAGGTAAATGTTTCTTATACCAAATCAGCAAAAAGTGTTGATACAGTTCCCCTCCGTTTCTCAGGAGTTGACAGGAGAAGGGGGACAAGGCAAAAGGGAGTAATAGAGAACTAAGGTGTCCTAGATACATTATGGAAAAAAGACTAGGATTCAGATACAATTTAGCTCCAGGAGATTTACTTCCTTTGTTCCTATTTTAGGGTGTTTTATGATGTTATAATAGCATCTAATCTTGGAACATAACACCAACAAGAGTAGCTAACAGATTTTTAGTGTATTCCATGTGACAGGAACAGTTCTTAAGCATTTTACTTATATTAAATTATTTAATCTCAACAAAAACCCTATGAGATAAGCTATACTATCATCTCCACTTTATAGATGAAGAAATGAGCACAGAGAAATTAAATAACATAACCAAAGTAAAAGATAGAATAGGAGGAAATCTTCTGTGCATGTTGTATTATTACATTATTAACCTGAATAATATACTGATTTCTAGAATTATGTGAGATCACTAGATTCTAAGTTATTAAAAGATGAATATAAAATAAATTCAGGATCTTATCACTATAATGATTATTTGTCAACAAGTATTCAGGAAATGATCCATGAACTTATAGGTAATGATATAAATATTTTACATGTTTATAGAAGTTAAAGCTTCTTAAACGCTTTCATATTTATTATCTCAGATGAGTCTCACATGAAACCTACAAAGTCACCAGCAAGGAGACAACAACTCAGAAAGAAAATCCTTTGCAGAATTATGAGTTGGTGATGACTTTCTAGTCTTTTTATTGCACACTGAATATTTTCTTCTTTTTTTTGCCCTCATTTTCATTTATGTTTTTATGTATGCTATATTTTCTAATTTGTTGTATAATTAACTACTTTGGTGTAAGAATGTGTAATGTTACTGTGTATCATATAAGCATCATTTAAATTATGCATTTATATCTCTATATGTCAGGAACGAGACTTATGGCTTATACTTTGTTTCTGTACACCATAGAATCTGAAGGGCATATTGCGTTTCATAAATACTGTTGATAATCTGAGATTTTTGTTAAGCAGCTTTTTGAAAGCTTAGTAGACATAACCTTTTGATCTCCCTTTTTATTGCACAACAATCAAAAAATCAGGGAGGCTCATAGACTTCACTGAAAAAGTCATAAAGACATATACACAAGACAGAAAAATAACTGATCAGGTGAAAACAAATAAACATTTTTTAAAAAGTCATCTCATCCTATATAGTGACAGAAGTATTTAACCTGAAAAGAAAAATAAAGCTTGAGAAAGCATTATGAATATGTTTCATGATAAGGTTGAATATATTGAGAAGAAATTGAAATGCAGTCTTCTCAAGGTTAGAGTGGGCAAATGATGCTGCTTATAGATTACCAATTCTTGTTACATTATTAGAGAAGGAAAAAGAGACAGCTCAATGGCAGTTTCACAGTTGGCGCAACTTCATTTAACTCCAAGGATAATAAACACAACTTGAAAGCACAAATAGATAATACAAATAGATAATATCTATTACAATAGATAATAAAAGCCGTTCGATTTATTTGTGTTAGGTTATCTACATATAGACAACGAAAAGAACTCATGGTTGGAGATTCTTTCAAGGTTAAGAAAACTATTATTCTCAATTCTGTTTTTATAAAAAAATCACCGAATAGGCACATTTAATTTTGGGGAATTCTTTGTCACTGCATCTATCTGAAAAATGAAGCAGACCCCCAGACACGTATTTATAATATCAAGTTAAATAATATATTATTAAGCATTTTGTAAAACACTTTATTTTATAAAGAAAGGTTTAATAATAACACATCTTTGCAGTTTTAAAGTACCCTTAGAATGTATAGACTATGAATTCTGGCAATGATTTTGTCCCCAGAGAGCTTGCTGGCAATAATAAATATATTCTAGCTTTTTAATAAATAGATACTAAGGAATTCCATTGTTTGTTGAATCACACACACACACACACACACACACACACACACACAAAGTTTTCATGATCAAACACATTTGAGAAATGCTGAGTTAAACAGGATTCTTGCTTACAAAAATATTCAGAATCTCTTATATACTACTGCGCACTGTGAATTTCCAAAAATAAGGAAACTATTGTATTTAGTGTGATTAAAACAAACTTGTCCTTTGAAATCCTTTTTCACTGAACACCTATTAACTTTGTGTTCCTTGAAACAAAATCAAGAAATGCTATTTTGGTCATTTAATCCATTCAGATTGAGTTTATATCTCTAAAATATAAGTGTGGGTTATAGGGAAAATTTTATTAAAAATGCTAAATAACATAAGATTCCAAAGTGTTTTCCACTATAGTGTAGCAAGGGAAAATTGTGAGCTAAATTTATAATATTATTTACTAAGCTACAATCTCAGGTGTCTTTGTACTCTTCTGGTTATGAATATTTGCCTACTAAGTGAAAAAATATTGCTATATGATAATACCCATAGATGATAATACCCATAAACTCTGTCTTCAAGAAATTGAGTACCTTGGAAGGAATCAATAAAAACATAATCATATTAAGAACTGTAGTTAAAGTATTAACAAAGTATCAAGAAAATCAGAATAAAGAATTGCCTAAAAGATTCTGGGAAGGTTTTGGGTAAGATGTGACTTTGAGTTTGACCTTAAAGATGACTTGGAATTGGAAGCTGAGAAGACAAAGAGTGGTATATTTATTACACAAAGAAAACCCAAATCTAAAGGTATGAAGGCATGAAATAGCAAGGTATATGTTCAAGAAATGGCAAAAATGTATAACAGCTATATATATTCCCTTTGGATATATCCAATGTGATACTATTTTAGTGACTAATATTTTTTAAAAATTATTATGGCTTTTTCAAACAAATTAGAAAAATATGGCATCAAACACAATACAATAAATAGTTAATATTAAGAAGTGATCTAGTTTATTAACCTCTCTCTCCATGACTTTCATGAGACAGAGATTCTTTATATATACCTGATTTGACTGCCTTATCTTAAAAATAAAAAATTTGAAAGAAGTATTAAAGAAAATGTGTGATTATTTAATAGTTATTTCTGTATAGCCATTACAGACAGTAAATTTCCTGGAATTTAACTTACTCTACTTACTGAGTCTCATTTCATCATTATTATTCTCTAATCTTATACCCTTGCCAAATAAAGTTTTACTTTCTGTTGTTTTATTCAAAACTACCTTTAATTAGTAATGCTTTCTATTAAAAAAGTTCCTATATTATGAAGGTCCTTTTTCTACTCAAACGTCTGTTCAGAGTCAGTGGTAGCTGGGTCTTGGAAAAGAAGTCCGCTTGGGTTTCAGTTCCTTCCTGCCAACAATAGCAATTGATTTTCTTCTTACTAAATTAAAATCAGTGAGAAGAGAAACTCCAAATGACTATCGATGTCCACACCACTAAGCATGTCATAGTTAATTAAATTAAGTATGCTATATTTCCTTCTTTTAAACAACTCTCTAAGGGGTGACTTGGAAAAAGGATTTAATTATGCTTAAATGCATCTCAGAATGCTCAGAATTTTTAGTAAACAAAATTCCTATTGGAAATCATTTTTTAAGTGGTTACTATATGTAACACCATAGAGCTCTTAAATGACCCAGAAGACCTTGTTCTCCATATGAGAACTATGGGTCACACAGGTACCATTATGTGTTCAGAAGAAATCTCAAAATTTTAGTAAAGCATTCTACTGAAGAACAACTGATCAGTTGCTAAGTTACCAATACTATAGCATGTAGATTTGAGCTAAATATTATTTGTGATTTTTTACTTCCATTCTAGTACACAATAAGTTAATATATACTCCATATATTTTTCAAGTTTTCATTATTTGACATCTATTAACTTGATTAGTGAATAAATTCTTGAATACTTTTTTTGAAATGAACTGCGAGATCTTCAAGTGCTAAGATTTTTTTTTTTGGTATCTTTGTATGTCTTACAGCATAGTAACTTTCTGAATAAATTTTTAATCAGCTGGTAAATTGGTACCAAATTGTAATATTCAGAGGAATAGTCTCTTTTCAGGAGCACCACAGAAGTTCTCTATATTTGTAGAATAAATTGATAACACAGAGAACATAAGAAATTCAGTCATCCTCTATGAAATCACACTTTTTAATTTTCTATAAGACTACTATGAGATAACTTATTTATTTCATTAATTTTTTTTTATTGTCTAGCTCTCTTATTTAAAATATAAAGTGCATGAGAGAGATCTTATCTTCATTATTTTATTCTCGGCACATAGGATAGTGCCCGGCACCTAAAAAGGCTCAAATAATTATTTATTGAAAGAATAAATGAATAAATACTAGATGGAAAATGATAATTTAAAATTTTGATAGGAACTGGAAAAACTGCCCTCTAGAAAGGTTGTATCAACGATCCTAGTACTAGATTTTGCCAATCTTATTTCGTTTTTCCAATCTGTTTGGTGAAAACTATCTCCTTCATTTAATTTGTCTTACCCTGATTATTATGAACATGAAGAATATCTCCTATGTTTTCTAGACATTTACATTTCTTCTTTATTACCTCTTCCTATTCTTTATCCATTTTTTTATTGGATTTTTTCACTTTGTTGCCTTCATCTTATTAATTTGTAAGTACTCTTTCTAGCCTGCTTGTATGTTTACATGTGTTGCAAGGATTTTCCTTCACTTTGTCTTTTTTCATTTATTTATATTTTGATTTTCTAAGTCTTTTTGAAGTAAAGTGCGTGCATTAAGTACACAGACTCTGGAGCTTGACTGCTGTATTCAAACACAAGCTTTGCCTCTTTCTATTGCGTGACCCTGAGCAAGTTACTTAACTGTGTCTAAATTTTTTCATCTGTAAAATGGGGATAATTATAGAACTTTAACTTACAGGGCTATGAGAATTAAGTGTGTTGATATTTGTCATAGGTTTGGAACAGTGCTGGCACATAGTAAATGTTATAAAACATTGTTAACTATGGACCTGGAATTTGATATCTTGGGAGACTTTCCCCGAAACCTAAGATTACAAAATTTTCTTCTATTTTGTCTTCTAGTAATTTCATAGTTTCATTCTTTACATTTGGATTATTAATCTAGCTGAAATTCATTTTGCTTAAGGTTTGAGACAGATACATTAATTTTCCCTCCAAATGGATAGCCAATTATTTCAAAGCCATTTAGTGAATAGACCATTCTTTCTCCACTGACTTGAAAGGCTATAATGTGCATTTTTATCTGGACTCTATACTGTTTCATTGTTCTATGTATTATTATTGCACCAATAACACAGTTTAATTTCTGCAACTTTATAGTAAATCTTCTGGTAAGTCAAGTTCATATTTTTATTTTTCAGAATTATCTTATCTACATTTAAGAGTGGATTATTCTGATTAAATCATTTAGAATAATTGCCAAGTCAACACAACAAAAATCCTGTTGCTATTTCAATTGAAGTGGCATTAATGTTATAGATTATTTCAGAAGTGGCATGTTTTACTAATGGTTTTTCCCACCCAAAACACTGTATTTCTTTATTTTTTTCTGGAATACTATTTACTATTCTTCTAAAGTCGTCTATATAATTAGTGTCTTTCAATAGAGTAGCCTTCTTTTCATGCGGGCCACAAATATTCTGTCCCAACAGCACTTCAGATATATAAAAATATAGATCTATTTATTTTCCAGTCATGACTTCCTGACCAAGGTCAAATTTAAATAAAAATATTTTCTGATTCTAAAAGAAATGTATGATCTAAAGCTTCGAAGGAATGAAGAGTAAGCTTAAATGTGTGAAGGGGTGGGAGAAAGTTGATGGACAAGGACGAAAAAGATGATTTCAGAACAGTCTTACTGTGAAAATTTCTTTTTGTTGCATGGAAAAGAAAAGGGAATTCAGCATCATTAGTCATTAGGGAAATAAAAATCAAAACCACATCCATTACTATGCCTATAATCAAAAAGTTGATAAGTTTTGGTGAGAATATGGAGAAATTAGAACCCTCATTCATGTTGCTGGTGGGAATATAAAACAATACAGTACTTTGGGAAAAATTTTTATAATTCCTCACAAAGTTAATCAGAATTACCTTCCAACACAATTCCACTCCTAAGTCTGTATATAAGAAAAATGAAAATATGTATTTATAGAAGACCTTGTACACACATGTTCATAGCAGCATTGTTCTCATGGCCAAAAAGTAGAACAATGTAAATGTTCATTAACTGATGAATAAATAAGTAAAATGCTATACAATGAACGAACATTGAAAGCCTTATGATAAGTTTAAAATTCCAGTTACCAAAAACTTGCATATTTCATAACTACATTTATATGAAATGTCATGAATAGACAATGTAAAGGACAGAACATTAATCAGTATCTGTTGGGAGGGGATGGGAGGCGGGTGGAGGATGGTGAGAGAATACTAATAGGTAAAAGATTTCTTTTGGGTGAGGGAAAATATTCTAAAATTGGATTTCAGTGATGTCTATGGGGCCCCATCAACAAACTAAAATGCGATGAATTTATGTTTTAAAGGAACGAATTATCTAGTACATGAATTTTATTTTAATTAATCTATTTAGAGGAAAACATGAATGTCTTTAAACACACAAAAAATGATTTATAAACATTTTGCATACATTTCTGATTATTTGGAATGGTTACAATTATATTTATCTCTATTCTGTAAAGATCTAACTGTTTGTTAAATTCTAAATAACAACTTTTGTAATATTCTGAAAGAAAATCTTGATAGAATTTTGGCTTTGTTTAAAATGTACTCTGATAACTCTATTTGGATTAGCCAAGGTTGTATGCAATATTAACTTTGCAAAATTAAAACAATGTTCATTAATAAATATACTGTGTCAAAATAAATGTTTTAGCCATGTTAAAAAATATTTGTATGCTTTAGAAAAATTTATTCGGTTAAAAATTGCATCTGGCTAAAGAGCTATGATGTGGCCTCTTCAAAATAGAGTAATTAGAAAGCCAAGAAAAACATAAAATTCACAAAACTAAATTCTGGGACTAATGATCAAAATATTTTTTTTCAGGCTAACAGTGTCCCCCTACTTCTGGCTAATACCATGAAAATGGACACAAAATAAATCTGTTGAGCTGAAAGATATCACTTTTTTTAGCCATTTTTTCCGGTTTTTTTTTTTTTTTGACTCTTGGATTAAAAAAGTGACTACATAAAAAATAATGCTTTGACATTTTTTGCATCTTTTGTGCACCACTTTTTAAAGCAGTTGGGGTACTACAAATCTTCAACATTTCTAACACATGCATTTGTAGACTTCAACATTTGGGGGAAAATAATGAAAATGGCCAAGGAGAAGAGAAATAAGTGGATAATAGTAGTACATGTGTGTTCATGGAATTATTGTCTTTATAAGCACTGATATGGAAACAAACCTGGGAAAATATCATGTTGAAGGAAATGCTGAGTTTTAGAGCTTCACTGTATATTAAGCATGACACAAAGTCAGGAATTAGAGGTTCAAAGTTTCCGAAAATTTCCACTAGATGTATATTTGTTATAAGCTGGAAATTAGGTTAAGAGTTATCTATATCAATTAAGTTTTTTATTTTTGAATTGAGGAGAATTTGTCATTGTTAGTTAAATTTAACTGGACCAACAATAATCCACATGACTATCAGTTACCAGACAACAAACACTAATAGATTTCAACTAATTGAAAAATAAAGCTAATGCAAGCTTTATGAAAGCACTGTATGTCAAGTGAAATATAATGATACTCTAAACATTTAGAAGAGCAAACTGTGAGGATTAGAAAAATAAAACACATAAAAATCCTGATATTTTAAATGAGATAAAACCTGAGAAATACTGTAAAGAATATTAACGAAAGGCATCTGCATTGGATGAGACATTGAAATAAACATGTTTAAATATTTTTCAATTCTCAGATCCCATAATTCTATAAATAGTATGCCTTTTTAAATTTTTTATGGTGACATTGGTTAACTAAATCCAATAAGTTTCAGCTATACACTTTAACAGTAAGGCATATATATATTTACACTGTGTTCACCTCCCATAGTTAGATTTCTTTCTGTCACTACATATTTAACTCCCTTTACCCCATCTACCTCTCCCCTCCCCACACCCCCTACACTCTGGTAACCACTAGCCTATAGTCCATGTTCATGAGTCTCTGTTTGTCCTATTCTTTTGTTGCTTTTAGGTTTATATCCCACATATAAATGATGTAATATGATTTTCAACTTTTTCTGTCTGGCTTATTTTGCTTAGCATGATTACCTTGAGGCCCATTCATGTTGTTGCAAATGGCTGTATTTCATCTCTTCTTATGGCTGAGTAAAATTCCATTGTGTATATATACCATAGCTTCTTTATCCAATCATCTATCATAGGATACTTCGGTTGCTTCCATGTCCTGGCCACTGTGAATAATGCTGCTATGAACAGTGGTGTGCAAATATCTTTTCTGATATGGGTTTTCAAGTCTTTGGGGTAAATACCCAGGAGAGGGATTGCTGGATCATATGATAGATCAATTCTTAGTTTTTTGAGGAAACTCCGTACTGTTTTCCATAGTGGTTGTACCAATATTAGTATGCCTTTTTAAAATGTGGTTAATAGTATTGCTTGAGAGGATTCATTTTTAAAAAAAACTTATAGTTAGCAAGGCTAAAATTTATGTAAAAGAACTCTTCACTTGTTCATACTTAAAAAAATGATTTGCTCTCAATATACACATGTGGGTAACTCGTCTATATTTCACTTATCATTACTATGTTAAATGATTCAAATACCAACTTTTTTATAGTTTCTGTATTTAAAAATGAAATTTCAATTTGTATATTTTAAAGATATTTACTGTCATGTTTCCAAGTTCTATTAGGTCCTTCATAGTGGGAAAGGAAACATAATAGGAATTATTCCATGTGTGCTTGCTTTCCTAGTCCAATGGACAGGATTAAACTACAGGCGTTGATATTCACTGCCCTTTATTTAGAGTATTTTAAGATCTTATTTTTCAATGTGTCAATGAATAAAAGGTAAAAATAAAAGAGGCAATACTTATCATTTTTGGTTCTCAAGACACAGTTTGCACTGCCAATGCCATGAAAGACCTGTGGTTACAAAATTATAATTTCATGATACTTTACAATTTTATGGTTTTGGCAGATTTCTTCCTTAATTATGTATTTGAGCCAACATTTGGTAGCATTATTCTTCTATAAAACAGAATAAGAAAGTTAGGAAAATGTACGTTACTTTGACCATGCAGAATCAGATGTTGTAAATATACTTTGTTTGAAATAAGACAGAGAATAACAAAAATATGTTATCTTCATAAAGAAAATACATAAGTAATATATCATCTAGTATTTATTTTTATTGTCCAGAATCTATTACTGTATGTGTTTTATGGTAAAATCTTCAAGATATAAAAGAAATAGTGTAAGAATATTCAAAACAAATAATATGGTCTATAAATTTTTTAATGTTTAGGGGATTATTTAACTAAGATAATAAAGTTTTGATGCTACATTTTATATTTAGTTTTGTTTCATTGAGAATGTTCACATATTAATTTTTGAAAACAATTATAATATCTGCTATATTCCAGGCATTTACATAGATGATCATTTTGAATACTCACAACAATATTTTAGTAGGTACTATTGCTGTTCACATTTTACAAGTAAATCTTGGGCTGATCTAGTAGAAGAGACAACTGATATTTGAATATGACTTCAAAGCCACATTCTTAGCCACTGAATTATGCTGTTAACTTAGTGTTAAGAAGCATCATCTTAAATATTACACAACATTTCAATAAGCTAGTATGTCATAAACTATTCTACGCTCTAGGCTCTTTGACATTTAAGTTGATTACAAATTTTCTCCCATTTTAAATGGCACTAGAATATATTCTGCATAAGGGCAGAAACTTTTAAATGTTTTATTCAATGCTGCAAGACCCACTTATAGCATATAGCAGGTATTTGATATTCATTGAATAAACTAATGAACACCATCAGAAAAGACTTTATGAATATAGCTTTTTTTCTCATTAATTTCTATACTGAGAGTGAGTAAAAATGACTAAAAAATCAATAAGGAAGGGAAATCCTTACCAAAAACAATTGTAACATTAAAATTGTCAATGACGAGGAGGCAGAAATGAATGGTTCAAGCTACAGATTTGGGGGGTGAGATATTTTTCCAGAAATAGGTTACTGACTGGGCAATATGAAGTTAAAATAGTGTGGTGGTCTTAAATATTGGGAAAAGAACACGTTTATCATATCGTATAAACTGTTATTCTATAAAACAAAGCTCCCAAATGCCAGTTACTTACAAGAACAAAGATATAGTTCTCATATGTTCAATGTATCCATCATGAGACGTCTCTTATCAGATACTCAGAAACCCAGTCGTCATTTTGAATAGTGCTAGTAACTCCGGAATAGGAAACAGAGCTCTTTATCATCTCACACCAGAAAATTGAATGCTTTGGCCCAGAAGGAGTACATGAACACAACCTTGACCTCACATTTTTTAACTACAAAAAGATCAGGGAGTGAGATCCTGCCGTTCCCGTGTGTCCTGACGCAGGGAGAACCGGAACTATTTGACAAACAGAACTGATTAATAAAGTAAGCATAGGTAAATCCCATGGACGTAATTGGATATGGAGGACAAAAACCTGAGACAAATTAAAGATGGCTTCAGTCCTGAGTGCCGAAGACAGAGGTGTCTTTATTTAAAAAAAAAAAAAAAAAAATTGCATTGAGTTTGAGTAAGGAGTTGAACCTCCAGAAACAGACTTGGAAATGTAAATGTAAATATAAAGATAATAAAAGAGTAAAAGGAAAGGTGGCGACTGCAAAAGCATGAAAAATGAGGGGGAAGAGAGAGAGAGAGAGAGAGACTGATCTGGAACACAGCTGAAGTTGTAAAAGAGATACAGTTAATCAAGGAAACGATGTAGGAAAAGAAGGCAGCCATTCAGGCTAACAGAAGGAAGAAGAGGAACTGGCAAAGCCATCAGTATGCAAGGGACATAAAGAATGTTAAGAATGCTAAAATATACAATACTGCCAGCAAGCCAAGGATGTTTAGGGCCTCCAGTATAACAGTTTCTCTAAGATTGTGAGAGAGCAGCCATATAGCAAACAATAAGAAATTATTAATGAAGAAACAAATTGGAAATGATTGGTGTCAACTTTTCAAGAAGGTTGACAAAGAACAAGAATGATATGTTAGCCATTTAACAGAATGTTAGAAGCAAGGACAAATATATTTGGCTGGGACTCCTGGTCATATATGTTGAAAAGAGGAAGACTCATTTAAGAGAGAAAAAAATGGAAAAGAGGATAATGAATAGGATTATATAAAATAGAACCAGGCAGTTGGGAATAGTAATAATAATTAAAAAATAAATAAATTGAGTTTGTTCAGACTACAAAAAACATTTATTTTTCAATGACAGAATTTAAAGTTAAATAAGAACACCAAAGATAGGGAGAAAATTTGAAGTGGATCAAGGGTGTTAGTTTCATTTCAATGTCTCTTTTTTAAACAAATAGAGGTGACATTATAGAGAGTAATAATAGCAGATGTGAAGTTGAAAATTTGGAGACAGTAACAATATTTTGGATGGCTTATAAAATTAAAATTGTCAATGAAATAATAAATGAGAATGATAATGTTTTCAATGAGAGCAATAATATGAAATAAGAGAAACATGCATTGGAAAAAATCTAAATTATATTGTTTTCCATCATTGTTATTTTGCCATTCTGAGTCACTTAAACTAGCATTCCACGTCATCTTCAACTCCTTCCCCACATATCTGTCAGTTTTTTTTTAAAATTCACTTTAATGATCTTCTATATATTTTTGATGCCTATACATACTTCATCCCCAGTTCAGGACTTCATACGTCTGACCTAAGTAACTGTCGAAGCATTCATTTTCCTTATCTGCTATCCTTACCTATCGTCATTGCTCCTTCACTTCACTTTTCCTAACATCATTTATCTTCTTATCCCAAATTAGTGCAGGTCCCCTCCGAATTTAAATACATACATGTAGTTTTCTTTCTTCCATGATAATAAAAGATAATATTGTGGCACACAAAACCCTCTATGTTCTGGCTGCAATTTCCTTTATCTTTCCAATCACACTATTATGCTCCTCAGGTTACACATGAACTGTACCTATCCAGTCTTAGAAAAGATTTTTGCTTTTTTCAATACTTGAATGCCCTTCCTCCTGTCCCCTCTACAAGATATCACTAACCTTTGGCATTGCTCCCAAATAATATTTCCTTTAGAATATTTTCCCAGATTTCTAGTAAGAATGCCGCCACCCCCTTCTTCTCTAATTCTACTTTGTTTCAGGTACATGCCTTTCTCCTTCATTTCACTATGAGCCTTAACCACAGGGTGCGACAACTTATCTTGTACTCCCCATAGATCATAATATATTATAGCTCCTTAATTATTAAGTTGTCATCTGAAAAACCAAGCACCCCCTCCAAAGTTGTTTCAAATTGAAGGTCATTCACTGAAACTAACTTCATCCTTCATCCTTTATAAAATATAAATGACGAAAAGAAACAGATTTATTAAAGGCACAAAATTGAAAAAACCTGTCAGGATAAATTAGTCTTTCTGTATTCTAAGCTCAATATTAATATTTTACTTTTATATTATGGTTATAAGATGAAGGTATGTAATCATTCGTTATACAGCTATTTTCCTTCCGAACCATGTAATGCATATACATATTGTATAATTATATATATAATATATATTATATAATTATATATAGCATGCTACTTGTTTAAAGGAACTAAGTTTACCAAACTGGTACACTACTTAAATTTGTGCAAATGAAAAAATTAGGGAAAAAATTATGACATAATATTGATATAGACTAAATTGTAAGGGGAATTTTGTTGACAGGCTAGAATTGCTAAAAATAACTAATATTCTCTTGTAATTTATAATCATAAGTGATTTAATGCTAAAAATATTAAGTCATAAGATTATAAATTCACCTGAAGTAATCATTTTGTATTTCATAGCCTGACCAAAATTTTATTCTTTACAGTGCTTTCTTTTCAGAGAGCAAGTGTTTTTATAGTTTTGATTTTATTAGACAATGCTTTGTTTTTTAATATTTTTTCAGTATCTACAAAAAAGTTTTACTGATAGGCAGTGACCTCTTCATTTCGTTATCTTTATTCAGCAGGTCCATTTACTTCTCAGATTAAATAAATAGATTTTAATATTTTACATTTGCCCGTCAATTTATAAAAATAAATTTTACATACTTTATATTAATTTAATTAAAAACTATTCATCTCTATAAATGTTACTTCAGAGTATAAATGGCACTTATAAGAATTTGAACATAACAGGATAGAAAAAAAATGGTGTAGATGATAGAGGCTCTGTTCATCCCTTTGGTGACCAAATCAAAGTTGTGATGGAAACAAGGAGCAGCAGCAAGGAAAAGTTGCCTGGGATCTAGATGAATAAACCATACAACTAGGGAGAAATCCAAGAAATCACCCTGTAATGGCAGAAGATAGGACGGGGCAAGAATGAAGAGCTGCCCAGCCCCGAGTGGCTGAGTGAGACGGAGGCTGTGGCAGCGGCAGACGCCTCTTAAATAGGCCATATTGGTGAGTGGGTTTTCGTGGTGATGGACCTGCTCTCTCTGAGCATCAGTGCCCATTGGGCTGTGCACAGGGGACACCAGGGACTTACAGGAAGACATCGTCGGAGTGAGGACCCATGTGAGACTCGATCTGTACAGAAGTGCCGGCGGTATCCATTGTTCCCTGTTGCAAGACTCCCAGTGCAAGACATAGCACAGCCATAACTGAGACATCATCAAACTGGATAACAGAGGTTGCTCCTCCCAGACAATTCTCTGAAACCCTGCTTCCCCCAACTCATGGCCCCACCCAAGCCACATCCAAGTATATCCTCAGCGAGTCAGGTGCTCCTTGTTAGCAGCACCTAGACTCACACTAGAGGCAGCTGGCCTCGGTTTCTGGTGTGGCCTTTTGAGGCAACTATAAGCATAACATCTGGGGATTGCTTGCTGAATCTTAACAGGTGGCCCCAGAGGGGCAGAGGCTTGGGCTAAAGTTTTCTTGCAGCTGAACCCCTCTCAAGATTATGCCACTGGATACCTACTTGACAAATCCACACTAATAAGACCAGGAGACTTAGGAGCTTTGCTTAGTAAATAGAAACAGACACAGAAAGGCAACCAAAATAAGATCAAGAAGTAGAAACCATATGAGAGAACAGAATAGAGATCTAGAAATAATGGAGTCAAGTAATCTAACAGATGCAGAGTTCAAAGCGCTGGTTATAAAGATGCTCAATGAACTTTTGGGAAGTGTAGATAAATTCAGTGAGAACTTTAACAAAGAGACAAAACAAAAACGGAAATGGAAAGTATAAAAGGGAGCCAGACTGAAATGAAGAACACATTATCTGAGATGAGAAGTATATTAAATGGAAGAAACAAAGGAATAAACAAAGTGAATAAAGAAAAGAATCAAACGCCTATCTAGAGGATAGGAAAGCCAAGGACACACAATCAGAATGGCAAGAGAAGTGATGCCAAGACTATAAAAATAATTTTAAGAAGTATGTAGAACACTATTAAGGGTTCAAATATCTGTCTGATCTTAACTGAAGAAAATCAAGATGTTGAACAGCTGTTTGAAGAAATAATGATGGAAAACTTCCCTAACCTGGTGAAGGAAATGGACATAAAACCCCAGGAAGCTCAGCGAATTCCAAAAATCAGGGATCCAAAGAGGCCTACACCAAGTTTAAATACAAAGAATATTAAAAGCAGCAAGAGAAAAACTGATAGTTACTTATAAGGAAAAAGCTATAAGACTGGCAGCTAATTTCTCAAAAGAAACTATGCAGGACAGAAGGCTTGGAAAAAAATATTCGACAGGATGAAGACCCAGGATCTACAACTAAGAATAATTTATCCAGCAAAGCTATCATTTAGAGTTGATAAAGAGATTCTCAGACAAAAATAAGCGGAAGGAATTTATCACCACCAAGCCTGTATTACAGGAAATGTTGGAGGGACTTCTTTAAGAAGAAAAAACATGTATCAAAAACAGGAATAAAGAATGGTAACAACTACATTTCTATCAATAAATACCTTAAATGGAAAAGAATTAAATGCTCCAACCAAAAGATAGAGTGGCTGAATGGATAAGAAAATAAGACCCCTACATATGAAAAGGAAGGAGATGGAAAAAGATATTGTTTTGGTGGACCTAGAAGGTATATAAGTCAGAAGGTATATAATATTTCTCAACATTTTAGTAACATATTTAAATACTTACCTGGGGCTTATCTGTTTAACATCTGACTGACCTGAATTCTATGTTTTGTCAGATCAAAGATCACATCTATTGTATACCTGTTGCCTAGGATTTAATAAATGCTCAATTAATATTTGTAGAGTGAAAGAATTCTGAATATACATCACCTTACACAGTTTTCTAATGACATTATTTATTAAATTTTTTAGAAGTTTTGTACTTAAGTTCATTAGCTCAAAGAGCAGTAAATCACTTATTTTAGGGGAAGTATTCTTCCATGTGAAATACTCTTTTAGTAGTCAAAATTATCTCCTTAATAGGACTAAAATTTATAGAAATTTAAAGTTATGACCACACTGACAAATAATTAAATTTCCCTCAATTTGGAAATTAAAGTGTTCTGGGTAACTTTTTGTCTCTTTCTCTTTCATTTACATCTTGACATTTACTTGGTACCCTGAATGATTAATGAAGCTCCATTGCCAACACATCAATGAGCAAATAAAGAGTTTTCATGTTCTATCTTCAATAATATGAGTGGCATGTAATAAATAACATTAATTGAGAAATGGATTATGTTTTCTTGCTTTGAAAATATTAATTCGAATATTTTTCCATAATATTGTATAGTCACATGCTGCATAACATTTTGGTCAAAGACAGAGCACATATTTGATGGTGGACCCATAAGATTACAATGGAGCTGAAAATTTTCTATAGTGATGTCATTAGGTAAATGTGTCCTTTGTGGTAATGCTGATGTAAACAAACATATCATGCTGCTAGTCATACAAAAATATAGCACTTACAATTATGTACATTACGTAATACTTGATAATGATAATAAATGGCTGTGTTGCTAGTTTATGTATTTACTTTACTATACTTTTTATCATTAGTTTAGAGTGTACTCTTTTTACTTAAGAAATGTTTGCTGTAAAACAGCATGCTGTGTTACACCAGCAGCAGCCTCATCTATCTTGTGTTTACTGTGTCTCTTGATTGCACCCTTTTCTCTTGTGCTTGATTTAATTTCCTGGGTTTTTTGTTTTTTTTTTGTTGTTGTTTTTTGTACAGTAACATGCTGTACAGTCTTTTAGCCTAGGAGTAATAGGCCTTACCATGTAGCCTAGGTGTATAGTAGGCTGTACCATCTAGGTTTGTGTAAGTGCACTCTGTGATGTTCAGACAATGATGAAATCACCTAACGATGTAGAACGTATCCCTGTGGTTAAGCATCTCATGACTATAATAGTGAGCTCACACAATACTTCAGAAATGCAATGAGTTCAATAGTTAGAATTTAAGCTTGAAAGAGAATTCATTAAAAAAATACACAATATACACAGTAAATTTAGTTAAAAAGATAATTTTTGAAAATGTCACCAGCTTGAGTTACTGTAAAATGACTGAACAAAGAACTTTGATACAAAAAGAATTCTCAAATTTCAAAGAAGTGATTAATGGTTTATTTAAACTTCAATGTAGCAGTTAAAATAAAAATAAAATAAAAAGATATATTTTCAGTGACTGATGTATAATTAAAGACAATGCACAAAAGATAAATTACCAAAAATCAAGGGAGATATGCAAAATGAGCATTAAAGTCTTTGACTCATGTAGTCAGGTTTTAAAACTATAAAAAAGTTGAAAAAGTAGGTAGGAGCATCTAAGGAGTAGTGTAAAGAAAAATAATGTTATTTCATGTAACATCGAACCTCTGCTTCACTAAACTAAAAGATAAAGGCCCCATGTTCATTGCAGCATTATTCATTGTGGCCAAGACATGGGAACAAATGAAGTGTCTTTCAATAGATGATTGGATAAAGAAGATGTGGTATATCTTCTTTACAATGGAATATTACTCATTCATAAGAAAAGATGAAATACTGTCATTGGTCACCACATGGCTGGATCTTGAGATTATCATGCTAAGCGAAATAATTCAGACAGAACAAGTTGAGAAACATGTGGGATATAAAACTGAAATCAACAAATGAACAAGATGAACAGACTCAGGGACACAGACAACAGTTTAGTGGTTACCAGAGAGAAAAGGGGGAGGAAGGAGGTAATCAAGGATAAAGGGGGGTTAATATATGGTGACAGAAGGAAATTTAACTTTGGATGTTGAACATTCAATATAAAATACATATGATGTATTATTGAATTGTACACTGGAAACCTAATAATTTTATTAACCAATGTCACCCAATAAATTTAATAAAATAAAAAAATAACAGCAAAAGAAAGCATATTTTCTTAAAAAAATAAATAAAAATAAAGGCTATTTTCTACATATTTACAACTTGCAGAATGACAGGCCAATTGAACTATTGAAGATTTGTTGCATTAACGGCTCTAAGTCTCTACTCTTCCTTGTATCCATGCCCTTTGCTATGTGAATATATAGTTCCTCTTACTGAAGGGGCAGGGTTTATTCCCATGCCTCTTGGTTTCTTATTTGGCAATATGGTTTGCTTTTGCCAATGGTATATCATCATATATGATTCAAGTCGAGATTTGACAAAGCACTTGTACATTTTGACTTCAGTTCTTGTGCTTTAGGTGTCACTATGACTACATGACTAGATTTGATTTGCTGGAAATTGAGATGGGTAGAGCAGAACCAAGTCACTCCACTTATTTTACTCCTGGCCAACCTATTTCCAGTGACAGCCAACTATTACCTGATCCTGTGATTTAGCCCAGCTAAAACCAGTAGACAACTCCAACTAACATTCAGACTTCTGAGCCAAATACATGCTTTTGTTTTAAGCCACTGGTATTTGGAATGGTTTGTTGTACATTATTTTGACAATTACTTTGACATGTAGACATGGCATTTACTGAATTTCAAACTGTTCATCTGAATAGGTCAAAAATATAAATTAGAAGTTTCCTCACAAAGTACACTGCAGTCATACTTCACTAAGTGAGCTTTTATGGAATCTAGTTAATAAACATAATCATCAGCTACTTTTTCTATGCAAAGAACTGTGTCACTAAATATGGGTATGTTCATTAAAAATCCAGGATATTCCAGGACTGCCTAGATTTCTATTTGAGTAATAAAGCCATTGAAGCCATGGGATACTTAAGATATTAAAACTAAGGTAGGAGTCAAGTGACAAAAACTCTACATGGAAAGAAGAAAACATTCAAAGGAACACATAATGAGAGCACAGTCAAAATTTCTGCTTAGCTCTTCTGGAGGTAATGTCATATTTGAGTTTAGTTAAAGTTTATACAAAAGGCTTATTACTGAAGATAAAGAAAGAGAAGTTAATATATATCTCATAGGCAAAATAATTGAGCAAGATGCCATGTAATTATCAAGGGCAGGCTGATCTACCCCACTAGAGGAATAATTTTAGGAAGAATTTAGAGATTCAGAGAAAAATGGTATGTTCCAGTGCCAAAAACTTTGATAAAAACTACACAGGAACGCAGACACACACACACACAAAAAGCAAGAGAAACCAAAATAATCATACAAGCAAAAACGGACAAAAATAGAGAAGGAGGGAGATATCCAAAATTAAAGATAAGAATGTAAGTAAACACAGGTCTCATTCTCATATGGTGAGTTATTTATTAAGAACAATTGATCTAGAAATCTTTCCGGTTAGTGGAACATGATCCAGAAAAACATTTATCAAAAAGGAAAATCAAAAATTTATTATATATCTCATTTGGTAAAACATTTGTGTTTATATCTTCTCATTTAATCCTCCCAGAAACAATTATTGTATTGTTTCAAAAACAAGGAAATTGGTTTTTAGGGAGGTTAGGAAACCAGCCACAAAATCCACAGCAGAAAAAGCATTTACACCTATTTAGAAAAAAGTATTTCGTTTTTCTCCCCTAAATCTTTTAATCTAGAAGTATACTAATCCATAACTTTGCTACTTTCAATAAGCAATGAAAAGTCAAATGGTTGATACATGAACCATAGATTAAGGTAATAATAGTTCATGGGGTGAATAGAATCACTATTGTATACAGTCTAGAAGCAAGATTTTTGATATCAGAGCCAAGTTTGCAAATGGTTTTGCTCTGCACTGACAGTACTTAGAAAAATTAAGCTCTCTAATTCTCAATTGTATCAAATAAAGAAAAATAATAATAGGATCTATTCCATAGGAGTATTTAACACAGCACATCACATAGCATTGGAATTCAGAGCCAGCTCTGATTTGTAGTTGTGGTGGTTGTTAGAAAAGAGAAACCTTGAGTGTACAGTAACATGGAGAAAAAACACATGTGCTTTGAAATTTATAGAACTTTGTTTGTAATCAAGCTCCAACATGAACTGTCTGGGACTCTTAGCATATGATGACGTAACTTATATTTCATTACTGTTTTTTCAAATGGCTCTAATATTTTCAAAATTGTGGGGGCAAGAAATTTGAGGAAAAAAATGAATGTAAAGTTCTTGATCCAGTGCCTCTCATATAGGAGGTGTCAGGAAAAATAGCTGGCATTTTAAATAATTATGTTTACAAATATGTAACATGTATTAAATGATTTAGTAAAGTAATATTAAAAATAGTTATATTAGTTTTAGCAAAGAAGAAGAGAGAATGTTGTTTGAATGTTCTCTACTGCTTGCTCAGAATTATAGGCATATGCCCCTACAACTCTGTGGAGGGATGTTTAGCATCATGGCATACTGAACTTCAAGCTGGAAGAAACTCAGAAGACACTTATTAGAAATCTATTTTACAGATGGAGAGTGAGATTCTTTATTTTGCTAAGGTCATTTAAGTAGCAGTGACAGGACTGGGACAAGAATTGGGTTTTCTGATATTTGTTTCGGTGGAAAGAGGTCAATTTAAGAAAGCATCATCCAAGAAGTTGGCATATGAGATATAATTGGAAAAAAAAAAAGATAAATATGAATGAGTAAACAAGAAGGGAAGAATTCCAGGATGAGCTAAGTGAACAAAACAAAGTGCATAGGTAATTTTAGAAAGTGAGTTGTCTTGTCTCTGAATGGGAGTTTTCATTTTGGAGGGAGTGAAAGAGGTCTGTGAAAAATGTAGGTTCAGAGCCTTGTAAAAGTCGTGAATGCCTGGGTTATGTGGACATTGTTCTACAGAGATGAAGAAGTCATTGGATTCAATAATAAAATTGGCTTTCTGAAGGTTCTAATACTGTTTGTGATCAAGGGGAAAGTGTCAGTGAAAAGGAGAAGAAAGTACTATATTTTTTCTTAAGTGTGTATGTAATAATCAGTAGACAGAAATGCAAAATATAGGATAATGCAGATAGCATATAAGGCATAGTATATAAGTACATACAAGGCAACTTAGTCCTACAAATAATTGTTACTTTCAAACGAATTATACAGATTAAAAAAAAAAAAAGGAAGAAAAAATACTTTAAATAGATTTTTAAAATCTGGTTAAAGTTAGTAAAGGCAACATTAATTGAAACTTTATATGTTATATATAAGGCAGGGCCTTTCACTAAACGATGTAGATCTTTGGAAAAGATTATCTTTGCTTCAAGCAGATAGTACTTTGTGGCTTTGATCCTCATTGCATAACATTTTTTGAGTGGCAACCAGTCTTACCTGAATTTTCTGATTTGACAGCTTTCTTCGTGACTAAGAATTATTAATTCTTATCAACAAAATTAACACATAAAATTAACCATCATAGAAAGATAACATTAATTTGCATTTGACTCTTGAGAATTGAGAATAGACATGAAAGTAACTGGAATCTCTTGACAAAAATATTAATTAATTATACTTCAAGTTTAAATAATTTAATGCATAAATGCATACACATGCAGACATACATACACACATACATACAATTATTAGATTTTGATTTTCTTTAAAACAAGGATTGTCATAAGGCCATAATTTAAGTGCCAGGAGAAGTTGCTCAAAACTACTCAGAAGAATAACTACCTTCTATTAATATTGCAAGTTAGATGTTGAGGACATAATGTCCAAGAATTTAATAAGCTAGTGAGGATTTGTATTAATACATGATAAAACATCTGGCTTAATCTTATTCACTGTTATCGTCATCTTCCTCATCCTTTCTGATAGTGGTGCTTGAAGGAAATTTGATAGTATTCTTCAAAGCCAGTTTTTCATCTTAACTCTAAAAAGATATGTTAATTCCTACATGAATACATCCATTAATAATATTAAAATATAAGTAAATAAATATAGAGATAAACTCTGAGATATTAGTACAAAGAGTTAAATATTTTATTTTACTAGTAAATTACTTATTAAAAAACAATACAACATTGTGCCATAGTAAAGTATAACTTTGAAGTAGCTGATTTAATTTTTTATAGCTTACATTTTTTCAGGGAACATGTTTTGGCTCTGAACATTAAGTTATAAACCAGGTGCAGTATTGACTTCAAGACAGAATAGAATAACTATCCAAGCATTAAATACAATTGCACCCTGTGAATATAAAGACCAATTTTTCAGTCCTTACTCAGGCAAAACTATCTTTAGAATCAGTGGGAGTTCTTACTAAATTAGGAATGAATTGGATTTAATAAACCCACAGCTGTGTCCATTTTAGCATCACTTTTTCTCTAGGATTCATCGTATTTTTTTAAATTTTAACTGATTAAAAACTGTTTATATTACAAATATGATGAATAATTAAACAACCAGAGACTACTTTTGACAGCTCTATTTCTGAAAGTCTTCTTGAAAAGATAACATCACTAAAGTAATAGAACACTCATGTAATAAAGCAAGGGTTTAATGCAGAATCTAATACTTTAAATTATATTTAATTTCTGTTTCTATGGTATCATCTTATAGATATATTTTTAGATCCAACTAAAAAAGAGCCTGTGGTCTAAAAAAAAATATTTCGAATAAATAAAAAATTCAGGGGAGAAAAGGAAACTATACATAGAAAATCTGGCAAAAGCACCAGGCTGAGGTTTGGAATCTTCCCATTCTTCCCTCTTCTTCTTTTCAGAGGACACAGAAAGGGAAAAAAGCAATAAAACATGATTGCTTCCTATAATTATGCAATTCTAAAGGAAAAGCAATTTTTGCATTAATCCTGTGAAAAATTCTTCTGAAACACCCAGTAACAGCTGTTTTAAATTCACCCATAGCAAATGTAAAAGTAAATACTTCTTTTGAAATTATGATGATAAAAGTTTCATTTCCCCAATCAAGTCATATTTCCCCTCTGCAAACATCTGTGTTTGGTTGAAAATAGAGAGCTTTTCCATCACTGAATGATAGAAAGAACTCCATTGGTCCCCACAGAGCAACCTGAACCAGAGTAGTTTCATGCATAACCACATAATACCTTATGATCTACTCACATGAAAAGTTTTCATTTCAAGCAAAACAGACTGGAAAAACTCAACCACCAAAATTATTCCCAAAGCCAACTTAATGAAGTAATTATATGGACTTGAACCATTAATAATGACTTTCCTAAAATTTTACACTTGAATAACTTCTTAATTAAAAATGTGTTCTGTAGAATTTCTAAAATAAATCTAACATCCAACACATTTCTTTCAAAATTTAAAACAATGGGTTAAAAAATATGCTCTATATTTTAAAAGTCTGTGGCCATATTTTCATATGCTCTATGAATAACAAAAATGAATATCAATGCATGTAATTTATTTGTAATAAATAAAATATACAATATGTTATAAAATAATGTGTTACTATTACCATGGCTAGATATATAGCAACTATGGATAATTTAGGGATGCTCAAAGTTGTTTAAAACACCTTAATAAATATGCAGTGAATAAACATAAGTTCATAAATATAAAAAATGAATAAACATTGTTTTTCATATAAACTATAGGATTTTCATCCAAGCATAAGATAATTTAGCTTTAAATTCCTTGCAGTCAGGATCTGTCTTCTTTTCTGTCTGGGACCTAATTCAGTGACTGGGATTTAGCAAGTTTTCAATATGTATATTTTGTTATATATTGAAAAATTACATATCATAAAAGAGGAACAACTATACTACAATTTTAAAGATTTTTCTGATACCCGTATAAATAAGATATCTGTTCACTCATTTGTTCAGCAAACATTTTCCTTCATATATTATTCACTGACTTCTACAAATGTGTGCTATTTATACTATATGTACATAGTAACACACTCCTGGGCATCTGAAAATAAAATCATGGCATAACCGTTTTGGGAGAAAAAAGACAGAGGCATAAAAAAGGAATAGCATGGCATGAAACTAGTCACCAGAATTAGGACTGTGCTTTCTTATTGCAGATTAAAAACCAAAGAAACAAGCCGACAAACATTTGTTCCCTTAAAATAATTGTGTGTGTGTGTGTGTGTGTATTTGTTTGTGTATTATGAATGTCTTATGTGCAAGACATTTCTTATTATATAAAATACAAAACAAATAAATCCCTGCCCTAATGAAGTTTATGTTGCAATGGTGAACATGAATTGTCTAGCTTTTCAATTTGGGTCCATGAAGAATGTTTAATACATTGCTGCAAATGTACTTCCTTAGCAATCCCATAAAGCAGTAAAAGAAGCTTTCTTTGCATTTAATCCCAACAACCATAAAAGAAATGATAAGAATCATTATTGTCAATTTTCATATATATCTAAATCATTATAAAGATTGAAATGGATGTATACAAATACATGCATATATATGTATATGTATATATCCTTACTATTAGAAAAATTATTTGCATAAAATCAATGCTAAAAGATGATATGCTTCCAAAACCTGAAACCAGAGGTAACATTAACTGTTAGGAAATCCATGAGTTTTCATATGAGAAGACTTGAACTTGAATTACTTCTCTGTCATTTGAGATCTAGGTACTTGGACAGATTTCTTAACAAATATGTCATATTTTCTCATGAGTAAAATGTGAATCATAATTTTTATCAGCCTAAATGGTGTATAAAAGTACTTAGAAACTGCAAAATGATGTGTTAATATCATTTTTTTTATTAATTGAAAAGATGAGATAAGGGAAGTACATCCTATAAAAATAAAAAAATAAAAAAATCTGGAAATTATATGAATACATCATTGTAATAATTAGGAAAATTAAAACTAAATTAATTTCGAAGGAAGCCTCACATAAAAGGTTATGTGCAAATCAGGGGCAGGGGAGGGGAAGAACAGTTCAAGGTTAAAGACAAATGAAGGTGGCACAACCTGTATGATCAATGTCAGGCAGACTAAAATTTAGAATAATCTCAGAATTGTAAAAATTTTCTGCAAGGGCAACAAAAAAACCTTTTAAAGGTTATCTTCAGACTGATAAATGAGGAAAGAAATTAGCAGGTTACAATCTAAGGTATATGGCATAAAGTGAATGGATGCTTTTTCTTTTTCTTGTTTTTTAATTAGACTATAGAAAAATCATGACTAAGAGGGGTTTGAAGCTCAATGTTAATTAGAGGATTATTTAGAGGATATCAAGCTGTTTTAAATGAGTTATGTTGAATTATGAATATGATCTTACTTGCTGATATAATCTTACTACCATTGCATTACCTGATAAATCACAAAGATAAGAAGTCGTATTAGAAGCTGTATATGGTAAAACTGTTAAAATTCAAAATAAGGGAGAAAGCATATTTCAGAAACAAGAAAAAAGTTTGACACATAACAGTAGCACAAATCTAGGACAGAAATATTAATTCTAGTTTGAAAATATTTGTTAGACATATACCATTTTAAAGACTTATGTTCAATTCTGATACTGTAAGATTGACATAACATAACATGTACACTCTTGGCATACCAAGATCGTGGAGAAAAAGGCATGTGATCAGGGCTATGAAAGATTTATATACAAATGCTATGAAGCATGTAAAGGTAACACTAATTTTATCTAGGAAAGTGACAATAGTATTTATACAGGAAATAATTTTTAATCTTTGTGTTAAGCAGGTACATTTTGAATTTTACAAAAAAAAAACATAAAAACTTCACTGAATTTGAAAAAGAAGTAAGGTGCCAGTAATAGTTTACTAAGCACAAGCATTATAAAGTATGGCATAGTGGACAAGCCAATGAATCAGGAGTCAAGCAATATGGTTCATAGTCTAATTCTAAGCTACATGAGTTTAGTCAAGGTATTTATATATTTTTTAATATATATATTCTTGTAATCTCCCGAGTATGTATATAACAGTATATATATATGTAATCTTCCAGGTGTATATATAATGTAATATAATTAAATAATATATGTAATATATATTACATTATATATGTATATATAATGTGTATAGATAGATATGCCCTAGTTTTCTTAAATATAAAATAAGAATGATATAACTGAGCCTTTTTTTTTGTTCTGATCTATTATAATTTACTAAAAGAGAATTCCACAGACTGTATGTCTTGATTTAAATGACAAACTTGTTAAACATTAATTATCAAATTAACAATCAAAGCTGTCATTTTTTTAAGTGCTCATAGAGCTATCATATTTTATCACTGATGGTACATGTCTGAATAATATGAACTGGACAGTGGTGAAATGTAGATGTTTCAAAACTGTATCAACAATGATCTATTATTAAATTTATGGTAAGTTGAATAATGATCTCTAATGACATGTCATAATGCTCTGTTTTGGCCTGTTTTAGCAAATTTGTATACAATGCACAAGTGTTTTTATGAAATTAGTAGATTATAGAAATTAGAAAAGGTAGCAAAATTAGAATTTTATAAAAATTATGCATGCTGAAATGAGTTTAGAGTAATATCTAAATTTTAAAAGATGATAAATATGAAGTCTTCCAATTAAGTTAAGAGCTATAATCAATAATGTTTGGTTTGAATAGACTATAGAAGTTTATCTGATCACTAGAGAATTTGTCTTTAAATTCCTTAAAGGGAAAAGGATACATGTCTTTTTTGCTGTCTAGAACCTAGTTCAGTAATTGGGATATAGCATATCTCATTACATATCTTTTGAACTGCACTTTATTGAAATTTAAGTGCCCCAACACGTACAATAACTTTACAACATTGCAATTAAAACTACTTCAACTAAATTATAGTGTCCAGGATGAGGATAAAAATCTATACTTTTGCACTCTATAGATCCAATCTGAGGTATTGAGGTAGAGTTCAAGGAGCTACACTTAAGAGATTCATTGACAATGACTTGAACACTAGACATTGTAAATTTTATCATAATTATCCATATACATCTTTGTCTCAGGTACACTTTAAAGTCTGTGTGCAAAAAAATACTCTGTATTAGCATGTGGTATGATGGTACACATGGTATATAATATTTACCAGTTAAAAGGCTATCAAAAAAAAAGCGCCCTGATTTGTAGCATTTATCAATTTTAACACCATAAATAGTCCTATGTACAGATACTAATAGACTCTCCATTGAAATAAGTCTGAGGCTCTAAGAAACAATTGAGAATATATCAGCAGCTAGCCTAAAAAAGAAGTAACATATTAGCAATTTCTAAATAGTTACCACTGTCTCACATTGACAAAGGATTAGATTTATTCTAAGTGGCTCTTTGAAGAACACATAGAACACAAATTTTTTAAAATTACAGAAAAAAAATCTATTTTTAAACAATTTACCAGAGGTATTTTGTAAATTAGGAGAAAAATTAAATAAATAAAATATGAAATTAGCTACATGTTTTCAGGAATTTTATAGGGACTTTCTACAATGAGCAAAGTAATGAATTATCTAACTCAGAAGTTTTCAAATCTCAGTATATCAAAATATGAGCAACAGAATTTTTGATAGTTCTTCAACTGATTTTAATGTATAGGAATGAAAATGTGCTAATCGATGACTTTTTTCTGTGATTCTATGTGTACCACTGTTACAATGTTATAGTTATAGATAATTAGACAAATAAGAAAAACAATCCAGAAACATGAAATTGTTTTCAATAGTTGAAAGACATTCTTCATGAAGTTGAAAATTAAAGAAATAAAGTTAACAACATGCAGTGACAGAAGATGGCTGACCCCACAGGATTAGCAGAAGGCTAAAACAATAAATAAAAGCAGAGACTAAAGAATTTCTTCCAATTAGGCAATATAAATGTAATTCTAAACAAGTGGAGCTGTATTTTATAATTTTTGCATAACTAGGGGCATTTCTGCTCTAAAGAGAAAATAAAGATATTGACATCATCATCATCATCATCATCATCATCATCATCATCAAAGATAATTAAATAAAGGAGTGGAGCAAAGAAGCATGGACACATTTCCACATGATGCAGAGAGAATATTTGCAACAAAGTTTTAAATGTTTCTAGATCCGGAGCCAACCATGAGTTCTATCTGAAAAACACCCCTCAAATGAGACATTGTGCTACATTATCTAAATTTCTTTAGTTCCTCTCTGTTTTCACTAAAGCAAGTACTGGTTTTCCATGAAGCTTGACTGCAAAGAGAGGTGCATTGTAAACCCCATAAGAGTAAATTTCGGTCAGAATTGTGTATTTATGCCTAGCACAGCTCCTGGCAAATA
>NW_006439568.1:11876603-11907694 GCF_000325575.1 Pteropus alecto | reverse complement strand
ATCAATGGATGATCACAGAGATAGCAGAACATTTTATCCTCATGACACTCCTCATTCTTAGTGAGAATTAATAGATTGGAAATCTTTTATCAGTCTTAATCTTGATGGCATTTGGTTACTTAAAGCCATTTGATCTCCCTTGCACACTGAAGAAAGAAAATCTCTAGACCAACAAGTGGAGGACCAAACAGCACTCCTTTCCCTAGGCAAACACATCCAGCTCAATTAAAATAACTATATTGTTTCATTGTTACATGGACAAATAACTTTTACATTGTCCTTTTTTAATTTACAGATTGCCTTATATCCATCATCATGGATGCTTGATATATTCTTCATTGTCTATGCATGGTAAATAAATTTTCACGAACAGATACAGACACTGATACTTGAGAGTTTGTTATTATTTGTTTGTATGTTCTATTCTGTAATGAATATTATGTATTTAAATTCTAATTACCAGAGCTACAGTAAATCCTGTCCTGTTCACCCCTCCAATTGCCCACATCATAGGTTCATTAGGAAAAATGTGTACATGTGTCTACATTTTCTCATCACCTACCATCTACTTAATTCCTTGCAAATACATTTAGGCCTCTACCAGTCTACTGAGACAACTCCTTAAGAAGTTATTTATCAATTGTCAAATCCAACAAACCTTTGTAAATCCTCTTTTCCTTTAATCTTGAATGCTTTCAGTGTTGTACATCTTTCCTTCCTGTTTGAATGCCTTTGAATGTATTCCTTACCAGTGAAACCCAGTAGTTCTCTTTCATCCTCTATCAACTCTTCTTCCTTTGTCTCTTTCATTAGGTCATTATCCACTTCACTTTTATAAATGTGTGAACTTCAAGGTCCTATCATTGACATTTTATTCTTTTCTTTTCGCATGCTTTACACTCCTCAAATCAGGTGTATTCAGAAGTAATGAGCACATAAGAATCCCATATGCTGGATTTCTGTGAAGATTAAATAAACTAATATGTTTAAAGAGCTTTAAAGTATATAATATATATTCAATTGATGGTCTCTATTATAACGTTTTCCTGAAAATCTAAACACGCTTTTCCTATCGTCTACTGGATGTCAATGGAAAGATGTCATACTACCATCTCAAACCCAATCTTTTAAAATCTATAACGTATAAAACTATAAATATAAAATATATACAAATATAAAAATAAGATGCTGTGAAGGGGGAAAGTGAGCCATTTGTTAAACAATGTCTCATAGAAGGGCAGTGATATCTATAGCCATTTCGTTCCAAGAAGTCATGTCAGGAAAAATGATCTTAGTTTGTGAGATTGCTCATTGTCCAGCATGGAATCTTGCTTCCTGGCTGCCTCTCCACACATCTGGAGTCAATTGATATCTCACTAAAGCCTCAACCACCAGAGACGCAGAGGCCAAAGTAACTTAAGTTAGGAAACTGTGAAAGTGGGATTAGGGTGACATCACCAAATCCTCTGTGCTGCTTTTTCTTTTATGACCTCTGCCCCAGATCAGATAACAGGATCTTCTTTAAAAAATGAGATATTCTCATTAGAAAAGAAAATGCTGTATTTTATGAACTCAATAAATAGAAATATATATCATTGCATGTATTAATTCTGGGACATGATAAGATTCTAATTTTAAAGCCATAAACTTCAGTAAGTAGTTTGGTTTGTGAGATTAAATCAGCTGAGCTAGCTTTTCTCAAAATTAGGACTCCATGCTTCTTAAACATGGAAGCCTAAAACTATTCATTATCTGTGCTTATAGACTTTACAACTCTCTGACCAAAAGAAATATAGAACCCATATTTCCAAATTAATCATATTAATTTAAATATTAATTGAGTTGTTGAACTAATTCTTTATTGGCATTATGTATATGGTACTAACAGCTTCAGGGCACGATTCTTTCAGTGTATTGTCAGTTTTATGATGGAAAAATATTTTCTAAATTCTAACTATCGCAAAATTTTCTTATCTGCAGCATAATAGTTAAGATGATGGATTTTAGAAGTCAAATGTATGGGTTGTTTCTACCATTTACTAGCTGTGAACCCTGACAAATTATAAATATCACTGTGCCCCAACTTATATATTTATAAAGTGTGATGGTAATCCACCATTGTTGTTATTATAATTAAATGAGCTATAGAAGTAAACCTTGTACAGTATTTGACATTATTACTACTATTATACATGAGAGGATATATCACCTGACACAAAACGTTTTCATTAAGTCAATCTCTGTACATTTTTCATTAGCCAGGACCTGTTATAGAAACTATAGAAACATAGCTTTGAGCCAGCTTTAATCCTCGTACAAGCATGAACTCAGGCAGTAAAGTTTTACGACAGTACTCACATATGAGATGGGCTTATCTTTCAAGGGATCTTGTGTTTGCAATTTTGCTTTGTCTTCAGTAGAGGAAACTACTGTTAGTCGAAGCGGGTGGATTTGGAGAGTCAAGAAGTTAAGACAGCTAAGGTTAATTGAATTTCACCAAGGACAACAACCCATAGGCAAGTATCTTTTTTATAAGATGAAACAAACTCTTTACTTGAAACTTTGTCAATCTGGATCATCTGCACTTGCCGCTGTTTTAGAAATTGAAACACCCAAGCTCAAGGGGAGGCCAGTTAAGGATGAAAGATCATAATATTTACTTCCATACTTAAATGCACTGCTAAGGGAGATCTTTCTAACAGAAGTCACTGCTTTCCCATTTGTATTTTTTCACCTGATTCTAATTAAAACTACTGTATAAAAGTACTGTATAAAATTGTACACATCTTCTTACCCATCCTATCTTCTTTCCTTGTGCTGATGTACTATATTATCAAACACTTTACCTGACATCAATGATTGTGTTTCATCCTCACCTCAACCTGAGATAACTTTACACATAAAAAATCAAAGCACAGAGGAATTAATTATCTTACAAATCCAGATGATCTGTAGTAAGGCCTACATGCCAGGTTATTTCTCACATATGCATATAATCCCACACTTGGGGACTGGGGTAAAACAGTATTTTTTATATTATGTATAATTAACCAGGCATCATAAATTAACTACCTCTATACAAATCATCCATGTTAACCTTGAAATTATATTTATTCAATTGCTACCAAATTTTGGGTTAATTACCAAATGGATCTTTTGTTTACTCTAGATTTATAAATTATATCCTAATAATACTAAATTAACTTTCTATCATATAGTAAGTTCAGAAACTTAAAAATACAATTCCAAATATTGCTTTATAAAGGTATCTAAGTCATATCTTACAGAAATTATTTTTTAAGATGAACAGAATCTAAATAAACTATATTTTATTAGACTTTTTAAAAATAATTTTATTTAAATTATACCTCACAGAAATTTACAACATTCTATACAAATGATTTTTTAAAAACATGCTAGTTCTAAAGTCTAATGAAGGAAAATCTTCCACTATTTTATTCTAAGTGTAAATTGTTCTCATCTGCAGCATTAAGGAACTCTAGGTATTTAAATCCATAGTTGCATAGTCAGGTAAGGTTCACTGTGCATCAATTTTGTCCCAGGTCTGATGAGGAACTTTTAAAATAGAGAAATTAACACAATTCCCACATTGCCAAAGCTCAAGTTCTTGTGAATAAGGAACATTCAAATTACTATACATTAAATAATAATATGTAAAAAGACAGAAAGTTGGAGCATAGATATTTAGTTCCCAACACATGGGATATATCATATTTTGAAGAAAAATACTTGCTACACATTTTCAATAGTGACAATGAATTAGAAGTTTAAAAAAACTTTTTCCAGAGAAAAGGTAGGTTAAAATAGTAAAAGAATACGACATATTTAATGAAACAACAGGAGATTCTTCATTGATTGATGCATTTATTCCTTCAAGAGTTTTATTGATCATTTTCCATAAATATTGATGAAATGTTAGAGATAGATGGGATCATATCGCAAAAATGTTTTAATTTATTCAGAAAGGTAATGGGAGACTTTAAATGGTTAAGTGAAAAGAACATAACATTAATTTTTAAAGATCTTACCCTTTAAAATCTTGTGGTTGGCAATAGGGGATAGGGCACCAGATAGAAGACAATAACAAGTATCATGGATAGGTAGAATTAAGACACTGGAATTAAGGATGAAAGTATGGGCATTGCTTTGCCAAATATTTATGATGGATGGATAAATGACAGAATAAACTAGAGCTGTCCTGTCCAATGTTTAAACCACTTGTGACATGTGGCCATTAAGCATGTGAAATGTGGCTAGTGTGACTGAATAACTGAATTTTTAATTCTATTTAATTTTAATTAATTTAAGTTTAAAATTTTAAAACTTAGGAAGTACATAACATTATTTTTTCTTTTAAAAACAGCTTTATTGTTTTGGTGGGACTACATTTTACTTTGCTTCATCACATAAGACACTATTGTATATCATAATACATTTTTCAAAAATGTTCATCATTTCCAGTATTATGAATAAACTTATCACTGATTTTGTCCGTGTTATTGAATGAATAGTTTGTATTATTTTTTCTTATGTACCCTTATAAAATGTTAAGATATTTATTTGAATATGTTAGGCAGAAATCACAACTTATAGTGATGCATTTAAATACTATTATTTGGTAAAAAACATCATTTTAGCATAATGTTTAATTATTTTCCTAGACTATAAATAAGTATGAACAAATTTTTTAACTTAAAATAAGAAAAAATACTACTCATGTAGAATGAACTAGTGATGAAGTCAGTGCTACAGTGGAAACAGTAAAAAAAAAAGACTGGAAGAAGATACGTTGCAATTGGATTATGAACGGCAATTGTAATTTGCCTCAGAGCAAAATGAAAAAGTTGATTATAAAAAAGGTAAAAAATGATAATAAGATTGATATTAAGAATTGTTTTCAGCAAATATATAGTGAATTTGATAAAAAGTTTCTTCTTAAAACTAAAAAAGAATTGAAGAAATTAGTCACGACATAATAATTAAATGTTTAACAAAAATTTTAAAAACAATTTTAACAGGATTTGAGCTCTTAATTTTCACTAAAAATAAAATGTCTCTGATACATGCGCATGTGTGTGTGTGCGTGCGCACACACGCGCACATACACACACACAAACACATACAACCAGTTTTAGGTTCAGAGATGATATAAGAAGTTATTGTTTTAGTTATGGTAATTTTGTTAGAAAGGTATGAGGGAGAGACAATAATAATTTACAAAATGTAAAAGAGCTTCAATTAAGCAAACAAGTAATTGTATGTAGAAAATAAGAATTTCTAATATCAAATTTCAATTGATATAAAATTGGAAAAATTGCAAGTATTCTTCTTTACCTTTAGATGCAATATAAGAACACTGCCCAAATTAATGTTATGGTATGGTTCACACTAAGGACTTACAATTTATGAAGAGACATCGATTAACAGACTGAAGAATCGAACTCATGACATAGATAAATTTAAGAAAATTTATGTTTGCCAAATGAATAGATCAGTCAGATATGAATTAATTAATTTCTAGCATGACAGATGAATTACTCTGGATATAATAAGTCAAATATCAAGATTAATCAGAACTTTAAAACAAGAGAGTGCATCATTTCAAAGTGTCATGAACATAATTTAAGATCAGCCAGTGTATACATGCACAAGCTGTGAATCATAACACATTTGTGAAATGGTTGAAGAAAAGAGAAGACAATAAGTTCAAAGATCTGTGTTTTTTGCCAGTGTTTTTTGGTTGAGTTATGAATTAGTTTTACAAATATTTGCTCTCCTGTTTCTTTAAGAATCTCTCGAAATCAAAGGAGTTCTTGCCAAATATTCAATAATCAAAGACTGAAATCAGCTGTGTGATTTGTTTCCTCACTGATATCATGATGAATATGCATAGGCTAAATTTTAAGCTTCAATTAAAGAAAAAGCTAACTTGCTAGGCAGATATGATGATTTATATTGGAAAAAAAATTTATAATACAATGCAATAATGATTTCACACATTTTAACATGAATCAACAAGCATATTTCTATCACTAATTAGCAGTGATAAGTAAATTGGCTGCAAACACTAAAAGCAAAATTTGAACAATATTGTTAATTTGGATGAATCTAGAGTTGCTTTCAATGTACACAATACCCCTTGCAATTAGATGTTAATAAAACTGAGATAACATGAAAGTTAAGTGAATTTACTTACTTGGACAGAATTTGTTATGAAATTAATATGCATTTGCTTTTATGTCAAATCAAGTCTTTCAAAATTGATGAACAAGTTCTATCAATGTGAATGAAAATATTTTTAAAAAAACATTAAGAAAATATCTTTGAAGAAACTCGTTTTTATGAATCAACTGTCAATTGTAATGCATTACTCACACGTTTGTGTTGATGGTGGTTTAAACAAACCTACTGCACTGCCAGTCACATAAAAGTATAATACATACAATTATGTTACATTACATAGTACTCGATAATGATAATAAATGACTGTGTTATTGATTTATGTATTTACTATGCTATACTTTGTATCATTATTTTAGAGTGTACTCTTTCTACTTATAAAAAAAGTTGCTGTAAAACAATCCACTGTGTTAGGCCAGCAGCAGCCTCATACATCTCATGTTTACTATGTTTCTTGATTCCATCATTTTCTCTTGTGCTTGATTTAATCTTGTGTTGTTTTGTACAGTAACATGCTGTAGAGATTTGTAGCCTAGAAGCAATAGGCTATACCATAGAGCCTAGTTATGTAGTAGGCTGTACCACTTAGGTTTGTGTAAGTGCACTCTTTGATGTTTGCACAATGATGAAATAGTCTAATGAGGCATTTCTCAGAACATTTTCCCATCTTTAAGTGTGGCAGAATGTATTTACATGCAGAGAAAGAGAACCTTGAAAGCTGCTGAATTTACTATTAGTTCTGCTAGTAGCAAAGTGGTCTCTTTTATTCAGCATCCATTAATGATAAAACGGAAAGTCTATTGTTCAAGTAGATTGATGGGTATAACAAAGTGTGGCGTTTCATTATCTTATATTTAAAGAGAAATCTGTCAGTTTTATTCATAAGAAAAACTACATTGTGCATACATTATTTCCAGTTTACACAGGCTGTGTACTTGTCATCTCATGCCTTCTTTTACTATATGCTAGTGTTATGTTGGGTCTTATGAGTTATTTGGTATGATTTGGCAAGTTATTTTGGGGCTCTGGGAACACTCAAAATTTTTTCTATATAAATTAATGGTAATTGCTTCTACCCTTTATGCCATTTCAACTTACAAAAAGTTTTATAAGAATACCCTGCTTTTGGATATTGGGGGAAACCTGCACATAAATATATAAGATATGTTCAAATACTTTGTTTCTCTTTTAATTATGTCTTATATTGCTTTGGTTATACTGGAATGTTAGGTGTGATATATAAATTAAATTATCAGAATATTTCACTTTTTATTATTTAAATAAATCTTACCTCAATTAATTTTCAGTGAAAGAAGCAAAATGATGATCAAATTTGAAAAATGGAAAAAAATATCCAATGCAAAGCCTACTTACTTACTATATGAAAATGTTCTAGGTTTTGTTGTTGCTCTTGCTTGTGCTACAAAAGTTTACAGACTTTTGCTACCTGAATGTCATATTTCTTACAGCTATTTTATTCTGCTTGCCAATAACATCACAATGAACAGCAGTTTTCACTTGGTAGTCCTATATAATCTATTACAATTTTAAAGTCAAAAACTTGGCATTGGAAATTACTGTATCTCTAAAACAAAATGTCAGATTCATTCATGCTGTGGAAAACTATTATAATTTCATTTCTATAAACTGTGTCACCCTTGCAAATAATCACTCACCTGTTACATCAGCCCAAGCACTAATAGAATCCTAAGATCCCCTGTGCATTTGAAGCAGCAGGAGTAGAATAAATTTGCTGGAGTATACCACTTTCACCACTTTCTGCTTCCTTCCCACTTAACCAAAAAGTAAGTTAAAACAGAACATTGAGAGCAAAACCCCCAACAGAATAAGTATTTTTCAGCTAAGTGATTAGCCTATTGTAAACTATTCATCTGGTGGTGGTCATGTTATTTTTACTAATGATATTTCTTTTTACAGCAAAATGAGTCAGGTTAAATAATTCTGACTTAATATACTCTCTCAGTTGATTCTCTTTATTACTCTTTGAATCAAGAAGAAAGCCAATATTCATAAAATGGCATAAAGTATCAAAAGGGCAAAAATTAATGTCTATTGTACACCTACTGTCAGGAAGGCAATAAGACATTTTTTAAAGACATTTTTTAAAAATTGGCTCTTTAGAAATATAGGAACAGCATGCTAATATAAAAACACATTATAGAATGATAAACAGCTTTGGTAATTATTATAATATAACTGGCTACCTAGAAACAAAAAGGAAATTTAAAAAGTTATTTGTGAAGCAACACAGTAAGTAACAAGTAATGATGCCTCTCAGAGCAAAGCATGTCAACACCATTTTCATTCCTCCCCAAAATTCTCATGCCCCCAAAAATGAGATTTAAACAAGAAATACAAAACAAAAACAAAAACAAAAACAAAACAAAACAACAAAAAGCAACAACAAAAACATATAAATGTTTAAAAATAAGGTAAATAATTTGTAAAGTAAAAATTGCAACAGCAAAAGAAAAAAATTTGATAAGTCAAACAATAACACAGAAGTGCAAAATTTTTTAAATGCATGAGATTTTAAATATCTGCTCCAACTCTCAAAACTTAATAATAAAATGGAGCTTTGGATGAAAATAAAAACAATGAGGAAATAAGAGTTGGAAAAAAATAATTTTTTTTATAACCTGAAAGATAATGTTAATAAAGATAGTAGGATAGAGGGTGTTTTTGAAGTAAACTTCAAAGATATCTTGAACACCATCATTGTTTCATATCTCGAAAAAAAATGGAAGCTCATACAGATAAGAGTTTATGAATGAATTGGTATAACGCACCTTGAAGAAGTGGAACTATCTAAGAGAAATAGATATAGCACAGTTAATAGGCTGAATCAATTTTTTTTTCTTTTAGAAAAGAAACCTGAAACAATGTGTCTATAAATTTTCAGAAATATAACTAATGCTTCAAGAGCCATTTCAAATTCTAAAACAGATAAAAACTGACAAGCAAAAGAAAATTAAAACATGATCAAAGGGCAAATTAAATGTCATAAAATTAAGTCTAATGGCAAATTATAGAACATCATGGGAGAATTAAAACTCAGTATTTTATAACAAAAGTTTAGAGGAGATAGGAAAATATAAATATTAATACATTAATTATTAACTAATAAAATAACATGCTAAATATTTTAAATATCAGAAAATGGTAGGTCAGTTAATATTCTGTTATATTTCAGTATAATTTAAAGCAACCAACATTTATTAAGTTTCTAAATCTAGAGCACTGTGCAAGATTCCTTAGAGATATGATTGCTAAGTACACAGCCTTTGACCTCCCATATTTCTCTGTTACAAGAAGAAGATAGAATATGCATAAATTATTGAATACAAGGCAGAAAGTGATAGTAACTATAATTCTGATATAAATAAAATTTTGGGTTGATGCAAGTTAAGGAGAGTTTAATTTCAAATAGAGAGCAATATACCTGAGGAGAAGTGATGCTATTTCAATAATTTGAAGAGGTAGGGGATATATTTTTAACTAGGAAACAGGTTTGTTTGTTTAAAACAAAAGAATTTAAAAACCACTCCAGAAATAACATATATAGAATGAGAAAGCAAAATAGACATAAAAAAAAAAAGAACTATAATAAAGAACTATGGTCACCTATGGTAAAGAATATTAAATCGTACATGTTATACTGTTAAGTGTAAACTGATTGAGTTTTACCCTTTTCAGAATCACTGGTTCTTCTACATGTTCCCCGTATTTCCAAACCACTAAGTCTATGGTCATACTACAGGAAGCAGTTTCCTCTGGAGATTGTGGTCAGCCTCAACTGGTTATTATCAGATTTAGATTTGTTTTAAGAACAGTATCAGGAAACCAAACAGAAGGCAGAAACACATCAATGATCAAAGAAGAATGGCAATAATTTTAATTATAACTTCATGGTTGGTGTATTTGGAGCTTTCCAACAGGAGAAAAGCTTTCTTGGAGTAATTTGACCAGAAGCAACCAATTAGAGAATTATAGACAATCACATTAGCACCACAACTACTTTGTCTGCTAGATACAGGGGACCATCTTGAAGAATATCAGGTTTGTTAGGGGGTAAGATATAATTTCCTCCTTCAGTAGACTCCTCTTATCTGAGGGGGGAGAACTTCTAAGACCTCCAGTAGATACCTGAAACCGTAGATAGTGCCAAACCTTATATATACTATGATTTTTCCTATACATACATACCCGTGATAAAATTTAATTTATAAATTGGACACAGTAAGATATTAACAACAACTACTAATAAGGTAGAACAATAACAATGCAGTAAGTCTTCACTTAAAGTCATACATTGATTCTAGGAAACAGTGATTTTAAGCCAAATGACATATAATCTAACTGATTTTACCGTAAGCTAATTGATATAAAACAAGAGTTAAGTTCCAATGGCATATATCTGGTCACAAAAACCAAACTCCTAAATAAAGACCCCAAACACTTCAAATATTAAACATTGAAATAAATGTGAACTATACATACTTTTAAAAAAGAAATAAAAATAAGTTAAATGATGATTTTCCAACCCGTGTATTCCAGCTCAGGGCGCCAGGCTGACACCCAGCCTGGACAGGACACCTTTCCATCACAGGGCCACTCACACACACACCCACTCAGACTGGGACAATGCAGACATGTCCATTCACCTCGTGTGCACATCTTTGGGATGTGGGAGGAACATGGAGTACCCAGAGAAAAACGACACAGACACAAGGATTACTGCAAAGTCTACACAGAGTGGTATCCATTGGGAATCATTCTTTTTTTCTCTCTCTCTCATCAATGTTATATCCAAATGACATTAAACGGACAGGCGCTATTCAAGAGCCTGCTCTATTATAATAAAAGATATGTGAATGTGCACTCTCTCTCACAAAATATCTCATTGTATGCACTAAGCCTTCTTCTTGTGATGAAGATGACACAATGGGGACAGGCTAAGAAGAACTGAGGTGAATTACGAAAGCATGGTGACGCAGAGTTAGCTTACTACTGACTTTCTGGCATACGCAGCAAGCACTTCACGGCTTCTCTTTGGCATATCCAATTTGCCAGCATCACTACTCTTGTGCTTTGGGGCCATTACGAAGTAAAATGAGGGTGACTTGAATATAAGCATTGTGATATCACAACAGTAGACCTGATAATGCAGATTTAGATGGCTACAAAGTGATGCAGATACGTAAGCGACGTGGATACGTAAGTGACGTGGATACGTAAGCGACGTGGATACGTAAGAAACATGTATACGTAAGTGATGTGGATACACTGAATAAACTGGGCGGAGAGATTATTCCAGCCCTGGGTGGGATGGAGCAGAACAGCAGGAAATTTCATCACGTCACTTAGATGGTATGCAATTTAAAACTTATCATTATTTTTGGAATATTCCATTTACTATTTTCAAACTATGGTAGACTGAAACCTCAGAAAGTAAAACTGAGAATAAGGGAGTGGGGGTACTAGATTAAAGAGTAAATGACCTAAAATCTTACGTATGTAAAATTACATACATACACAAAAACAAAGTCTTGTCATGTAGTCAAATTTAAGTATATTTCATTGTGAAAGCCAAATAATACATTTAAAATGTTCACTACGTAGAGGCATAAGATATATTTACTAGCAACATCTCTCGGTAATTCGTTAAGGAACTGCCGTGCATAAAAAGTTCTACTTGGTGGTAGGGGAAGATTTAGAGAGGGTAAGATAAAAAGATCATGCACATGACAGTCCTTGGGTCTGGATTGCTCCTGTCTCTCATGCCCCCAGTTTGCAAAACACCACCACGATACTCAAATCATGAACCTGCTATAAAACTTACCTCTTTTTTCTCAGGCCAGTTCCTCATTCTGTCCTCTGACTCCACAGTGCTTTGCTATCCCTTTAAACAGTGTTTAATAGAACTTACTAAAATTATTTATTCATGAGCTTTTCTTAGCATTAGAATGAATTATGAATTCTTTGATTGCATGGATTCAATTCTTACACTTTCAAATCTACCATTTTGACTTTAACTTAGAAAATAGGAGCTCAATAAGTACTTATTACACTGAAAATGTCAAAAAAGTCCAAAAAACTTAAATTTATATTTTTTATATTCCAGATAATATCCTAAACAAATACTTTAAAACCTAATAAAAAATAGTGATTAAGAAATACATATAAGTTGGAGACTTCAAATAATATTATAATATATAAAGTAGAAAAAGTAAGAACGACATCCTGAAGAAGAATTATGCAACAAAAGAGGCTGTATTAAAATTGATCTTAGCTTTGCATAAATGTTTTCAAAAAATTGTTTATATACTCAGTGGTATAGGTATACCCAGTAATTGAAAAAGCCTTATTACGCATCATGTATCAAACTTAATACAATATGTTTTTAAATTACAAATAACAAAAAGTATATAATTCTAAAATAAAATAAATGTTCATATCTGCTGAATAAAGGAGAAAGGAGATTCAGAATCCAAAATTAAAATTTTAAAAAACATCTTTCAAAATTGATTAATAATGTATTTTCAAAAAAGTACTTAGAAAAAATATCGAAAATGTCATGATAAGACATAAAGAAAAATAAAGCACGATAAAAATGTCTCTTTCTAAAAATTCAGAAGAAAGGAAAAAAAACAAAAATGAAAATAATAAAACTAAAAATAGAAATAATGTTGGGAAAAATCATAGTATTTATATTTACAATTTTATTCCTAGAAAATAATAACAAAATTCTTAAACTATGAGTTCAACCCAAAGTAAAAGAAAATGGTATAGAAAATAAAATCAGGAATGTAAATAATGGTATGATGATGATTCATGTGAACAGTATCAAATCATTTGGAGAAATATTATTCATAGAAATAAATACAAACAACATTACAAAATGCCTAAAGTAGTACAAAATATATTTAGAAAAAAACAGGATATGTAAGAAAGTAATATAAAGAAATATGCATTTCATACTCCATATTTCTAAAAACAAAAAAAAAGTTTATTAATGAATCCAGAGATAAAATGTGACAGATAGAATACAATTATATACAAAAGGAATTGTTGACTAGGGTTATTCAGGGTGTATCCTAAGATTGTAAGTCTTGCTACCACCCAGGGGAACTGATTAATGTACCTCATCATTTTATCAGGGAAAAATCATACATATACATACATATATATATATATATATATGTATGTATATGTATGATTAGGTAAATAAATCCAAGAATATAATCAATACATTTTAATATTTGTTCTTCAATTAAAACTTTTGAAAGGTACAAAGACCATTTTTTTAAACTTCTTTATTACAAAGAGTATATGTTTATGTAATGTCAGTTTATAGCTAGTGTTGATTTACAAAACCAATTATTTGGGGTTAGAGTGTGCTTACTCATTTTATCACGGAACCTGCTGATTTATAGAAAAGAAAATCTGTATCAAAATTTATCTTAAATAATATTAGTATGTTATCCTAATGTATTCAAGAGATGATTTAAAACCTAAATTATCTCATTAAATATTTGAGAAATGCATCTCATTCTTTTTATTATGGTAATGTGTTATTAAATAAATTGAAGTAAGTGTGCTTAGATATTTTTAAATAAATAGTACAGTAGTTATTATTGTTGCAGTAGTCATTATTAATTGCGTTATATGCTTCATACAGTGCTTTCTCATACTGATCTCTGTGGTACTGTGATTATGTGAAGTTTACAGAAAATGTTAAGAGAGCCTAAACTGAGCCTAAAAGAAACATGGCATGTAAAGTCACATGGTCAATACGATGAATTGGTATTAAAATCCAGATTCTGTTCTATCAGATTAGAGATTGATAACCATTATAATAAATCTTTCCAAATTAGTTTTCTGATGAATTGAGTATTATTCGAAAATATGTATTGATGGGGCCTCAGAATGGACAATTTTTTTTAATAGCAAGGGTAATTTATCAGGGCTCAGTGTTTCTTTGTGTTCTTACTGTGATGATAACAGAGGAAGTGATGCTTTGAGCTAAGGGACTTTAAAATACGGGAAGTTCAGGTAAAAGAAACTGGATCATATATTCAAAAGTGAAATTAGCAAAGGTGATTCATACTTTTGCATACTGAATAGATATACAAATTTTTTTATATATTCCTTTATTTCCTAGAAAACATTGGACGTGCAAAGAGATATCAGTAGCCACTATTAATGGAGCTTCAAAAACTTGAAATGTATAACAACTGTAAGATTGGGGAATATTGACTGATTTTTCTGAATGCACGTTGGACTTAAACTAAATTAATGAATTCAATGAACTATAATCCAATTCAATTCTCCTAATATTTATTGAATGCTTACTCTGTTTATAAGGTATTGAGTTAGGTATGGCGATCCCATGCTGGGTGATTTAAGATATTTGACATATTTCTTTTCATCCAGTAGTTATAAATTAAGAGAACATGTTATTTCTTTACATTTGTAAGAAATGAATCCACAGAAAGTTGTATATACTTATTATTTTACATTCTGCTTATTCACCATCAGTAAAATTCTGTTATCTGCATTTAATTTTGGAGTTTAAAGAGTACTTAAAGTGCTTGTAATAGAGTCCCCTCTTATATCCAAACACCCTTCTTAGAACTATCTGAGTAGGCAAAGATCACCAAACTTTGACCCCTTCTAATTGTACCCATTTTCATAGTTCCCATGAAAGCTGGATGTACATCTTATAGGTGACTTCTCTGAGATTCTCTTGTGTACTAACAACAAACTAGCCACTGTGTTTTAAGCAAGCAGTCCTTGTTATGACTCTGTCATTATACAGAAATTGTCAGTAATACTTTGAAAGAAAAAGAGAGTTGGAACTTGAGAAGGAAAAACAAAATGAAGGGAAAGGCAGTACAGGGTTGGCTGTTTGCATAGTAGAGATCTGTGAAATGTAAAAGGACCACTTTCTTCTTTGTTATGTCAAAGAAAGAATTTAGACACTGGTTTTGAGATGCTGATGGAACCAAGTTAGCATATCCTGTAAATTATCTCCCATTCATTAGTATACAATTTCAATAAATGGAGCTAATGCTATATATTGTGGAAAGTGTTGGAAATTCATTATGGTGCACGTAAACATTTTTTCTTTTAGTTGTAACAAGTTAAGTAAAACAATCCACAGCTCTTTTAGCTCAAGCTATAAATTTACTTTTTCCTAGTGAAGTACTCAAAGCAGAGAAAATAGCAATTTACATAGATAATGGAAATGTTTGGTTTTGATCTTACATGAATAGTCAAGATTTTGAGACTAGAAATTGAAAAACCTTTCAACATTTGTTGCATTAATAAACATTAAATCCAATTTCTTACTCATTAAATTATGAGAAATGAAGAAGTAAGCTTTATGGAATGTGAAAGGGGATAGGGAGATGGCAGTTTTGAAGCAGTATGTAGGTGCCAACATTAAAATAACATGAATTATCAAAGCAATCAACATGGATGGAATGAGAAAACTACAAAATACTAGATCGAATTTGGTGAATGACCTAACCTTATAAAGATAGATCATTCTATTTAACTCCTATGTAGTAAAATTGGTATTGATCTTGTGCCAGTATTTCACCCTATAATCATTCATTAATCTTTCTATTGCTCTTTATATTACGGATTAAAAATAAAGAAATGAAATATATACTTATTTAAGTCTCCAATAAAGACAAAAAGTAAGAAATAGAAAACTGTAGCAGAAACCATTATACTTATATTCATTTATTTGTTTGGCCCTTTACATGTGTTGACCTTGATAAATTAGCTCAAGGCTTATTTCATTTGAATCAAATTGAAGGGACAGAGATTTAAATTTAAATTTGAAAGCATTAGCAAACCAGTGAGGAATTCTGAAGCAGAAACAAACATGGAGAAAAAAATGGGTAAGATGCACAATTTGCTGATCACAAATTATTATATAACTGTACAAATACTGTTACAGAAAAATATGTGGGATCATCATTAATACTGGATAAACTAGTTAATATCAGTTGGCTGAACAGATGGGAGGCAATAAACATTTTAATTGAAAATTATAAGGGAAAATTACATTAGACTGAATCACCAAAGTCATGCATTTCATTGGAAAGTTTCAAACATTTGTGGGATGTTAATACTTATCTGTGATAGGATAAAGATTTAATATATAGGGTATGTAAGTAAAGATGGTATAAGCTACATTGATAATTCATCATAAAAGAATCCTATTGAAGAACTAAATAATTTCACAATAACTCCATGGCTTTGGTATTATGGTCACAGAAAATTTGCTTTAACATAGAGACTATGTCTTCTTTTAGAGTAGTAACTAGATAGATCTTCATCTCTGTATTCTCAAAGTCTAGGCTAGGGTTTGACATACATATTGGTTGTCAATAAATGATTAATGGCTGAAGATATGTGTCAATGAGTCCCAGAATGGATAAAATAAGCCACTGGTTCTTTTTGTAGAAATAAAATCTACTGACCACTGTAACTTTCACAACTCCTAGCTTAAAATGTGTCAAGGCCACAATATTAAATTTGAAATAACATTATTCTAATAAAAAGCATATTAAACCAAACTTGACTTTAACCAAAAGAAAATGATAGAAACAGTTAAGGTAATATATGAAATAGCACAAAATATAATCTAGTATGTCTAATATCTTCCAATTTCTTTTGAGACCTTTGAGAATTTATTTTTGAAAGAATTATATAATTAGAAGTTAGTCCTTCTAAAATAGGAATTTTCAATAATCTATAGTAACTCAACAGGTAAAAAATAAGTATCGATCTTCAAATTATTGAAAAATGGCTGTTTATTAAGGACTAACACATTGGTAATATTTAAAAATTAAGTTCAAAATGTCATTTCTGATTTTAATCTATTAATATATTAAGGAATACTGCCATGCTAACACGAATATTAAAGATTTCTTGGCACTTTGCTAGAAAATTGATTTTAAGAGTCATTGTTTGACCTCTAAAAATATTTAACAGAACAAAGAGCACTCAAGAACTAATAAGATTTATAGATGTAAGTTTTTTTAAGCCATGAAAAGAGCATTGAACTTGAATTCAATATAAGTAATCATGGGCCAGTCAGCATTTCTATTGCAAATTTCATTTAAGTGGATTTATCATCTCTATCATCTTAGAAAGTATGAAGATGGAATTTGGCATACAGATTAGCAGCCCGTATGCAAATTTGTTTACTCAAAACATTTGAATCAGTTCAGCTGTTTTGATATGACATTAGCCAAAAAACCTTAACTCAGGGTCTCTCTATATATGTGAACACTGAGTAAATAGTTTGTCTAGACTGCATAGTTCAGTTAGTTAGAGCATAGAGCCAATAAATCCAAGGTAGCACGTGTTTCTTCTCCAGGAGATTCAGTTATATTTATTCTGCCTGTTCTAACTTTGATCTGTTATCTTGCAAATGCAGCTTTTAGCAACACAGAGCTCAATATTAGGATGTGCAGGTAGATCAGCATAAATTCATTACCAACATTTGGGAAAAATTCAAATTATACCTCTAATAATAGATTCAGAAGAGTTATTTCTGTATATTAAAATATAATTTAAAGATTGAAAACAAAGTCATCTTTAAAATTACAAGTTACCTGAGTTAAAGTCTTTTAACATGATCTTATCTGCTTTAATAGAATAACAAGAGTAGATTCATATTCACTTCTCTATATTAAAATACTCATAATAAAATACAGCCTAAACTTATATTTTTAAATCATTGACTCAATCCATAAACTTCGAGTATCCATTATGTGGTATTATAAGAGAATGAAATCAGAAACATATTTTTCTTCAGAATTCTTTCAAATTAGACAACCTTCATAGTGTAAAAAAACAAAAAATAAAAGATGTGTCCCTATAGAAAACTAAAGCAGATATTTGAGAAATTAGGATAATATAGAATAATAAAACACAGCTGATAATTTTATTATCATGAATGAGACAGAAAGTGGTTCATGAAAATGTAAACAAGCTGAAGAAAAGATATTTTAGTTATCAATCTGCTTCTCTTTCTCCTTGCCAAAATCATGACAACAAAATGTCAAGTCAATTTCTGATTTAAAATTTCAATAAACTAAAGTGAATTATTATAACAACAGGGTCAATTTAAAAATAGATTACTTGGCTTACAGTCAATTTTCAACGTTAAATAAAGTTCTGGAATGCATAATTGTGGGAAACAGATTTTGAGACAGATTATAGGTGGACCTTTATCCCTGACTTTTGCCAACCTTGGAGAAATCTATATCTAGCTGTTGTATGATGCAAAAATATTTAAAATAAGAATGTCCCACAAAAAATATGTTCAATGTAATAAGTATGCTCTATTGATAGTGCATATTAGGGCATTATCAGGATATTTGAACTTTAAAGTTGAAAATATAGGTTAAAATGACATCTCTCAAATATATATCAGCAAAAAAAATGAAGTTTAAATAATGAAAAAGAAAAAGATTAGTCTGTTCCGGGAGACTCCGAAGTTCAGAAAGGACAAAGAATAGTACTTAAGTTACATATGAAAATATATTTTATCACATTCACAAGAAAATATAATACTACTTTATGTATTTTTTCTTTTGTAAACAATACATATTTCAATGTCCACATTTTATCTTAAGGTTAATCTTTACATTGCATGTTAAGTTTCTCACTTACCAATATTATCACATTCATGTATCTGTGTGCTTCTTACACAATTGGAAGTACTGTTTTGAGTCTGGTCAGGATTTTGAGGTAGGCAGTGTTCTTTTCTCTCAGGAAGCTTTACTCTCATAAACCAATTGAAACCAAAGGGAGCCTCATAAGGCAATATCCAATAAAGAAAAATGTGCATTAGATAGGGAATTTAGAGGCTGCTTTGTACTGCCTAGCTTGGCAAGTCATTTCATTTCTTTGGCCTATTTCCACACATAGCTACACCTGTACATTTTACAGAGTGCACTTATGGAATAAAGTAGACTGTGCTGATAAAGCTTGGGTATGAATATTTTTATAAAGTACCTTCCCTTGCTCCCACAAATAAATCTAATGCACACTCCCTGCCTATTTGACACAAGATTCAATGGTATAGATAGGTTATGGAGCTTTCCCATCCTTGAAATTCTATAGAATCAAATAGAAGATTAAGTTACTAAAAAGAACACATTTATTTTCCAAGGCTTATGATACAATTGGTAAAAAAATGTTATGGCCACATATTATATGCAACTGCTATAAGTTCATCAGCATTCATAAATTTTAAATTTTACTCAAGAGCACTAGGTTAGAATCTGAGAGTTATAAGCTAATTCATTTTTTTCCCTTGTACTTAATGCACTAAGCAGTTTTATCACTTATATTAACAAATTTAACTTGTGTATTATTGTGCATTTACTTCACTTACTATTGCTCACAAAAGTGGAAAATATCTTTTGCATCTAACAGAACAATTTAGAGAATAAAGTAAAACAAGTTAAGTAAAAGATGATGAAAATTACAAAATTAAGAAGTTATGTATCATTGTTACTGTGATACATATACATAAATCAATATTAATTTTAGGCTTTCTTTTAAATTAAATTCTTAAAGCCTCAGCTTTTCTTAAAAATGTAGAGGTTTTGTTAGCAACTTAGTCATTCACAGTTTTAGCTTTTGATGAGTTTATGAACTTATGAATCTATTATCATTTTAGATTTCACTCAACCAGTAACTAACCACATAATCCTCCTGGAAACACAATGCACCTCTCTGATCTCAAGAAATGTGGATAATTTGTAAATGGAGATAATAATCTGTACATAGGAGATAACAGCTATCACATAAGATGCTTGTTAGAAATCAAAGCAAGGAAATGAAGGTAATTGTTAAGATGTAAATAACACACTTAATATAAAGGGTTTAGCACAATATTTAAAAAAGACATGAAGAATTCTATCCTGATACTATTTCTCAAAATATAATAATGTCTTATACCCTCTCTATATATGAAGCTACTCTGAGCATTCTGGAGTCAACATGATGGACTCGTTGTATAATAGGGAACTATGGCAGGAAACTTGCTTTTAATGAATTCACTCTGCAGAATCTATTTCCACTTATAAAGCTACTTTCAAAGTGATATCCAGCTACATTTTTTAAATATCATAGTTAAAAAAATTCTCACCATCACTTTCAAGTATATAACCGTAACGAATACTTTAAAATATGCTAACATAAAACAAAGGAAGAAAGAAGAACTTTATAATCTTGAACATTACAAACTCAACTTTTAGAAGAATCACTCATTACTTTTTTATATATTTCAGTCACTTTTCAAACATTTAAAATTCTCAAATTTACTAGCATTTATTATTTTGGAAATTTTACTCCCATAACTTAGAGACTTTAAAAATGTTTCACATATCACTAAAATTGAAGATAACCCCTTAACATTATTCATTGTTCTTACACTATTAATATTTATAAAATATACTATTATTCCTGTGGTAGAGTTTAGAATGACACCATGGTTTCATATAGAGAAATGTGCAGATGAAAATGCAGGTGAGAGAGAATGCACAAATCTTATGTTAATGATGTAACATATATAATTACTTAAACATAATAAAGACATGACTAAATAAAGAACAGATATTCTAGATTTAAAAACCTTTAAACAAGAAATTATATCCAGATTATAAGATGAAATAAACAAGAATTTGATTTTAAGTACTATATCACAAAGTTCTTTATGAGACATTAAAAACAGTCAATACACTGATTTTTATAGACTTATAATATCAAGAAATAGACTTCATTAAAAATATCAGTAGTTATTTATTTCGTATACATATTACATATCTTAGAAAGTATTTTTATTACATAATTATTTCTTTTTATCATCTATAAAACAAGTGGTTAATGTTTTTAAAATTTTATCATAAAACATATAATCACTAATATTCTTATATGATACTAATTGATATATGGTACTTAAATATCAACTTCTGTGATTGTCTTCATTGGTGCCACATAAGCAAGCTCTGTAGTAAAATCGATAAGGGATAGTACAAAGAGAGTTGAACATAAACTCGAATGTCAATCATTTAGTCTCAGTTCTGGAGCTGATGATCTTTGTAACCTAGTAAAAATCACATTCTTTCTAGGCATGTGCATTTAGTATAAAACATGAGCTGTGACCTAGCTGATATTTAATACTTCCAACCCTGTAAATACCATGATTTGCGACAAGATGATTTAACAAATTCATGTAAGTACATTAATCAATCAATATTAAAATAAATCGATATTGAAATGCAACAGATGAAATTAGCCCAGGAGCAGGGGTAATATTTTAAAGCTATAGGTCTGCCCCTGATCCATAGAGCCAGCACCTGAAGTAACTGGGTAAGGGTGATAAGTAGTGATTTTAGAGTGTTTCTCAAATATTTAACAGACTAGGAACTTAGCCGAAGTGAAATAATAGCTAGTGAGAAGATGCTACCTTTTTCATTTACTGCTATGGAGAAGTTAGGGCTTGTTGTGTTAGAGATAATATATGAGTTCATACTGGCTTTAAACATGGAAGTGTATTTTGATAATACTGATGATAGCTGCTAGAGTGGGGCTCTATATATGTTACATCTCTCTATATATGTATAATCTCCCTATAGGCCTACTGATTTCTAAACTTTTATAGATAGATAGATAGATAGATAGATAGATAGATAGATAGATAGATAGATAGATAGATAGATGAGTAGGTGGATGGATGAATAGATGGATGGATTGATAGATACATAGATACATAGATGACACATAGATACATAGATACATAGATAATGAAACTAAAGCTTAGGAAAATTGAGTTACCAGTATAAAGGTAATTACCAGTAGAATCATTTTTTGAATTCAGGTCTTGGTGGCTCCAGAGCCTTTGCTCTTTCCACTTTACTCCAGTGGTTCTCATTTTAGAGTGCATCCGAATTACATGTCTAACATACCGATGCTTGTGCCTACCTACCAGGGCATCTGATTCAGAAGGCCTGAGGTGGGGACCTGAAAATTCATATTTCTAACAACAGAAGATGCTGATGCTACCTGTTCAGGAACACTTTGAACATCACTGTACTGCAAGCACTTACGAGCCAATGAAATAATATTGTGATATGTCATACCACATGATTATCATTGATATTCCTGTTATCCAATTATAAGCATATTAACAGTTGGCTTATGTGCTTTTGTAAATTTAAACTACAGAGGAGATTTCAGATTGAGTGTGGACAGCAAGCCATCATTATGTAGCAAATATTAATCTGCAGGAACCCTCAACCAGCACCAAGCAACGCTTAGCAAAGGGCTTGAAGGTATGACACACATTTAATGGCTGCAAGAGTGAAGGTTTAAGAGACAGATAACCATCAGTACTGAGACCATGGATACTAGAAGGCATTAAATAAATTGATTTTTCTCAGTCACTTTCATAAAAGTGATATTCTTGATGAGAATAGAAGCCTTACAAAGGGCCTACTTCTGAGAAAAACTTGTAGACAATGGAGATTGATCTCCCTGGAAAGTACCATGAATCACCTACCTGCTCAGTCTTAGAGAAAAGATGAATTTGGTAACAACAGTATCTGTTCTATGGTCCTTACCAGGCCTCATCCAAAATGCAAATCAGAACTGCCACTCTCTCCCTAAAACTGTGTATCCCTTTAGATGATCAGTAAAGGGAATGGAAGAAAGAGATAGGAAGAGAAGTTATGTTTTAACATATAGATAAAATAAAAATATTTTTAAGTTTTATTTGTATCTCACACATTTTTTCCTAATCTCTTCATTTGCACTTATGTTACTTCTAATCTCCCAAACACTGGAATTCAAAGTACAAGATGGCCTATTTTCTCAAATAGTCATGTTGCCTAAAGTAATAGGTTCCTTGTCAGACATATTGCTGGGTACCTCAAAGTTATTTTCCAAACTGGACAAAACATTGAAAGTATTTGATATCCCAAAGTGCTTTCTGGAGACTCTGATGAAAAAAGTAGGAGAAAGTCACCTCTCAGAACACAGAGAGTATCTTTGGAGCCTAGGGAAGGGGAGTTTAGTTCCTTTCACTTATTCGTATTTGAGATCTCAGACAAGCATTTATTTAACATCAGAGTTTGTTTCCATATAAGTCCAGTGGCATTGTTAATGTTCTCTCTTACCTTTTGTTTTGTCAGATCTCCCTTATGTTGGAGTTTTACTATATTTAGAAACATGTATAGATGTCATTTGCTAGTTTTGCTTTATTATTTCACTGTTTCCGTGGTCAGCTCAGGGGAAAGACATGTATATCCCAAATATATTCAGTTACCCCACAAATAGTAACTCTAAATAATATCATGAACAGTAATAACTACTGCAACTGTCAATGCTCCTGAAGTAATTAATTTATTGAGTAATTCTACCACTTTTCTCCTTGAAGGATGGCAAAGGAGCTGGCATCAGGTTTTCAAGAGGCTGAAACCAGCTCCTTAGTTATCTCTGCTCACACACTCTTGCTATGACGGCTTGATGCGGCTGCCCCCTCCCCAAACCCTCAACACCAGAAGATTCGGGAAAAGAAGGTGCTGCAAAATGACATTCCGGACCGATTTCAGCAAGGTAACTGTTCAGAGCGAGTTCAGTTCATCATTCTGGGTACTCTTCAAGCCTTTTCAGGGCGGCAAATTGGGTAGGTTTAGCAACTCCGAGGTGCAAAGACTCCCTGAAGGCACCGTGTTCAGGGAGAAGGGAATCCGCCTGATGCCTGAGCGGATCCTTCTTTGGGCGTCCTGCTTCATTATTATTCTGCAGTGCGCTGCAACCCCCTGGCATGTCCTGCTTTCAGTTTTCAGCCACTCCAGCCGGGCTGGGAGAGGACCACACGGCGATCGGGATGACCCTGTGCTGTTTCATTTCTTCTACCTTTTCCCCTAGGGTCCAACTAAGTCCTTGCGGTGCTTGAACCTTGGGACCGCCTCCCTGTCTGCCTTTCTCTCAGTGACCGAGCTGGAGTAGGGATGAGGGGGATCGTAGAGGAGCAGCCATCCCATTACTTGTTTCCCAATGAGGTTTTCGAACTCCCCAGTGTCCGTTATAGTTGAAGTTCGAGAGAGGGCAGCTACGGTCAGTTTGGGGAAAGGCAGCTTTCTTGGCGCCCCTGAAGGATTTTGCGACAGCAGCGGCCGCAGCTCACCAACCATCTAGAGGCCGGGGAACATAAACATACTCTTCCCCGCCACCGTTTCCTCCTCTGAATCTCCCTCCCCCCAACTTTCAGGCCTCCCAGAGGCTCCTCCGTGTCAATCCATGTGGACCTTCGGCTCCCAGGGCGCGCGCGTGCACACACACACACGCACACACACACGCAGGCGCGCGCCGTAGGCCAAGTCAGGCGCTCAGTCTCAAGCTCGAGAGGTCCTTGGAAATTTCAGGGATTCCGGCATTCCAGAAGAAATTAATAAACATTCCCAGAGGAAATAGATGGAAGGGAGGAATACTTGTCCAAATGCGACTGGACAGGGACCCGTGCCTCAAACACAAAGGTCACCTCCTAGCAGGTATCTCAGTCGTGCAAACCTCAGGGGACAAGTTTTGATGGTGATAATGGTGCTGGGTGGGTTTTTGTTTGCTGTTATTGTTTGGTAAGGATATTAACCCACCCCACCTCGCTTTGAAAAGCTCTCTCGAGATATGACATATCTTCTAGACCTCTCAGGTTACACTGCCTGGAGGACCGGCAGTGAGGGTACCAGACCTCTAAGCGCGGCCCGCTTAGGATGGGTGAAAGGTGCTGATGAGCGCCGCTGGCAGCTCTCCCACCGCATGGACATGGAGACTCTTTCCAGTAGTAATAACCTGGGAGAGAAGATGTGAGCCTCAGTCTTTCAGAAGAGCTCTGTGGCGGGAGGAATATCTCCTTGGAGTCCCAGAGCACGTGGAAACGTGGATCCTTCTCGAAGTCCGGGGTTCTGTGTACGAGAAGCCCTGGAAGCATGCCCTGGCACCGGGTGGGGGACGTGGCACACTGGCTCCCACCCGCTGTCAACCGAGGTCAGGGCACCTTGTACTCTCTCTGCAAGGGTTCTGTGCTCCCCCCGGAATCCCCGGAGAAGGATGTGGGAAAGCACCCCGGGACGTTTGTTTACGTGGGCGGGACGTTTAAGCACGACTTGGAGACTCACAGTTTCTGTCTGGGTGAAACCTAAACAGACACGCCGCTGCTGTAAGCTGTATTTCAGGAACGTGTGTGTGTGTGTGTGTGTGTGTGTGTGTGTGTGTGTGTGTGTGTGAGCTTGAAATAGGCAAGCATCAGGTCTAAGCAGCCTCCGCCCTGCCCTGCCCCATCTCTCAATTTGGTGCCCTCCACCACCGTTATTTTAGATAATAGTGGAGATAAAATGCCCAGAGAAGGTTGACTCTTATCATCCCCACTCAGGTGGTTCAGGCCTACTACTTAAGGCCACTTTGCCTTCTACTCTGAGGCGTTTCCTCCCACCGAGCCTCTTTGTCACTGCTGTTTCAGGCAGAGATGAGATGGTCGATGGATGAAAAGTGTGGGTACCAGGTGGAAATCTTGCAGCGGAGCTGTTCCCTTAGAAAACTGCGCCTCAGACTTCCTGACCCCTCGCTAGCCTAAACTAGGACTTGGAAAGCCTTTACATCAACTTCCCATTATGAGCTTTCCAGTGGACTTGAGGCCAGAAAATACAGTATGGAAGACAAAAGCGGGAAACAACATTTAAGCCACTGCAGCAATCTCATTTTTAAGAAAGCCTTGAGACCGAGGTGAAATTGAAATAAGAAGCAACTGCCCAAACCGGTACCACCCGTAGTTAGGGAGCAGCTCTAATGCATACAGCCTATCTAAGTTTGTTTCTCAGAATTTGAAGACAACGTTTCAAGTTGTAAAATACAGGAGATGCCTTCCAAGTGGCAGATAGGTGACAACGAAGAACCTTATTACCATTAAAAACATTTTTTAAACGGTCCGTAGAAAATTGGTTTCGGATAGGACCAAAGCAGAGGGTGACACACTCCTTCTTCCCAATGTCCCTCAATCTGGAATATACTCAGTGCTACTGATTATCTCAGCCCAAAGTCCGGGAGCTGTGAGTAGAGAGGGATCCCATTTCCGGTGCCATTTAAAGCAAATTAAGGCGCCGTTCTTTTTCTATAGGCGCGTCTTATTCGGAAAATACGGTAGGTGCTAGCAGCCGGGCTGTAATTGCAGGCGGCGTGGCTCAGTGTTTGTCAGGCTGCGTGCTCTCTCCTCTTTGGAGACTCCCTCCCCCGACCTGCCCCCCGAATGTGTTTTGGCTCAACAGGTATCACATGAAAACTCGCGCTTAACCCCCAGTCACCCTCTAGCAGGAGACACCCCAACATCTTTTCCTGCCAGAAGCTGTTGCTGGCTCCTTGCGCCACCCCCACGCAGAGTGCGCGTCTAGCAGGCAGCCCCAGGGCCATCCACTAACCAACGACTCCCAGTGGCAGGAGAACTAAGCACAAATGTGAGGCTCCTCACACGTTGAGCCGGCGACGAATACCCTTTGTAAGCACCCCCAAACGCGGTTTGTGCACTAGGCAGCGTAGTTGTGCAGCTTAGAACAAGCAGTTTGGCTTAGAACTGCGCTGAAGTTCCAGGGGAAAAAAATAAAAAAATAAAAAATCAAGCTTTAAGGAGCAGGTTGAGATTACAGGGCAGTTGTTGCCACAGAGACCAGGAGGAGACTTCTTGGCATTTAGGGATGTAAATTAAAATTCGAGACATGCCACCCATCTTTGGTCCTAAAGAGGGAGAGGTAACCCCTCCAGCTCCCCTCCACCCAAAACATGAATTATCATTTCTACTGAATGCAAATGGGCTGCCTTCTGTGGGGGGACAGCCAGCTGCAAGCTGGACAATAAACTGTTTCATAGAGACGTGGCCCGATTGCGGTTCAGAGAGGCACTCCTTCACAAAGGAAGAAGCGTCCAGTTTGTGTTGACAGCCGTGGCGCGCCTGGGCCAAAACACCCCCCACCGTCCACCCCCCGACACACAGACACCGGGGATTTGAAACTAGCTTAGCTAAAAGCGACATCCATCGCGTCTATGCGAGCTGCCATGAGTATGGGAAGGTGATTGTTCAAAAATGATGGCATGAGTCATAAACACCCCCTGAGTATTCTTTGCAGCAATTAATGGGCATCAGGGTGCAGGATAAGTTGTGGAACAGAGCTGAGATCTATTTTCTCCTAGAGGACAGCTCTCCTTCTAATGATCCTGACTGTCCCTTGCCTTTCTGTTTAGAAATAAATTTTATATCCCACCCACCACCTCCCCTTGTCTGTGCATGTGACACTCACTCTACCTGTGTGAACGCGGAGACTTTCTGAGGCTTTTCTTTTTGGTGCTCAGCTAATGACTTTCCTCCTACCTTCATTCATCCCCAAAGGTGGATATTTATACTTCAAGGCATCTCAGATCGTTTTAAAGCCCCATTTTAAGCCAAACGGCTACCACAGGACGTGGGAAACCTCCCCTACCATTTACCAATGCATAAGAGCCCACGTAGAAATAATTCACATGTGCATGAAGACATTTATGTTGGCGGTGGTGGGGAGATGCTTGGAAGACCCCTGTATCCTAATGCACTTAAAATCTCCACATTCCTAGCATGTAGGTAACTTTCCTACCTGAAAGGGTTACAAAGCATTTACATGAGTCTTTAATATAAATATTCCAACCAAAGCATAAAAACCACTGGTTCGTTTAGAAATCAAGGTAATCCTCACCACCAAAAAAAAAGTCTTGCAGAGGAATTCTGCCTGGATATCCACTAGTTAGAGAGGCTATACCAACCAACTCACGTATTCGTTTGAGCATACTGCAAGAATATTTATTGAGCACAAGCTCAATCACTGCATTGAATGCCAAATCTGGCAAGCAAAATGCATTTCCTATCTGAGGGGGAAGAAAAAGAGCTGTGAATCAACTCCTTCTTCAGTATTATTATGATTATTTTATCAATGCAAATTACAAAGTAAGCTACCAGCGTCTCTCTGGCGACAAGTCAGCTCACCTCCATCCAAAGCAGAGGGGACCCCCGAAAGCAGACCTACCTTTCACACAAGACACCGTCAATAAAAAGACGAGGTTCCAAAACGTAAATCCACTTTTAATCCCCATTTTCTTCATTAGGGTGAAGTCTAGGCGGCCACATTTAGCGCATCTTCTCGTGCCAGGCTCCAGGGGTTTGGATTCCTTTGCTCGGCTTTCCCCTTTGCGGATCCCTTTCATATTATTCGCGAGCTCCTAATTTCTGCTCCTCAGCCCGGCGCAGCAGAGTTGTTGCTGTTGTTGGTGCGCGGTCACAGCTCGGAGTGAATGGTGTTTCTGGGATACCACAGCAACCTTGACGAGGACTCAACCATCTCTCTAACGGGGGCACAAAGTCTCCGTACTCTGGATTCTGTCTTTTCTTGCGCGATTTTTCCCCTCCACCAAAATCTACCTCATTTTTAGCTCCTTATAGCAACCACCAGAAACCACTAGTAAGCCTCTTAAAGCCCAGCTCTGCTCTCTGACAAACTCCCCACGATATTTGAAATTAAGGGGCCTGTTTTTTTTTTTTCCCTCTCCTCCGAATAGATCAATTCTGCCTGTAAAAGCAGCCCAAGAAATATTATGTTAGTGAGCTCTCCATTGCAGCCTGTGAATACAGAAACATGTTAAAGGATTTTTTAAATCAGAGGATCGGGGGTGCATTGGGGGAAACCGTGATGATAATGCATTGGGCTCCATCGATGCCCACGTCGTTATCATGGGATGTGTTACTACAGTAGTTGCAGTATATTTCAGGCTGGCGTCTCGCATTTATTGTCCTGTGATTTAATTGAAAAGGAGATCATAGAGAACATTTTTTTCCAGACATACATTTACATATTCAAATGCTTACTTGTAAACCTGGAACCAGTTTTTTACGATTCAATAAACCGATTTCGTCCATGACCAGGGAGGGGGCTGGGTGGGGATGGAATTAGAGTCCTTTCACCCCGTAGTTCGCCCTTTCATCCTCCCAACCCGCTTTTCGGCTGATGTGTGCCGCAGTTAAACTACTTTATCTACGGTAGTTATCTAGAACAGACTTATTTGTCTTAATTTTGAATCGGTCCCAAATATGTAAATAGGAGGTTTCTTTCAAAACAGAAAATGTATGTATCTATACATCTGGAATTGGCAGCCCCACACATCACTCAAGGGTTAAACTGTACAAAGGAAGAGTTCTTGCGCCATCTACTGGCCATGGTTAAGTCACCCGCTTCTCTTCTCCATCTGTAAGGGACCCTGTTTTCTTTCATCCCCTGGTGTAGGGGAGCTGCTTCCCGAGACCAGCGTGTTTAATTGCTGTGTGTCAATTTCTTAAATTTTTTTTTTCATCTGGCCCTGGCCTAGATCTTAGAACCAGTAACTTCCTTAGACTAGGCGCTTGATTGGTGATTTGACCTTTTCGGGGATCTGATCCCATCTCAAGAGGGGAGACGGCTACTACGCTGGTCCTGGAATAGGTAATTGCCTGAGCTTCTGGCTCCATTTGCATGCTGAAGGCAATCAAGGGGATTAGCAACTATCTAGAGTGTTTGGTCAAGAGTGCCAACCAGTTTGAGTTTGTAGCTCTCCACATTACCCACAAACGGATGGCCCCCGTCCCGGTCCACCCCACGATTACCCTGGTCACCTTTCGCCCCTGGGCTCTGAAGTGGAGCTGCCCGCTAAGGAGAAGCAAGACGGTTGCATCTGAAGGGAGTTTTGTTCTGGGAAGTGGGGAAGTGGGCACACTGCGAGCGAAAGTCTATAGACGTGCGTTTCTCTGAGTGGGTTCAATCTGCAGCGTAGGAAGGATTCTGAGCTCTCCGGGTACGTGGCATTTTGTTTGGGTCTGTGATTCTCCCCGGGAGTGTGTGTGTGTGTGTGTGTGTGTGTGTGTGTGTGTGTGCGCGCGCGCGCGCGTGTGTACGTGTGCTGTAGTGAACGCTAAGAATGCATGTTTATGGAAGGTGATGGAAGGTGTGTTTTCTATTTGTAGATGTTCTCCCAAATGTGTTTATGCATTATATATGCGTGTGCATGCAAGTGTGTTTGCACGTGTGTGTGTGTGTGTGTGTGTGTGTGTGTGTGTTTTAGAGAAGGATTTCTCCTATGTAGGGAGCTTCAGCAAAGGGCAAAAGCGGTAGACACCCACCTGACCTCATTAAATACGAGAGGTCCGTTAAGGGCAATGTGACAGAATACTGTCACTTTCCACCAATGCTTTCTATTGTCCGCATATGCAGATTTCGAAGGGGAGTGGGCTACAAGGTTGGGACTAGAGCGTGGCTGGGAGGATCAACACTGAAAACGTCATTATGCTGCTCAGTTACCTTGGTGGCGTCTCTGGCACTGATTTCAGTCAAGATGTCAGGGTGTGTTGCAGCTGCTGTTGCTTTTGCTGGACTGAACAAGGAATTAGATGCAAACAGGTCCTTGGACTTAATGAGGACATTGGAAAAATCTTCCTTACCAGGTGTGCAGAGGTTAGTCGCCTCAACTGAATTCACTATTTATTAAAAGAAAACAAAAGTCTCGGGTGTATGTAATCTGCTCGAACACATGGTTATATATTCAGACAGGAGGACTTTAAACCAAAAAACCTTTATTTCCCCAAAGTAAGGAGTATTTTAACAAGAGTTATTTGTGCAAAAATAACTCTTTGACTACAAACTTTGACTACGAGACCATCATGACTACTACTAAGATACCATTTACTGATATTTATTTTCAAACATGCTAATTCTGTAGTTCAATTATCTTTC
>NW_006439568.1:11811534-11876583 GCF_000325575.1 Pteropus alecto | reverse complement strand
TCTTGCCTGTCATTTCAATAAGAATTTGTTAAAAATACTTATCTGGTAGCTCATAATACATTGAACAATACTATTGTTTCTAGTTTCTATAGCTTATAGTAAATCACAAACCATGTTTAACCTGCATCTTCCAGCTCCTGAGATAGGGTGGAGAATCATATTTTACAGATGGAAAAAGTTAAGACATAGAGAAATCGAGTGGTTTATCCAATGTTATCATTGGTAGCACTGATATTTAGTCCAGTACATTTAGTGCTGGATCACACTCTTGTCTTTTATGCTAAATAGACTCCTCTTCAAGGGAGCATTTCCAAAGGTATTCCAGAAATGTAACATTATCAGCCAAAATCCTGCTTGAGAAATCCCTCAATATCTCTAGAAGGAAAATACAGTGTCTATATTTGGGAGGTAGAAATCATCTATCTTGGCTGATGTGTAGAAAAGCAGCACAGTTGTACATAGATGTATGTAAGACTGTAAGAAAAAAAAATAGCTAACGTAAGAGCAAATATCAAGTGCTTCCTGTATGCTTGACATCTGTTATGTTTACATGGCATTCTTAATCTCTTTACAACTTGCTGAGACAAGTACTACAATTATCCTCATTTTATAGGTAAAGAAATTAATACACGAAGAAGTTAACTATCTTCCTTTGTCCAAAGTAATATATCTAAGTGGAACTATGAACCTCTAATGTTCCATTTCTGAGTCAATATGCTTGCCCACTGTACTGTACTATGCTAACTCCCAAAGATACTTGTTTTAAAATAGTCTAATAACAAAAAATATATAATTTTGTCATAAATTTACCTATGTAATTATAGAAAAACAAAGAGTTAAAAGTGATCAAATTTCAAAATATATGTATACATACAAAGAAAAATCTTTTAAAAAATATTTATCAGTTACTAACACCCCAATTCCTTTTTTCTGCTTATTTTTACTTCTTGTAACCTGTTGATCTTTTTACACACAGGTCAAGAAAAAAAGTGACTTGGTAAGGATTATTAAGTCAATCATAATGATTAAGTAACCTTGAGAGCTTTTATAAAGTGTTTGGATCAGAAACAGATAGATTCTTTACACTAAAAATGCCATATTTCCATTCCTTTTCATTTCCCTCCAAAATACTTATGTAATACAATAAATTTTAATCTTAAAACAGGGCTTAGTAGGCACTTAAAAGGGAGAAAATAAGCACCTTTTAAAAATTTGTTCTATATTAAACCAGATTCTCAATATATATTTACTTTGTTTAGTATCATAGGGGCCATAACACAGAAAATGACCAAAACAGAATGAGTACACTGAGAGAGAGAGAGAGAGAAAAAAAAGAGACTTGAAAAGAAGTTACTCATAATTTTTTAAAGAGGTGTATATACTTTTGACAGAGTTAGGAACTTAGAAAGTGTTTTCTCTTAATTCATGTCAAAGATATATAGGTTTATGTGAGGATTATTATCCAAATGCAGTATTTATTTTGTTACAGAAATGTTTCTGCCTGTTAGTGCAGAATGTCCACTGATTGTAGAGATATACTTTTTAATTAAAAGGCTCGAATTCAAACATGTGGGCCTGGGGGGGTTGGGGGGGTGGGAGGGGGAAACTAAAAAATAAAAATTTTAATGAGCTACGGATACTCAATCAAGCTTTTTCCTGTTGTTTACATTTTAGTATAGAATTAGTTGCCAGGAAAGTAGGAGAAAAAGAGGAACTCATTTTCTCATTTGTCTATAAATGTCCGTTCTTGGATCTGTCATTTCTGACGTCTCCAACTCCTGCGAAATAAAATATTTGAATATAAATGTTGAATAGAAAGGGAAGTCTAATTCAAGTCTATACATTTCCTCGATTCGCAACAGTTCCTATTTGGTTGAGGAAAAAAGAAAGAGATCTGATATTTGTGATAAAGTAAATTTTCTTTAAACAATCACATTTAAGAAGGTAAATTATTAGGCAGTAAAAGCATCTCTCTGAATCAGGAAGCATGGTTAAGAGGAGAAGAGAGTCTCTTGGAAGTGTTGCTAAGTGAGCCTTCCTAGGCATTCTTAGGTCCTGACTACTCTTTTGCTTTCATTAATAGTGAAGCTTCATTGGCATTTCAGACTTTTTAAAACTTTAATGACATTAAGAAAGTCTGAAACTAAAGTTTCTATGTCACATAAATGTGATAATAGTGTATTTTTTTTAAATGGGAGAACAGAAAAGCCTTAAAACTGAAGGCAGTGTCTACTGTCGTAGCCATATGAATAATACTTTGACTCTAAAAACACCATATTTGTGACATGAACCACATACGTAATAAATTTAGTACATTAACATTCAATTTTTTAAACTAATGCCTTCCTCAACATAGAAAATATCATATATAACATATAAGTTATATGAGCACATTTTCCTGAAAGAAGAGAAACATAGCGAATAGTTGGAGGACATGTAGATAATGATCCTAAAGACAAGAGATAAGAATTAAGAGAATGTTTAAACACCTTTCTGTTTGTCTTGAGGTATATTTCACTCTCCCGTTAACCCTGGGTTTATATCACTTGTATCTGCATAGAAATAGAAATAAAAGTTAAGTAAAAGGTGGCTTTGCTGAACAATCAGGATAATCCAAGTCTCTTCATAAGTAATAAAGTTGTTTTGCTGGCATGATCTGAATAAATCTCAATTACCAGAGTAGCAGATCTTTTTATCATCATTTCTTTAACTCTAATATAGTTATGTGGTATCCGCCTCAAATGCACTTGAGAATACATAAATATTTAGAGAATATAAATCAAGAGTGGATTTCAAAAGATACCAATCTATCAAAATTACTATCGAAATGTAATACATATTTGATTTCATACCCTGAAGTTATCTGCCAATAAACTCATTTTTATCTCCTAAAAATGTGTACTCTGACTTTATTCTCGTCAACATAATCTCTGCTAATCTTCAAAACTGATTATAATTTCTTGAGATAAATGAATATTTTCAGGTATTCAGACTATATTAAAACCACTAATACATTTTATTTTGCAGTTAGTCTATCATAGATTAGGTAGCATGTTTGAGACATTTATATTTTATTTCATTTATCTACTTAAGTATCAATTTTATGAAATTTTGCTGAAGAGTCTAAATGCTAGCAGTAAACAATTTTACAACTGAAAGTTAATTCTGGAAAGGTATGAGCATTTGTTTTCAAATTATAATTGAGCATAATCTCAGAATCCCTACAAAATAAGGAAAGTATAGTTAGAAGGCAAGTACGGGTTACCTGTGCTTGAAATTTCCTTTCACAAGATAGTAAAGTGTTTTGCTGGTGATAAAGCAGAATTCATTAACTTTTTGTAAATATCATTATAAGGCTATTTTACCCTAAATATTTATAAACTCTTAAATTACAGGGACCATTATTACTATTGGAGGTTTTACAAATTTGAAATCTATAATCCATATACGTGTATACGTATACTTGTGTCTGAACCATAATGAGAGTATGAATATCCATTATTACATAATTTGACCCAATGTTTAAACTTCCCAGATGATCATGAACAACTCTATTATTTCACTGGTTTTTCAAATGTAGCTAAAATTAACATATGTTGAAATATTTCCCAGAATAAGAGTACAGGAAACCAAACAATATAAGTATCCTTTCTTCAGAGGAAGATAACAGTCACCTTGACTTAGAAGGATCATTTGGACGCCAAAGGAAAGAAAATCAATGCATCTCATTGTGGTTTAGCAACACATAATCCAATTTGGATTGTAAGTACAAATATCTGTCCCATCTGGAAAGAGATCGATTTCAACTTTACTCTTTATGTAGCAAGTATCATTTTCATCTCTATGTTCATTCTTTTATTTGATAAATCATTTTGAGCTCCTATTGTAAGAAAACATAAACGAGAATTACACATTAACCTTAAGGAACTTACAATGTAATGGAAGGGATAGAAAATATTCTCAAGTAACAGTAGTCAATGTCAATACAGTATAACCACTTTAAGAGACATGCCTGTAAAACGCCAAGGTGGTGAGAGATTTTTCATAGCCGGGGGAATCGGAGAAAACTTCAGGGAAGAGATATACATTTGAGCCATTTTAGAATCATCTGGGGATGTTTGACAGGAAAATATATTGGTGGGGAGGTTGCTTTCTAGAAATACTTTAAATTAGAAAGGCCGTAAGCATATTTAGGATTTAGTCAATTAGGTTAAGTGATACTTTTAGAAAAGATATGGCAAATGAGGCCAGAAAGATAAAACCCAGAGAAAAGTGGGAATTGGAAGACAATGAGAGTCCTTGCCAATATTTTCTACCATTTTTTCTTTAGAAGACTAATGATTGGTCAGTTCAGGTAAACTTCTAGTGGCACAGTTTTTAAACAGCTCAATCAATGGATTGTTTCATTGAATAAGCAAATCAATTTGTTTTGGTATTTTGTATTTCAGTGGTTTATAAAAAGAATCAATGTAAACTTTCAAGTTGATTGTAGTCATCGGGCATTTATTATAAACATACTAAATAAGGTTCAATAACTTTTAAATTACATACGTTAATATAAATGTAATATATAATAAAATATATAATATTAATGTATAATATAAATCAGAAACTAGAACTAGAGTTTTTTGACTGTTCGTTTATAGTAATACTATGAACAAATGGTATATTTGCAAATGCATAGAGAATTTACGTCATTATCCAGTGTATAAATACCGATCTTAATTTTGAGAGATTTCGCACGCTTAGAGTAGGCTCAAATGGATCACAAATCTAGTGCATGACATAATATTTCTATATATATACAATAGCAATAGCATCTGTCAGGAGATTAAGCTACCCAATAATTAATAATATGATGGTAACTCAATTTGTCCATTTCAATTTTTTAGAGGGCACTTCTCCTGGGATGAAAAGATCTTGATCTTTATTTTTTCCCAATTAGCTTTTCCCTTTTCTAAATTAAAAAAGAAAAAGCAAACTATAATCAAAGCAAACACCAACAATGACAAAACAAACAAGAAACAAATAAACAACACTATTCCTGTTTAGAAAGTTTGCCCACTCAAGTGATTAGAAGGGAGTGAGGAGAAGGAATATGACAGATGAACACAAATTCTTTTTTTCCAGAGGAAAAACAATGAAATAAATGCTTTTCTGAGTCTGGCTCAATAATGCATTAATGCCTTTAAGATATAAAACAAAAGAAAACAAAATAAAAAAACAAAAAGTGAAGGGTTAAAGAAGTACAAATTTGTAGTTGATAGATGGTTACGGGAATGGAGAATATGTCATAGGGAATGCAGTTAGCATTAATGTAATGACTAGGTGAAGAGCCAGAGGAGAGAAAGAGCAATCAGGGGGATCGTTTTATAAGCTATATAAGTGTCTAACCAATGTACTGTATACTTGAAAGTAATAATAAAATAAAATTAAAAAAACAAACAAAAAACTGGGATTGAAAATGCCTTAGGTTAAGAAATCTATCACTCTTTAATAACAGAATGAGCCTTAATTTTCCATCTGTAAAATGGGAGTAACTGTTTACTTTACAGAGCTTTTAGTACCTCTCTCAAGATGTATGAGAGTATGAGAATTATCTTATTACTCCCAACCTTTTAGTAGTACCCCTAATAGGTTAAATAGTGACCCCCCCTCCAAAAAAAGATGTTTCCAGGTTCCAGGTCCTAATCCCTAGAACCTGTAAATGCAACTTTATTAAAAAAAATAATAAAATAGTCTTTGCAGATATAACCAAGATAAGGGCCTTGAGATGAGATCATCTTAGATTTAGAGTAGACCCTAAATCCAATGGCAAGTGTCCTTAAAAAAGAGAGGCTTGAGATTCAAAGACAGAAAAGAGAAGTCAATGGGAAAAAGGAAGCAGAAATTAGAGTGAGGAGTCTACAAGCCATGGAACACCAAAGAGTACTGGAAGTCACCAGAAGCTAGGAGAGAGGCTTGGAACCAATTCTCCCTCGGAGCCTCCAAAGAAATCAGTCCTGCTGATAACTTGACTTCAAACTCTGAGAGAATAGTTTTCTGTTTTAAGGCACCACGTTTCTAGTAATTTGTTATAGCAGCTTTAAGAAACTAATACAGTACCTGAAGGTGCCAATAACATTGGTCTGATAAAATTGGATACTGAACTTCAATTTTATAATGGGCTCTTTTTCCTTACCTCCACCCTAAATGCGAACATTCTTCATTGGAAACATTTTGAGGCTTTTACAAGTTATTATTAATATCTCTGTATTTCAAAATACTTACACATTCTTATGACCATGACCTCTTTTTCATAAATCTCTGTGTCTGATCTAGAACTCACAAACCCCAGCTTGAGTCCTAACCCTTCATTTCATTCTCCTCCTAACATCTCAGACTCGATGTAGCTAATATTGCACTCTTCCTTTTCCACATACTTTTTCCTCAAATTTGCTTTTTCTGTTGAACTTCTGTAATCATTGCCTTGTTCATCCCAACTACTCATTTTAATACCTCTCTCTTCCTTATATTTGCAGTGGAGTCAAACACTGCAAAGCAATACTTGAAAATGTCTTCTTTATGTTAGACTCCATTATGTCTCTTTCCATTTATTCTACTGCCATCATCTGAGCTAGATAATAATGATCTCATGCACGCGTTATTCCAAAGACCTCTCAGTTACACTAACTATCTCCAAGCTTGCAGGCTTCTACTCCCTTCTATCATGTACTGAGTATAATCATTTCATAATGGCTCTCGCCTTCTCAAACAACCTTCATGACTCTTCATTATAATTATCTTCAGGAGAAATTGATGATCTGAAATCTCACAGGCAAGCCCATTCATGGATGCTTCCTCCTTCTAGTGAGTTCATTTTGATCGGTGCACACACTGAATGCATTTGCATTCTGCACTTAAGCTTTTGTCAATATTGCTATATTGGCTTTTAATACTTGCTTATCTTTTGTTAGCCTATCCAAATTTCACCTTTCAACTCTGAGTGCAGGTCTAATTTTCTCCAGGCATGCTGTCTTTGTCCATTTCAATGGATTTTAGGGATATCTTTTTTTTTAAGTCAATAGATTATCTTGTGGCATTTATACTAATTTGCTTTACTTTTGTTTTGTTATTTACAGTTATTGTCTTCATAAATATATTGAAACATATTAGGGTTTATTTAAAAATGTATTTCTAAAATGTCTTAAATAAACACTTTTTTATACTATATATATTTGCTGAATGCCCAATATACAATATTTTGGCAATTTAACTTTTAGAGATTATTCTTTATTTAAATTATGGAAACATGGTGTACATATGTGTATATATATACGAGAGAGAGAGAGAGAGAGAGAGAGAGAGAGAGAGAGAATGAGAATGCACATAGTGCAAAGAAAGCAGAGAAAGGAAAGAAGTTTTGTGTCCACTAACATTAATTATAATAAAAGGTTTGATAACTAATGCCAGAAAGAGTACTCTCTGATTTCTTCCTTGGCTCCGAGACTCTCCAATTTCCCATGCAAAAGCAGTTTTGTCTGTTTGGCAGATTGTTTGAGCTGGAATTAAATGTGCACAGCTGGTACCATCTGCTGCAAATTCTTTAATTCTTGTTATCTCTTAAACAGCTTTTGGTTTTGTTTTATTCATAATTCATTTATGGAGGATGAGGAAGATCTATTGGGGTCTTAATATTGGAGTCTTAATGAATGTATTGTTCGTGCTCAGATTAGTAGTAGATAGTACTCTGGTTTATCAATATTGCTAAGTATCTACCTAGTGTCTACTTACCAGACTGGGTTTTGAACAAAAATTAAGCTCAGTTTTAGGTTGTTGAATAGAATAGTTTCTTGAGATTATGTATTTTAATGATAATAGTATTTCAAATATTTCTCCTTATTTTTTAAAATCATTTTCCTTTAATTTCTTTTATTTTACAATAGAAGTCTTGAGATTTGAGTCATAATTTCCTAGCCAGCAGACAGAAATCAGAAACCTAGAAGTTATGCTGGATTCTTCTCTTCCCCTCACCTCTTTCTTATTCTGTTTTCTTAATATCTCTAAAATCAGTGTCATCCTGTGTATCTTCTTGTGTATCACTGACTTTGTGCGGACCCTCAACACTTCATACCCCCAACCCAATTCAATGCATTCTCTACTCAGGACTTAGAGTGATCTTTCTGAAACACAATTCTGATCATTATACTCTCCTACTTAAAATTCCCCAATGTCTACACATTTCTTTCAAAATATATTCGAAAAATCTGTCCATTTCTATAAGTTACTGCTGCTCCTTTTCCTAACATTTACTCCCTCACTTCTGTTCCTGCTTTGCCTGAAAAACTCCAGAATATACTCAAACCAAAATTAAGGTGACTTTTTTTCTTTTTTTGTAGGATTCATTTCTTATTCTCCTTGGTTTGAGCAAAATGAGCTGCTTCTGTATTCCAGCAGGAACTTGTTGAAACATTTATTATAATATATTGTCTTTTTTTTTTACCTGTTTAAGTGTTTGTATTAGTGTTTAAGGTCCTAATGAACAATGTCTATTTTTCCCCACAACTTCAAATACTAGTCCAACATCCTGCAATATTGGACATTTGCTATATTAAACAAGTAGATTTGTAGTGAAATTGGTAGGAAATAATTCAATTCATAGTGGGTAAGCAGAGGTTCCCTCATAAATTAAGGTGAAGTTATTTTTATTTGGTAATAGACACATGAAAAGATATTAAAAATTCTCTTTTTCCTCATTTTGCCTTCAAATTATTCTCAAGTAATTTGACTTTAATTGATTAAAGGTTTTAAACATCTTTAATCAATGGAAATAAGGACAGCCAAGGTAGCTACTGGGCTGCTTGGGTCTAAATTTAGTTTAGTATTGACAGAATCCATGCTGACTGGTTCTCTTTACTTGCTGCTCTGCACAGAGGCAAGCAGTTGGCTTTTCCTCTAGTCTGACATTTGTCTGATCTGGCATTGATACGATACATTTTTCTCAGGCCATCCTGCTTAAATGCAGAAAAAAAAAAAAAAATATATATATATATATGCGTATATATATATTTACACATAAAAGACATTGCTGAGCTCTAATCCAGGCCAATAAATTGTATAAGTGTCTATTCAGAGTATTGAAGAAATAGATCATGTAAGGAGAAAACATGCAGGAAAATAATAGTAAGTTTTTTGATATTGTGGAAGTCATGTCGAAGACCTGTTTATAGCATTTTGAGCTGTTGGCTGGTCATTCTGCAAAATACTAGAGAGAGATGTTATGACAGTATCACTGTTTTCTGGCAGATTGCGATTTTGTGTTTGTCAAATTCTGATCTTGTTGAAAGGTTTTTATCTCTGGAAATAGCAATTGCATCTTCCTGTGCTATGAATAGGTTAATTTTTAAGATTTTGGTGTCCATCAAAGTGACCTGGTAACATCCTGAATCAAAAGAAATGGAAGCAATCCCCCTGCATTTTTAACACCCTGCTTTATAACAGAGGATAAAAGAGGGTACTGAATTTAATATGGGTCAATTTTCCCAGGAAAGAGAAAAGGCACTCCCCTGGATCTACCTAAGCAAGTTTTTGGTGCCATGGGCTATCTAATGAATGGAAAAGCAGATATAAAAATTATTAAATGCAAGAAAAAACATACCTGCTATTATAATTGATTTAACTGTGTCATGTATATAATGTTTCCTCAATACAAATTATAAAATTGGATTCTTGAGATGCTGTCATAATAGCCAGAAATCACATTAATCAGCTCACACACAGGGAGGCCGTGGGAGCCAGAGCAGAAAGGGATAGGGGAACAGCGAGCTGTTAACTTGTGGATAAGTAAGTTAAACTGCTGCAGAATAAAAGTTCCACATCAATTATGTTGCTATTCTTATATAACTTGCATGCAGATGAATTTTGAAATCGATAGTCTTCATATACATAGCATAAATGAATGTTTAATGCACCTGTAAACTTTTAGTTCCTTTGAAGAGAAAATTCGTTGTTAATTCAGGAGTGGTATGCAATCAAAAGCTATTGGCATTTACATCAGTTGGAAATATGACAACGTATAAATGTATTAGAAACTTAATGACGTAGAGTGCTAAAATATCACTGGCTTCTAAACACTGAATTTAAATGGTGTGTAGTTACATAGCTCTATCAATCCCTGATATTTCTATAGATCATGTGTGTGATTTTGACATGGCAACTTTTCAGTATTGTACACATATCATGCCAATAATACAGTTATTTTCTGTTAGATATTCAAAACTCTTGGGGAAAACTTTTCTTGAATCAAAGAATTTTACAAATATCTGAGGTTATAATTGTTTAAATATTATTCAAAAGAGTTATTTTGAATAGAAATGGCTTCAAAATGCAGCACATATGTTCTGTATTTAAAAAATTGTTTGGAGGACTCAAATAGTAGGTATTAACATCAATTTTTATATAGTGAAATATGAATCTCTGATGTGATTCTTATGCTTTGGTTGACAAGAAGATTGAATTCAAATTGCTGCTCAAATCTCATAACGGTTTAGGGGCTTCTGACTTGCTTATCTTTCACTCTCATTTTGTCCCTGGTTCTGACATGATGTTATTGGGTATTATTCAGAAATTGCTCTGGCCTGCATATGACTCCTGTCTAACCAACATGCATTTAATAGCTTTTGAGAGACTTATTTTAAACAATATCTTTGTTTTTGACAGTTTTTGCTTTTGTTTTTCTATTTGTACAACATAATCTCAATTTTTCTTTTTTTTTCTTGATTATCACACTTCGAGTTCCTTTCTAGTTATCACCTCACTCTCCTTGTCTGCAGTCTTCATAGAGGTGTCTCAGAATTTCTGAAGATTTCTTGCCATACATGGGTACATGACGTAGCTTTGTTCATTGTCACTTACTTTAGATTTGTTGAATCTTGAATAGTGACACAAATGATTAGAGATGATTAATCATAGTGATGAAACAAAATACTATTGTAAATTCCTTCCTATTATATGGCATTTTTGATTTGCCCAGTTCTTCACTTTTCTAATTCTATATCTATTGTTTAACTTTGTGAGTGACCCCAGTATCTCTAGATCTCTATATTAAATTTCCATTTTGTATCTGCTAGCCAGAGTTGATTTCTATTGCTATCCCCAAAGTAATAACAGTCCTGTAATGCCTACCAGGTCAAAATGGAAAAGAGAGAGAGGTAGAGAGGGAGAGAGAGAGAGAGAGAGAGAGAGGAAGTATAAGGTTTGAGAAGTTCTCTGCTTGACTTTAAGAATTTTTCTACTTGCATTAGTAAACTCTCGTAAATTAGATATTCCCCAGAGGTCTTAAATAGATGGAAATAAACAAACTAAAAACCCTGGGTCTCAAATGAAGCAGTTTTTTTTTTTTTCCTATAGATGTGTAACATTTTACTCACTATCAGCTACATTATTCAATAGCAATCTCATAGTCACTCCTTATTACTTGAGCACACTCACAACCAAAACCCACATGGTTGTGCTTTTGCCACCATAAAGTCAACCTCCATTGGTATGGATATGGTACACATCCTCCTGCGCCTAGTCCGGGAACTTAAACCTCGCATGAGTGCTTGAAGGAGTGGATTGGAAGAATCCCTCAGCTCTGACTCTACTGTACAAAACACATTACCTTTTCGTATCTCTCTGGCTGGACAATTCTGTTCTTCCTTTCCTCAGATACTTAAAATTAATTTTTTATAAGGTTCGTGAAATAGTTTTTGAAATAAAGCAGATAATGAGCACACACATATATATGTATGTGTATTTGCATTAAATGAATAATAATTGATTTGATAGTTGTAGTCATTTACATTTTTATCATTTTTGTAATTCATACCTTTATTGCAAATTGTAAGTTCTCATTTTTGTTCCTTCAAGTTGTTTGTCTATAGATCTACCTGGAACAGTCTATCTCTCATTTATTTGTTTATTCTAATTACAGGCACTTGGAAATCACACAACTAGATTTTGTAATACTGATTCAATGTAATAAGAAATAGGATCTTAGAAAATGAGAATCATTACTGTGAATAGTGTGTGAATTTCAATGTGAATAATTTTAAGCTCATGTTGGCTCCTATGTCTGTGCTCTCTATTAATGGAGGTGTTCGATAATTGAATCTGAGAATGGTGAGTTAACTTACTACCTTACATTTTTTATTTATACCAAACCTTCGAGATGATCAAGATATAAATTGTGTCCAGGGAGTTTAAGTTGCTTGCTGATGGTCACAAGACAAGTTTAGTGAATAGCTAAAATAAATTTAATTTTTCCTCTGGCCAAATCCTTTTTTTCCAGTGTCTGTGTGTTTTGCTATTAAGGTTTGTACATGCCATCTTGAGAGAATTGTCCTTGGGCATCTGTACCAAAAACCTGAAGTGCCTGGGGGTCTCTGTCCCACCTTCTCCTGGAGGTTGCCCATTGCCTATGCTTTACTGGTAAGGAAAGATAAGATCTCAGCCCCTTTATTTCAACATTGACAGTCTTTAATGTGTAATTTATATTCCAGTTTTTCTCAAGGGGTTAGACGGGTCTGAGATTTCACCTAAAAATGCACTCTTGTTTCTTTTCTTTTCTTTCCTTGTTGTACCATGCTGACTCAGAGGAGCCTGAAGCAAAACAAAGCAAAACAAACAAACAAACAAAAATATATATACTTACCAAAATAGTTTCCCATACTTTAGAACAAGTAGAAGTTAGTATAAGCTTTACAATTAAAAAAATGACAATATTTAAAGTCCTGCGTTGTTCCATATCTTTGCACACCATTGTCAACTGTCATAAGCCTACTTTGACAGGAGGTTTGGGGACACTATGCTGCTTGGAAATGTCTGTTTCTTGTTGCACAATAGCATAGGGTTATACACCAAACAGAATAGCACAGAAGCCTGTCTTTAGATAAAAACTGACATTTGTTCATTGTAGCATTTTTATATTAATTATCATTACATATAATATTGCATTAAAATATAATTTATCTTGATTACTGAGTTTTCTGGCACCCTTTATATTTTGCACCTGAGTAAGTGCCTCACATGCTTAACCCTCATCCAGACTTGGCTGCCCTGTCCTGCTTTCCCATCCATACTCCCCTTTCTGGTTCTGCAGGAAACACTTCCATTATAAATCATTTGGCTCCTTTGTCCACACTCTCTATTAATGAACATTGTTAGAATACTGAGACAAATCCTTGTCTCAAGGTCAATTCTACAAGAACTTGGTCTAAAACAGCAAATAAACACAACTTAGATTAAATCACAGATTATGGACTTTTGGCCAGTATTCTTTTTCTGACACCAAACTTTGCTTTGTTAAATAATTCTTTTGCTCTATAAGGTTGCCTTAAATGCACACTCTGGTTAAGTCTTACAAGAAATAAATTCATCTTTTTATACAATTTATTTTGATTGTATTTGCTTTACATAGATGTCGGTGCTTATATTTTTGTCCCTCATAAACACTATTAGTTATATATAGTTGAACACATGATTATTTTACATTCTATTGTTTATATTCTAAATCAATTATCTCACTGTGAATAAACATTCGCTATTTTATAATCCTAACCACATTAGGCTGTATTAGAAACTAACAAGCAAACATTCGCTCTTAGTCAAATTAGGAAACTTTATTTCAATGTACTAATCAAGGTACATTAAAAAAACAAATTCATTTTCACTAACCAGATAAAAATGAAACCCACCATACCAAATCAAGAGATAATGTAGTTTAGATTTTGTGCCATTAAATGAGAACAAACAAAAATGGTTGCTAGAAGAATTTGAGATCCCTTTCAGGAATTGTCTTTCATATAATGATTTTGATAGAATAAAGTAAAACATTAAATATCGTGTTTATATGACACCAAATAATCAGTGTAAGTGAATCTTCAATATTTCTTGTGGCTAAAATACTATATTAAATTATGTGCTTTAAACTTGAAAAGACCCCATGAGCCTTTCATATAATTCACTCCGTACACAAACGGGAGAACTGCAGTTTCCAGGTGTCCAGAGGAAGCCAAAAGACACCGTTTGCTGGAGATGAAAAAGTGCAGGGTGCTACACCAAGCCCACTAGGGGGTCCCAGTATTCCCAGTATTTGAATGTGGTATCATGGGGATTGCCATATTCTGAACCGGACTAGCCAGGAAAAACTTAGTGGAAATTGTATGAATCTTCTAAGCCTTGATCGCTTATGTTTTTATACCATGAACTAGGACTTTCAATGATTTCTTACTATTCAAATCTTAACTTCCTGTCTCTTTCAAATGGGTCCTGTTGTCTTTTTGTTAATCTAATTCTTGGCTAATGTTGATTAATCAATTAACCTACTTATTTCTTCACTTATTTATGTCCTTAATAAAAGTTTATTGAATGGCTTTTGTGTGCTAGACACAGTACTGTTACCTGAGAGACCAATTAATAAACAAAATTAGACAAAGTTTAATTTTACCATTCTGTAGAAGAAAAAAACCATACAGATTATAATAGAGCATTATCGTTATTATGATAAGGTGCTATAGATTTCAGGAACATTTTATTCATTTTTAAAGGTCAGGAATACATCATTAATCTGAAACAAAATATGAATAGAATTTAGCTATACCAAATTGGATGAACGAAGGAGGCAGGGTAACGTATTGATGAAAATGAAAATTTTACATGGCTGGGGAATAGGAATGTAAAAAAAAGGGAAAATGGAGATCTCTAATTGTTTTCTTTTATTTAGTAGTGCCGTTCACAGTATTTATTCAAACAATCATCAATTTTTTAAAGATTTTTCTTCAATTATTATTAAATTGCTGAAATAATTTTCTAATTAATCTCCTTAAATGTCGAATACACAGTGGAATTGTGGATATTGTCAAATACAGATTTGAGATGAAGGTCTACAAAATTGGATGGGGAAGGAATTTCAAGAGTAGGGAAGACAATAATAGACGAGATTGAAAGCCTTAATTATATTAAAGAAAAGGTGCAATTATATTAAAGATAATTGGAAATTAAGATGGTTGAACTACATATTCAGTGAGTGAGGACAATGTCTAAGATGTGGCCATGGATGCAGGTAGTAGTAGTGGATGAAAAATAAGGGCCTTTTTTTTAGAAGTTATGAACTGAGAAATCAGGATGTTAGAAAGGTGATCCACAGAGACACTGAGTCATCTTTAAATATAGAGAACTTGGAATAAAGAAGATGGCTTTTATTTTTAAAAAGAGAAGGCAAGATGGTAGTTGAGAGTGAATTAACAAATGTGGATACAAAAGGTGGCATATGCACACCATCCATACAACAGCAGGACTTTTTACTGGTACTTGGAGAAATAATGAATGAGTGTAATGGAAGATTGATTGAAGTTAGAAGATAAGCTCATGGCTAATTTTGATAGTAAAGTACTATCTATGAAGATTCTGCCGTAGAGGAATCTCTTTCAATCTAGAAAGGTTTCATAGACTAATCATGAGGTACTTTCACATTTTTAATATATAACTATATTAAGCTTTTGAAATAATTTGACTTTAGTACATCCAAATCCAAACATTTGAGTCTCTTAATTATTGATTTATCCAGCAAATAAGATCTGATGAATATCACTTGATAAGATTAAGTGTTTCTTAGTTGTTCATATGTAACAGAAATATCAAAATCCTTAACTCATAAGTTTTTTATGAGAGTTTTGTTGAAGAATGTAATTAAAGAGCATAGCATAATGGATAATATTGGGCAGCATTGATCATTGCTTGATGATTTGTTTTATTGAAGGAAGGAAATGTATAAGGGTGGTTAATAGAAATAGAATGTATTAAGTCACTACATTGAGGGTAAAAATACACACATATCTATGACATTATGGGTGTTATAGTCTGAATGTTTGTGTTCCCCCAAGATTTGTATGTTAAATTCTAATGTCCAATATGATGATATTTGGAGTTAGGGCTTTTAGGATATAATTCTACCCTCATGAATGGGATTAGTGCTCTTATAAAATAGACCCTGGAGATATTTCCTCTCCCTTCTGCCATATGAGGTTACTGCTAAAAAACAGTAATCTGTGAGCCAGGAAGCAGGCTCTCCCTAGACACCATATCTGTGGGCACCTTGATCTTGAACTTCCCAATCTCCAAGAACTATAAGAAACGCATTTCTCTTGTTTATGGCCACCTAGTCCATATTACTTTTGTTATAGTAGCCTGGATAATGGGTAAATAGAAAAAAAAATGAAGATAAGATTATAGAATTTTATATTTTTATGACCATAAGAACAAGACATTCAAAAAGTCCGAATATATACTATCAGAAATATAGTTATAAAATATAGTTATAAATATCAGAAGAAATAATTAAAATGATTTTAAATTGTTGACTTTTGGAAGGAAAAATTTGGAGGGAAGAAAGGATAGCCACCTGTTGGAATCGCTATCATCAAAAAGACCAGAGACAAGTATGGGTAAGGATGTGGAGAAAAATAATCCTTGTACACTGTACTGGAAATGTGAAATGATGCCACTATGGAAAACAGTATGGAGGTTTCTCGTATATGTATATCAGATCACCACAATGTATGCTTTAAACATTTTGCAACTTTGGAAGTTAATTATTCCTCAATAAAGCTGAAATTTAAAAAATGATGTTTTGAAACTTGTATATATCTGGTAAAAATAGTTCTTAAATATTTTAAATAATTATGATAAAAATCAAATGAGAAAATTAGGCAATTCCCAGTATAATTTAAACTATTACACGTACTATTAGAAAAAATTCAAAAAGTATATTTTTACCAAGGAGATAAAATATACATTTAAAAATATTTTTCTTGTTTTAGTATGACAGTTGTATTTTAAGCATATGAAATATTAATCTAGTAATTTCACTCATCTGTTCCCTAATTAAATCCCTTGTCTGGTGAAAGAAATAAACCCCAAATAATAATCAAATGTAAATAAATCTTATTCATTTACTAAGAACTATTTTTAAATTTTGTTCTTATTTTAAGAAGAGTGTTAAGGGGAAAAAAAATTTATTTTTTCTTTCCCATGCTGATTATATATATACATTAGGTTAAAAAAAAAAAAAGATAAAGAAACAAAGAGATTTAAATGTTTCTTTATATCGAAATTTAAAAACTAAAATTGGAAAGCTGTCTGTAAAAAATATAATTGAATTTTAAAAGTGTTATAAATCAGATGGAATATAATGTTGTAATATATGAGATGATCTGTCTGATTCTGAGAGTAAAAGCATTCTAAACAAGAAGGTCTAGAAGATATAAATAAATGAAGATTCAACTACGTGAACCAAGAAAAAAATTCTCAAATATCAAAAAATGTCAGGAGCAAAGCTAAAAACAATTACAGAAAAAAGTCTTTAAAACAAATTTAACAAGAAGATTAAAAATTATCTTTTATATCTAAAACATTCCTATATATCAATTTAAAAATAGAGAGGCAATAAAATATATAAAAAAATGTTTAGCCTTTTGCATAACCTAAAAAAAATTTCAGCTTAAGAAAGGAAAACATTGAAAAGAATGCCAGGTTACATCATCAACAATGTTTTTTTTCACTTTTTGTTTGCTAATTTTTAAAAGAAAGTATAGACAACTTTGTAGAATTTAGCAAAAAGTATAAATATTCGTACAATTTACCTAGCAATGCTCTTTCTAATATCTGTCCTTGAGAGATTACTCCCGCAAATATATTATATCCAGAATAAATATATTCAGTGCAAATTGAAATCCTGGAAAATTGAAAACAACCAAATATTCATCATTATCAAAATGGTTAAATAAAATATGGCAACTTTTACAATGGTATGCTATGTTATAATAAAAACACAATGAGGTTGATGTCTATAAATGTATGTGAAGAGATTGCCAAGACACGTTATTAGGTAACATAAGAAAAAAACAGTATAATCCTATTATGTGAATTAAATCTATTACTAAATGCATAGAAAAATATTGGAGGCATGTGCATCAAATAATTATGTGTTTGCTTAAATAGTAAATTTTCTCTAGAGAATGCAATTCTCTATTATATGGAAAATTTACAAGAACATATTCATGTATCATATGTTAAAATATAAAGTTCTTAGATTCATAATCTCAATCTCAGAGAAACTTTTATGAAAAATGTTTTTCTCTTCGACATATTATTTCCTTTAAGAATAATATACATAATTAAATTGCGATAAAGATGCTGTGAAGAGGCAAGAAAAATCATCACTAAGATGAAACTCATGTCTGAAAATGTATTATTTAATTTAGTAGATTTCCTATATTTAATTGCTAGTATTCATTATTGATTATTGCTGAATGTTATGGATAGAATAAATCATATCTTCTGCCTTTGTTCTTCTCCCTGCAACATTTCATGTGAGGGATAGAAAAGTTTGCGGATGTAACATTTTAGCAAATGACATACTTATTATGGTAAGCCATTGATCTTCAATGATGTTGAACAGAGACCAACTATTTTCACTGGGATGTGGATAGAATGTGGTGAAGTAAGATGGATGTGTTTCCCTTCATGTTTAAAGATTTCTAATTATGGCACATGAATCTTTTACCAAATAAATCAACATTATGATAACAGCCAATGGTGGTGATGCACATCCATTTATTATCTCAGTAGATACTGTCTTCCAGGTAGTAACACAGAAATATAATTTACTATGATTAAATGACATAATCAAAGAAATTAGATAATATTTGTGGAAGCAGAAAAAGAATTAAAAATCAAGGTTTGTTTTCACTGTTAAAACATGATTTCTCAAAAACTAATTTTTGTCTAAATTCATTAATTTTTGACCACCTAAGCTCATATATTTTAATTCAGCCATTAATTGGTGATGATGCCAATGCTGAGAAACATTTAGTAATTTGCCAACATGCAAAAAGTCACTTATTTTGTAAGTCAGGTCTAGAACTCAGACCTTCTGACTTTCATCTCATTATTTATTATATTTCTATTAAATTACATATATTTCTGAGCAAGTTTAAAGAAAAATATGAGGGTCTACTATATAAAAGAGTATAAACATATAATTAATTATCCCAAGAAAAATAATGATAATACAGAGATTTTTACCTTGCCTTGTGAAATTGACCTGTGTATGTAGTTGCGTGTGTTCGTGTGTTGTGTGTGTGTGTGTGTGACATGCCATTAGCAATTCTTTGGCTATTGAACTATTAATGCTGCATTTATTTACCTGGGCTCAGGATGGTGACACTAACACACAAATTGATGTAAGAAAGGTCAAAAACAATTGCTCTTATTTGGGAGAACAAAATATAGTACACACAGAATTAACTCCTCAATTATTGTTTTCATATTACTTTGATTAAATAAGCAAATCTGCTTGTTTCATTAAAGAAACATAATTACTTTATGTTAATTAATCCAGTTTTACCATTTCCTTTCTGTATGTACACATTCTTTACAATCTCCTAGACACTTGCAGCTTTAGTTATCACTTTTGTGGATTCTCTTACATTTCAATCTTTTTTCCTAGCTTCTCTCCCCCAGCTAACATCTTTTCTACCTGACTACTTGAATATTGCTGAAATCATAAATTTAGCGTGCCTAAAATGATTCATCAACTTCTTCTAAATATATTTTTCTGCATTCTCCATTTTGTTTACAGTATCACCATCTTTCCAGTAATTTAGACTTGAAAACCAGTGTGTTGTTAGTACTTTCCTTCTTATCCATTCAATACAATTAATGCATAGTAAATGTCTTTCATGTACTGCTAGATGCTATGACTTAAAGACCACATTCTGTCAAAATTTTCAGTCTATTGGGAGAGAGAAATAACCAGAAAGTCATAGTCCTGTAAAATAAAACTGTAGAAATATTCTAAGATGCTTTGATAACATATTACAGAACTCATCACTGATGTTGGGGGAAATGAGAAGAGGCAAGAGACTGAACAGAAGTCAGAGAAGGCTTCCTGGATAAGGTAGTGCTAATTATTGGCAATTGCATCTCTGAAAGATTCCTTGTTTCCAATAATGCATTTCACCATTTAAATGAGACAATTCTAATTGAGGCTCTCATTACTTGTAGAATACCTGCTGTAAAAGTATCCACCAAAGACTTTTTTCCTCGTATTTCTGTTTTATTCCAGTCTACTCTTTCTCAGGAGTGTCAGTTGTTGATTATCTTGGTATTTTCTACCTTCCTGCTCTTAATATTTCTTACTAGAAAACTTGAAATCTTTCCTATTGCTTACTAGTTTTTTACTCAGTCCACAGACTGGACTTAGCATTATATATCACAAGTGTAATTCACATACTAAAATTGCTGTGTCTAGTATGGTAGCCACCAGACACCTGTGGCTATTGAAATTTCAAGTTAAAGTAATTAAAATTAAATATAATTATAAATTTAGTTCTTTAGACACAAGCTGCATTTCAAGTGCACAGTAGTCACATGTGGCTAGTTGATAATCTATTGGATAGTACATATAGTGAACATTTTTATTCTCAGAAAATTCTATAATATGGTGCTGCTATAAATTCTCACAAAATCACAATAATTTCTTCCTCCACTACATGTCCTGACCTATATGATTTTGCATCCTCTGATTTTTCTCCTCAGAATGCCTTTGCTTCCATCGCTCCCTGATTAATGCCTTCATCCTTCAAGACCTAGTTTACCTGCTTTCTCCTCCATGAGATTTTCTGTTATTCTTATGTTCAGGAGCGATGTTTTAAATACTTAATTTTTACAATTTATCAGTCTTGCTTTGACACTCATGACTTTATATTTTTGTATATATCTTATTTCTCCACTAGATTGTAAGCTCTCTGGCCACTATATTTATTTATCTTTGTATATTCTATAATAGCTACCACATCCTTCATATATTATCAAGTATTTATTAAATTATTAGATTTTAATTGTGTTTAGTTCTTACATTGATACATGTGGTATTCATTTCTATAATTTTTTTTTAATCTCGAGAAAAAGACTTGGAAAGAATACTTGAAAGCTTAATATAAAATATCTGGAGGATTGTAATATTATTACTTTTATGTTTCTGAACAAAGATAAAATGCTTAAAAATATAATTAATCTATTATCTCTCAATTAAGGAACATGTAATTACTTCAGTCTATGAGAGGTTTAGGAAAATCCCCACTGGAAGAAACTAGCAGCATTTTTTTTAAATCAGTCAAGAAGTAGGTTTAGTCAATTTTTATTCCACTTTGATATTTGTTTTCAAAATATTGATAAACCAGGTACCTTCTAATCTTATTTCCAGTTAGACCAGTTGGTGTTTCCCATCACCACTGGTTTGAGTAATCTAACACAAAGGCAGAATTCACTGATGGAGGTTTGCAGAGTTTGATTTTGTAGGATATTGTTGAAAGGAAAACCATGAGCCCAAAATTGGTTCACTTGTGCTAAAGCCCATGATACCAAACCTAGATTTATTACCAGATTTAATCTGTTTCAACCTCTCCCAAAACATAATCTTAATCAACCAGTCTGGAATGTTCTGGTGAACACCAGTGATATAATCTGTTATCTGGGCCTTCTCCGCCTCCCCTCACTCCCCTGCGATAGAAAAAAGAGGCAACTTGCCTGATAAAAACCCTTGGCATTTCCTTTTCCTGGTCTAAAACTAATCCTTTCTTTTCTTTTGTTAAAAGCTCCCTTACTTCACCCTTTTTCCTATAAAAACCTTCCATTTTGTACAACCCCTGGAAGAACTCTTCTAGTTGCTAGGTGGAATGCTGCCAGATTTGTGAATTGCTTAATAAAGCAAATGAGATCTTTATTTTCTCAGTTGAATTTTGTTTTTTAACAATATCAATGCCCAGTAAGTTCTCTGGTATTAAATAGATAAAAACCTCATAGTCTCATGGGGAAGAATGCCCAATTTGCAGTGTGAAGGAGACCTTTCTGATTATAAACATCTGAGGGTTCCCATGTATTAGGGTACATTCGCTCTAGTATCAACCAAAGCCAATGTCTTTTATTTTTGGAGGACCAGTGAATAATGAGAATGCTATGAGGCCTCTGATAGCCTCCAAAGGCCCTCATCTGGAGGCAATCTTCGCCTGCATCCTACACCCAGGGATTAGGAGGCACCTGCCCTATATCCCCGAGGCCTCTGCTGAAGCAGGAGTCACATCAGGGATGGTAGGGGCAGGCAGAGCAGGCCGACTGTTATTTAGGTTTTAAGGCTTTCCACGGGCTAATCTACATAGCATTGGGTTGTCAGTCTATATTTTTGGGTGGGGTCCCAACAACATTGAGTTCAAATTGCATTTTCTCTGGGTCACATTTATAGCTAACTGGGATCGCCTTTTGGCTTTTCGAGCTTCCATTCTGTCTTGGGTCTTTCCTGCAGCCTGTACCCATTCCTGGAATTTATTGATTTCTCCTAGCTCAACATCATAAATGTCTTGTCCCATGACTAGGCTCAGCATGGATATTAGCATCCCCTACCAGGTACTGGGGATGGACTGGAATATCGTGGTTTTCATTCCTGTAGTGAATGTGGAATGATCAGGCCATTCAAAAACAGGGGCGTAGTTTGCATGTCTCATTCCCAAATCCCCAAGACTTGGTTGTACCTCCTCTATAGATTTCCAGGGTCCTATGTGTTCATTAGGTCAAGCCTCCTTGGATGCTAGAATAATCCAATCCATAATGAGCTGAGTACCCTGAATCATGCCTCCCACTCTTAGCCCCAGGGCCACGAAGGTGATGCCAGATGGCAGGATATGTGGTGATGTTGCTGATTTTCTCTGCCTCCTGTCCAACCAGAGAAATGCCATCACATCTCATATCCCACAGCAGCACGAACCATACCTGGATACTTTCCCTGGCCTTTTGTTGACATTTGGCAGCTATATTGATAAGCTCAGCTCCTGTATGTTCTCTCATCAGGAACATTTCCTGAACTGGGGGCTGTTCCGCTGGCTGGGGTGACTTGTGCTTTTGGTTTTCTTCGTATTAGGGGTTGGACAGCATAGGGCTTTTTGTTCGTTTCACTGTCAATTGCCACAACATACTCTTCTTTGCTCTACTCACTTTCCTAGAGATTCCAAATCTTAGTGTCTTAATCAGGTTTTGATACAAACACTCAGACCTTAATGCTCACTGTTACCATTGGGGTGATGTGAAATCTGGTGCCGCCCCAGAGGCATGGAAGGGGTCCTTAGTTCTTTCCTGCCAACACAGTACAGAAGTATAGCTCAGTGAGATTTGGAACAAAGAACGTTTATTGATAGTATATTTTATGTCCAGAAGTTCTATTCGGTTCCTTTTGAGGGTTTCAGTCTCCTTGATAAAGAACTCATTTTGCTCATCTAGTTGTTTTTTCAATTCCTGAAATCTCACTGAATTTTTCTAGAAGTACCATCCTGTATTCTCTGTCATTTAGGTCACATATTTCTATGTCTGTAAGCTTATTTTCTGGAGACTTTTCTCTGACTTTCTGAGATGCCTTGTCATCTTGGTTGTTCATAGAGTTTAATGGACTATTTCTCTTCCTGGGCATTAATGGAAGTGTATTCTGCTTTTTTTTTTTTTTTTTCCCCCAGAAAGATTTATTATATAAAGATCTCTCTTTAGCCTGTTGCAAAAAGGCATTTTTCTTTTGGTTTCCAGTAGGTGGTATCTAAGTTTCTTGGATTCCTGCTTTATATAAAGTCTTAATAATGCTTTTTTTCCCCTTATAGATATTTAATCACACTTGCTACCCTCAGTCTCAGTCCCTGTCAGTGTTAGCAACAGTTTCAGTAGCATTTGCTAAGATTCTCCTTGGGCTCTGGGGTGTTTGGTCTAGGAGGATGTGGGGGGAGGGGCTCTCTGGAGCGGGAGATGCGGGCTGTGGCTTAGCCTCAGTTTTGCAACCGCGGCTGATAAAAACCAATTGTTGTTTTTCTGCGGTCCCTGCTTCTCTGCTTTCTGCCCTGATAACTGGGCAGTTCTGCTGGCTGCAGGGAACTCACAGCTCTTCCAGGCAGGGCTGTTCAGGGAAGTCGTTGCACCTCCCCCTCCTCCACCCCCACAGGGAGCTCTGGCTGCGAAAGGCAGCTTCTTTCTTTCTTTCTCCCAGTCCACTGCCCGACACCAGGGGTCTGACCTGTGGTAGCTCTTATGCGCAGATCTCACGCTCAGACTTGCTGGTATGCATTTTGGGTGTTTTTTGTTGAGTTTAGATGTTCAGCTTATGTTTCAAGGAGAGAGATCTGTGAATATCTCTCCCTCTGCGGTTTCTCTCTGATAGTACATTTTAGAAGGAGACAGGTCATGCCAAGAAAGGCTGCAGCCCTATGGAATTTGAGAGGTGAAAAGATAAAAGATAAGTATTCTCCAAGGGAGGGGTGAATTACCAATGAAGAGGGCGGTAACCCCCTGGAAGTGGGGAGGTTTTGCATTATATTAGGGCCAAGATGGTTGGTTACAGGGGGTTGTCCTAGATGATTGGCATGTGAGGTTATTTTGATTGACAATTGGCCCGTTATATAACCCTTTGCCGAATGCACATGTGCTTACCCAGAATTCAGTCTGTTAAAATTAGATTCATGAACTGGGCATATGTATGATATTATAATGGTGGGATAATGAGGCTGAGGTTATGAGCAGGTTAGGGTAGTACTTTTTGCCTACGTGTTTGTGGCTAGTTTAAGCCAACAGCTTTTATGTCCTTTGTGCCTTAAGATGTAGGGGTGATTTATAATCACAAAATAGGTGTTTCTGGAAGGTTGAAGATCCTATGGAAAGTCTTCAAGGGCAGTTTCTATTATTACAGAGCTGGGCCTTCACTTCTGTTGCTCACGACTACCTAACTACCTGACATCACCAGTTTGAGTTCTTTGCTTTGCTAAACTGTATGCTGTCTCCAACTTTTTATCTTCCCACTCATGGCCAGCCCTGAAGCTAGCAAAGTATGAGCAACCATATGTCCTTCTCTAACCTCAGCTCTTCCAACTTTCCAACTCAAGTTTCAGCCTCTATCTAGCTGGGCATTCTTTTTCTCCAGAACTGCCCGCAGTAAATCCAGGCCCCTGAGGCAGCCATTCACTTCCGTTCTTTCCCTCAGGGAGCTCAGGCAGTTCTGCAAACGAGTGTATTAGACTAGCCAGTGTTTCTGGCATCTGGGTGTCTGTGTATTCATGTACTCATGCCACAGTGCAGAGACATACTGGCAGCGGTCCGCAAGCATCTAACGTGTGGACCATTCCTTCCCACAAAGAGGTCAAAAGCCAACTCAGTATTTCCTTCCCAATGCCTCTCTCCCAAGACTCATTTCTTCTGTCTCCTGACTGTCTCACTCTTTGTTGGTTCACAAACTGGCCTCCTGTACACTGAGGGCAAACAGAGACTGCAGAGAGAGGCACACCATTCCAGACTGGTGGGTGACAGGTTCGATAAGCAAGGGAACTTGGCTTGTGTTGGGTGGCTGTGAGATGAGAAGATCTCCACTCCTGCCAGCCACAGTCTTAAATGTTTATATAAAGGACATAAATGTGTTCAGTCATGTACACCACCCAAGTGATCTTAACAACACACTGCTTTTTCAATGGCTGTGTCTTGGAAAACAACTCTGGCTGTGGGAATGGTAGGCAGAATGGTACATTGTGCATTCCAAAGACAGGGAAGTGGTTGAGGAGCCTCCCATTGCCAGGGTCCAGCTCGCTGGTCAGCTAGTTGTCATGTCCTCTCGACCTCCTCCAACACTGTCATCTTTCCAATAAGGTAATACATATTAAAGATTGAGCAGCATATAAAATGGGGTGGTGGGGGAGTAGGATAGTGAGGAGAGGGGAAAGACAAGGCTGGCTAAAGGTGAACACAGGGCAATAATGGAACATTGGTTAATCCATTCAAACATCCTATTAAATATAGGATAAGACAGCATTTTACTCAGAACTGATTTTGAGTTGGGCTCTCTGCTGAGAACTTTACAACATGTATCTTAAATTTCAAAATAATCTATCTATTTAAACCAGACATCCGATATATCATTAGAGGCTCAGAAGCTAAACCTTTTCCTCAAGATTTCACAGCTAGTGAGTGGAAGAGGTGAGATTCTTATGTAGGACTTTCCCCTCCAGGTCAGGTAACACAACTCATATTTACCCGAAGTGACTATATTGACAGCATTAACGACTCACTAGACAATAGCTAAAACCCTTTACTTTCTCTTTATGTATAAGTGCCATCAATTTTACAAGACTTTTAGTATTTTGAAAATGAAATGAGTATAGAATAAAGCAAAGCTTTCTGTATTTTTCATATCTACATAAAATCATGCTACTTAATTCTTAGTTAATTTTCTATTATAAAAGTAGCTACACATTTTTCAATTATAGGATTTATAACTATAATAAACTATAAAGGGAAATATAATTTCTCTGTTTTAATTTTTTTTTTATCACAATATCACAGTTACTGAAGGCAGTGCACTTTATGGTAGGAACCAAATTTTCATTGGTTTACCAAGGCTATTTCTTAGTTCTTCAAAATGATGATGTGAATTCTAACAAGGTACTTTATTTTTTTGCCATAAAAAATATTCTTGACTCTTAATAATTAAGTATCACCATAGATAAGACTCCCTTAAGTAAACTCTGGAGTTAATGGGGAAAAATGAAAGAGGGTAAAATATATATTATATCTAACACTCTGAGATAATAAATCATACAAGAAATGTTTTACCTCTGGTACATATAATGAAATCAACTCATTGGAAATAACATTAAAGGCAGCATTAGAAATAATGTAAAACCACTTTCAGCTAAGCGTAATTCTCTAAAAAATGACAAGTTGACAGCTTAAAGAGCCTCAGGCTTCATCTTGCCAATGCTTATTTCTCTTCTGCTTTTTCATTTGAAGATACTTCTGAAAGATAGGCACCATCTAAATATTACTGGCAATGCTAAGTGAGTGCATCAAGAGGATGAAAAGGAGCTTTCCTAATTTCCAAATTTGATTAGGTATAGGATATCAATTTTGTGATTTGCCTTTAATGGTGTAAATATTCACTCTAAATATCAATGTCATTAAAAGATATATTGTAACTTTGTGAATATGTCACTTCTCAATATCTTCTTTCACAATGACATTATTAAACAAATTTATTTTCTTTGAGAGAGGAAAGTCAACCAAAGGAGAATCACCATGAAACCAAAAGGCACATATCTCTTAGTAGGTAGGTAAATAAATAAATAAGTAAGTAAATATAAAATGTGAAATAAGAAAATATGAAAATATATATGTTCATCTTGTCTGTGGATTTATAAGACAAAACAATCATTTTCATTAAAATTACTAGTTGATTCTGAAAAAAAAAATCTTTCCCCTGAATTAATTATTAAGTTGAATTAGTATACTTAGTAAATTATACTAGCATATTATAGCTGCATTATAGTGTATTTCTATCCTATTGGATAACCAGGAGGAAACTTGTTTTCATTATAATGTGAATGGGCAGATGCTTTTTCCTTGACTATAAAGAGAAATTATGACAATAACAGAAACTTAAAAAAAAATTAATGGTCTTTTCTACATATTGGTATTATCCCCTTAGGGCTTTGAAATGGGTATTGAGCAAAAATGCTTCTTCAAGGGAAATTTGTCTCTTACTATAAAGTATATAGTATACACTTATTACAATATACGCTGTCTCTTACTATACAAAAAGAGACAGGTTATTTTCAACTAGTCCTTTTCTTTATTTTTACTATGTGCTATACAGTGTGTTAAATGCTGAGTATTATAAAAATGGTAATTCAAGACCTGTCTTTAAAAATCTCATGATGTAGTGGAGAAAACTGATATGATATACAACTATTATCCTGTGTAATGCTTGTATTTGCGGTATCAACACAATGCTATAAAAACACAGATCACATTATAGAATAATGAGAGTTAGCTTTTTTGTTGTTGCAGGAGTGAAGGAAAAATATTGTAAGCAGGAGACAATATGGAGAAATAAGGAATAATGAATGTCACTTTGGATTTTGTGTTCTTTAGAGAAGATATTTGTTTTAAAGAGAGGTAGAATATATTCATTTCTTGCCTTTGGTTTAAATCATTTCAAAGAAGACATTATTTTTAATAGCTTTATTGAAATATAACTCACATACCATACAATTTACCCATTTAAAATATATAGTCCAATGATGCTTAGCATATTCAAAAATATGTGCAAACATCACCACCACAGTCAATTTTAGAACATTTTCTTCAAGAGGAAATTCTGTATTCTTTAGTTATCACTACCCTATTTCTTTGTTCTACCCTCCCAACCCTAAGCAACCATTAATCTACTTTCTATCTATGTAGATTTTTATAAGATATTTACTGTTTCTATAGCTATGTCCTTTTATTACCAAATTATATGTATTTTCAATTTTTATTTTTATTTTTTTTGACTAAGGATTACATTGCAAATTTGATGAACCAACTCATTGGTTTACATTAGTAAATGTAATTACCAATGCTGTAGATTTTACATAATTTCTGTAACTTTCATCATCATATTCTATCAATTTTTCATTACTACTTTGTTATTTTTTAAATTTGGTTAAATAATTAATTTTGTTTTCATATCTACTCTGATTATTAATATACACATTTATATATGAGCATTTTCCCTGAATATAACTTTGCATTTGATAGGCTGAGCTTTTGTGTTTTATTTTAGTTTATATTGCAGTTTCGATCCCTACTTGAGTCAACAATTTTTGTGAATCTTTTTCAAGTTCTAGAAAGTTTGGAATTTCATTTTATTTGACAGTTTATGCTATTTTTATTAATTTAAAAAATCTAATTTAATTTAGTTAATTTGATTAATTCATTATATACCCAATGTGACTTTATGTTAGGTGGGTTAATTTGCTAGGGCTGCCACAATAAAGTACCACAGGCAGTATGCCCTAAAAAACAGAAATTTGTTTTCTTACTATTCTGGAGTCTAGAGTTCTGAGATCAAGGTTTCATCAGGATTGGCTTGTAGGTAGCTGTCTTCTCCTTGTTTCTTCATTTGGTCTTCCCTCTGTAACACTGTGTGTCCAAATTTCCTTTTCACATTGCATTTTAATTTAGTTATTTTTAGTGATGCTAGTATTATTGGACTTTATCCTTTTTTGATATACTTTCTTTTGTGGTGTAATGGTAGTAATACTGGTTTTCTGATTATGCCACTACCTATTAAAATTAACATTAATGTTGATATTTCACTCTTCTAATCTGAGGACGGAATCATTGCCATTCTTATTCCAATACCTAAGAGAACAGATGTTTGTGTAAAGTTTAAAAAAACTCTTTTTTTTATACCTAACCCTTCTTATTAATATGTAATGGATAGATTGCAACAGTAATTTATTCAACATATTGAAAAATAAACTATAATAGTAAAAAATATTTTGCTATAGATCTATTATACAACCATGATTATTTTAAAATGTCATTAAAATAAACATTTCCTGCTTCTTAATTAGATTAATATATACTTTAAAAATGTATGTAAATAAAATATTAGATTCTGTATTAAAGTCAACATACAAACATATTTTTCTCTATGTAATCCTTCATAATCGTTATGCTTTATGATAACTTAGTTAATAATTTAAATTTATCTTAGCTAAAACAATTTCTTAAAAAATAATTATTTTCTAACACCTAAAAAGATTCCTTCTAGCATAGTCTCTAACCAAGCGTATTGAAATAATTTAAAAAAAAATCAACCAGGCAAAATTTTGTTTAAAAATTTAAAGCAGTTTTGTTCAGGGAATTATTTCACGTATTTGGCAGGAGATCCATAAAAAGGCAATGTGATTAATCTGTTTAAATGATTTTTATGAAAGCAATAAATCTACACAACAGGTAGATATACAAAAATTTACTATATAACCGATTTCAGAATATTTAATCAATATTTATGGTTTTTTTTTTTTTTTTTTACAAATTGCTCATAGCTAACATTTTATAAGTTGAAGGATAAGAAGCAAAGAGTTTTACATACCCTGAATTTCATAAAAGTAAGATTTGGGCTTGACTTTCAAAATTGTTAGTATCCTATTGTATACATTATATAGAGGACAGAAACAACATCTGTGGCTTTGCAGTGCCTAAGGGCATTTCAGAATGTGTAGTCCACCACACAGCTGGAAGTGGAAATCCACTGTGCATTTTGAACAAGGACATTGAATTTAGAAAAAAAAAATATTCAATTAATGCTTGGCGTATAGTTAGTTATTATGTTATGCTCGAAACCACAACTGTAGTAAAATGAAGAAATCTTATGATCAGAAGGCGAGTGGATATGGTAACAATGATTCAAACACAATTCATACTATGAAACAAGAGGTGATCAATTTACCATAGAAGCCTTGAATGGAAAAATAAATCATGGATTGCGATTTTGGTATTGTATATAAAAGTTACCAAAGCCAATTTAAATTTCCTCCTATATTTTCCTCTATGGTTTTGTCATTTTATGTTCATATTTAGGTCTGTGATTAATTTTCAATTGATTTTTGTGACAAGGACAAGATTTGTGACTTGGTTTATATTTTTGCATAAGAACATTTAGTTATTTCAGCACCATTTGTGGAAAGGACTATCTTTGCTTCATTGAGTTGTCTTGTTCCTTTGTAAAAGATAAATTCACTAAATTTTCATGAATCTATTTCTGGGCTCTATTCTGTTGCATGGATCTATGTGTCTCTTCTTTTGCCAATATATGCTGTCCTGATTTCTGTAGTTTTATGGTAAGTGTTAGAATTGAGTAATGAGTCTTCCAACTTTGTTCTTCTTTTTAAATATTGTGTTAGCTATTCTAGATCTTCTGCCTTTCATGTAACTTTAGAATAATTTTGTTAATATCTTCAAAAGAGCTTGCTGGGATTTTGATTGAGAGTGTGTTGAATCTGCAGATTAAGTTCAGAAGAATTGACATTTTAACAATAATTGAATTTTGCAATCCATTTTATTTTATTTTATGCCATGTATGTATATATTTCATATACATAATAGAAAATTAAATAAATTATAAGCAGCATTAATACAATAAGTACTTGAACTACTCAATTACAGTTAAAGAAAAAAAACAAAACAAAGAGCAGAGTGGCACAAAGTGACAGATCCTAAAGTTACAGAACAGAAAAAATGTCCTTTTTTTAGAAGATTAAGTATTCATATCAATAATTTTCAGTTTATTTAACAATTTTTTAAACATGAGAGTTTTATATTCATTTTTTTCTCATTTTCTTTGATATATCATGCTACATATGTTATTATAAAAACATATTTATTTATATTTATTAAATTTATTGAGGTAACACTGGTAAATAAAATTACATTGATTTCAAGTGTACAATTAATAATATATCATTTGTATATCGTACTCCGCCTCCCCCCCAAAAAAGGTATTTAAATTATAAATTGATCTTTTTGACCATAAATTCAAACATTCTAGAATGGGGTCTAAAGTCTAGAAATCCTCTTATTAATGTGAGTTCATAAAAAAAAATTGATAATTTCTTGAGATAGTGCTAAGACTTTCTAGATATGCAATAGTATCTCAGTTACAATCCCTTATAGTTAATAGGCAACAGCCAGAAAAAGGAACAATACAGAAAAATAAAAGCCTTTGATATTAAGTCTAAAACTCCTTTATCTCTCTCTCTTTTTTTTTTTTCATTCTCATTTGTGTCATTATTCAGTTTTAATCACAGGTAACCCTAATGTTGAACTCAAATTGCTAAAATCTTTTCACAATATAATTATGTTTATTGTCTTTGCCTAACTCAAAAAAATTTGAATGCCAGAAAAACAACTAAAATTAGTATCTAGGAACATCGAAGATTAAAAAAATACTGTACACCAAAGTCTAATGGAGTAATAACTTAAATCTACTTTTTTCTAATATGTTGATGTTTCCCAAGATCCAATTCATAAAGATTGCTAAATAATTTATCTAATATTTATGTTTTTGTTACATTTAGATATATCTCAATACCTTCATATGTAATTTTATGCCACTTTAGACCCCCAGAGGTTTTAATATACACGTAAAAACATAAAGTATTCAGTAAGTTATTTTTATGGGAAGACTAATTGTAAAGGTTTAACATTTTGCATGAATTAAGCCATACTGTATCTGAATGCTTGATTTTGCATCCTATGGGAGCCTACTGCATGACTTCAACAGAGAAGGAACACAAAGTCAATTTATCTGTGTAAACTGGTAGAGAGAGGGTAATTACGGTTTTGCTAAATTTCAAAAAGTCATTGGTCATCTCATTTTGCCCTTGGTGTGGGCAGGGTAACTGCATGGCTTACCATGACTGTACACTGACAAAAACTCTCCATGAATTAGTTGCTCATATCCACTACCTGTCCAATGGCTTGTAATAGCAAACTTTTTGTTTTGCTTTTCAAATTAGCATCTATGTTCATGTAGGAGACTCACTGTACCAGAAAGCATTTGTATTGTCATTCCAGCATAAATGGAATCACTTCCATTAAATGCCTGAGCTCTTTGGGTGGAAGGCACCCTTTACCTGCATTAGGAAAATCTCCGCTGACCATCTCTTTCAAGGGGTCAGCATTCGTAGCAAGTCTACATCTTCTCTCCTGTCAGGCTCGAGCTCTTTTTTCATGCGGGATATACAGAGAAATGCTTACTTTTGTCAACTACCACTTGATTAGTCTCTTTTTTGAGGCATTTCACCCAAATTTGAATCATCTTATATTGAAAGAAGGTATATGTATGTACTCACTGTGACTCTTTCTGGCATAGAAATTGTAGCATAGAATCATAATGTTTAAATTTGTAAAAACAATAAAAATACTTTTTTTCTTAAGACTTGTCACATAGGGGAGGATTAAGATGCGCTGACAACCCCCGATCCACTGCTTACTGTTCATTCTTGCATCCCTTTTTCTATTAGCTTCAGCCCAGAGAAGTCATTGTTACCTCACAAAAATCATGCCAGAAATAGACATATTCATTGTCCCTAAACCATATTATTTCAATATACCAGAATCTTGAACAGATAAAATTTTGTTAGCTTATATTTATCAGATGCACATTTTGGTGGTACATCTCCTAGCTTATTTTTATTTACTTATTTTTAATTCTGTGGAAGTGCTTTTGCTCAATGACTATCAACCCTAAGACAACGCCCATCTTTCAATGAGCAGGATCCTAACTATGCTGTAATGAGGGATGATAGTGCTCAGGAGGGAACAATGCCACAGATGAAGAACACCTTATTTCTGGCCAGATCCCATACTTTAATCAGAAGTTTCATTCAGAAATAGCATTTGCCTACTCTCACCAATTAAAGTTTTCTGTCTCAATTAAGTACTTTTACATTTGCACTTGGAGGCTACCTGTTCTAATTAGAAAATTATTTCTGAATACTGTTATTTGTAACCCAATTAGCTTGCACAAAGCACAGTGCTCCAAGGTCACTGCTCTCATTTCCGCCTGTCTGTAAAAGCAGCAAGATTAGCTCACACTCTTAAAAACAGTTACTCATAATTAAACGTAATACCAAAACTTTAACTTATTTTGTCTCCTTTCTGTGATCTGACCCCCTCATCTTTTCCCTCCTGCAGTTGATCTGCAGCAGGGTGGAAAAAGCACTTCTTAGCTCCTTTTTACCCTTTCCCATAACTGATACCTCAGGAGTCTGCAAATGCATGCCTGGAAAGTTTCTGCCTGCCAGACTGGGGCTTGCAAGGCCCACAGGACCTCAGCCATTCACAGCACCACCACTGCAGCTGTCCTCCTCCAAGCCACGAGGACTACAGTTTTAGTAACTACTTCCTTGCCAGCCAGACAGCTAATCTGGTGGTTTTCTGCTTTTTGTCTCTGCTCCCCCACCCCACCTTTTGTAAAACCTCAGATGCCTCTTCTGTTGAGCCATTAGAAACCACAGGGAAATTACACATTTGGCTTACTTCAGATTCTAGTGGGTTTATTATTATTATTATTATTATTATTATTATTTAATAGCCTGGAGTCAAGAGGAAAGAGAACAAACTTTTGCAACTATTCTCAGTACTCCAGCTACACAGCTTTTGTAACCCACCAAGAATGGTTAAAACAATGATCCTGTTTTTTCTGGAATCATATTCTTCCATTTTCTTTATATGTCCCCAAGTCATTATACCAGAGTATGATGCTTTGTATTAAACTTAATTTAGGTATCCATAATGAGGATGGTGGCAGAAAGATGGCCAAAGACTCAATCAAATGACAAGGTCCTTTAATACACACAAAATACTTACTAAAAGCCAAGAAAACAATAGTAGTCTCGATTAAAAGGACAAGCTACTGTGACTTTCAAATCCCTAACAGACCCTAGTGCCACCCCTGAAACGACTATGTAACCCATTTCTCCTTTTCCAGAATGACTCTCTGCCATTTCTTTCTTTCTTTTTTTTTTTTTTTTCGGCTAAAACAGCAAAAGAGATGATTTAGTGTATACGTTACCTTCAGCTACGTTTTTATATAGGCAGGATATGTGTCTAGATTAAAGGGCTATTCCTGCTTGCCAACCAAAAGCACATAACTGCTTACAATGCAAGTATATCCTTTAGTGTTTACGATGGGATTAGGTGAATCAAAGGTCAGTGTTGCAGGTTACCATTTCCTTGTTATTCTAGGCTTTGGGCTTCTTTGAAATCATTTCTATAGATAATTGGCTCCAATTTCTAACTACCATTGAAAAGAAATTTCAACAATAATTCAACAGAAATACAGCACATAAATAGTACCAATTACTATATTTGTCTCATTGTGAAATGCACACTGGGGATTATGTGCCTTGAAACTGGATGTTCCTCAGAAGTATTTGTGAGGCTTCTCTCTTATTAAGTTAGAGTATATTGGTAATATGCAGTTTGAATAAGATTCAAACCAAATGGATCTCTGGGAAAAACAGCATCTGTAATATAATGTAGAGTTTGGGACTCTGGATTTTGAAGTAACTACAACTGAAGTGCTAGATCAAATCCAAGTGATCTTCTTAAGGAAAATTCTAGCCATATCTGCAGGTATCATTGAAGGTTCATCCCTTTTTAATGTTGAGATGTTCTTTCTAGTTGAACAGTGATGATTCTAGCACAGTCCTATCACCTGTTGATATGACAACCCTAACCTTCTCTTACTTCAGTGACCTATACAGAATAACTCTCTGCCAAAACTTTTGCCTCCAATTATTTTTTATTCAGCTCCCTGGCTTAGGATGTGAGACTTTTCCTCTGTCTTCTTATATAATATTAGATCACAAGGTTGTTTATTTGGGGCACATTACTTAGTTTCTCTATAAAGTATTCATTTATTTTTAGTTTCTATTATGTCCTTATGTCAAGAATTATTATAGAAATAGGCAAATGGATTTTCCTAATACATTTGTTGTAGAATTTTCATCACAGATGCTAATGAAACTATTAAAAGTTATTCATTAAAGTTTTCCTGCTTAAAATGTCTTAGAATTCAAGCAGGAAAAAACTGTTGAAAAAACTACATATTTTTCTCATTATTCATAATGAAAATCATAAAATTTTCTGTATCTTTTTCATTGTTCTAACTTTCAAGAAATGTACCTTCTTTTTAGATAAAAAGACTTCTAAAGAGTTTAATGAACTCTTACTTAGGGATAGTACAAGTATCGATTGCTGCATAACAATCAGCCCAAAAGAATAACCATTGTATTTGCTCAATTCTGTGGGTTGACTGGATGATTCTTCTATTTATTGTCTTTGCCTAGGCTTAGCCATGGCAAGGTCATTACTTAATGGTAGTCATTTCTAGGGATTATCCATTACAAGGCAGGTGATAGTTCATTATATAGTGGGTCAGCAGATTTCCTTTTGGATAAATGGACTTAAGTTTTTGATGATTTTAATCAATCAGGCAATTGCTGCATTGTGAAATAGATCATTTGCTGAGAGGAAAAAAATAGTATTAAAATATTTATTAATCCATCTATTTTGAGAAAGAAGGAAGCCAGCTTCTGCTCTTCAGATACTATCAGGCAGGCCTTCCTATTGATGGGAGTAGCCTAGCACACATAGCTAGGTCTTGATATTCTTTTGTGGAATCTAAAACACTTTATCAGACAAGGCCACTCCAGGACTATGAAGAATCAAAAACAAAAACAGAAACAAAAACAAAAACAAAAACAAAAACAAAAACGAAAAACCCAAAACCAAAAGCCAAAAAACAAAACAAATACCACTTCATAATCATGTTAGAATAGAGATGAAAATACAAACATTATCCAAACCCCCCAAAATGACCATGCATTCTCCTGATGTGGCTGATATCAACCTCTGCTGCTGCTTTACTGATTATAGCTTTGGCCTCTGGCTAGCCTTACATTCTCCTACATAAGCTGTATTAAGATACCTAGTCATAGAATTAACCCCACTTTCTGATTGCATCAAATCTAGCGTTAAGACTTGCTTCCTTAGACCTCTCCCAAAGTCACCTAACACAGGACCAAATGCTCCAAGTCCTTTCCAACACCCTCTTCCCAAGCTACCCTGTGGTTCCCCATGATGGGTGTTTTCCCTCGCCTCTCTGAGTTATAAAAATAACGTGTTTAACTACAAGTATGATCTTGGTGGTTATTACTTAGAAAGCATTGGTACTTTATTCAACAGGAACAGATCAACAATGCCTATTATGCATCTCGGCTATATTAAGCATTAAAGATGCTGTGAAAAAGACTCTGTTCTCAAGAAGCTTACAGTTGCATGGGATGGAGAACAATAAGAAAATGAGCTATTTCACTATAGTATGACACAAGCCTTAATAAAAGGATTTAGAAAAGACTTCTATTATAGTCTATCAAATGTCACTAAGAAAGTTAAAGGCTAAAAAGAAATACTGAATTATTAAATTCAGGTTTTTAATATGTTAATTGATTTCCTCTTTCATTCAGCATCTTCACAGATTCAACAGCCTCGGGACACCAAGAGAGTAGGTAGTGATCAGATGTGTGGGGATGTCTCATTTCCTCTTCATACAGATATATATGTCTGATATATTTGTCTGAGGATGCTCTCCTCTCATAATTTTGTTAATTTTGTTGTTTATTTTGTTCTTGAGTATATTTGATAATAGAATAGTTTGTTCTAGCTTGTTGTGTCAGTAGCATCTCCTGAATCATTCTTATTGATTTTGATGTAATCAATATTTAAACTTTTTTGATGTGTTGGTGTGTTCTTTCTAGTTGAACAATGATGTTTCTAACAGTTTCTGACCTTCCTGTTAGAATGCCTGTCCTATCACCTGTTGATATGACCACCATAACCTTATCTTCCTTCAGTGACCTATACAGAATAACTCCATGCCAAAACTTTTGCCTCTAATTACCTTTTATTCAGCTCCCTGAATTGATTTAAATTGTCTGTCCAAACATTTTGTTGTTGTTATTGTCTTCTTTGGACTGTGTCTTGTATTTTTCTCTTTTAAAAAAGATGCTGGCTTATACTGATTGATTTTTCTTGCTGATGTTAGCATTCAATATATATATTTTAATCATCTTACTTAAATTTCCATTTCATTGCTTCATCTGCAAAGTTTTAAGATGTGTGTGTGTGTGTGTGTGTGTGTGTGTGTGTGTCTGTGTGTGGTCTGTGTGTGTGTGAGTGGGGGGGAGTCTAATGGTAAATATGTGGCATTTACTTCTTTAAAACTTACACTTGGAGTAATTTAGACTTTTTAATTATCTTAAGAAAAGAAAAATGGTGAGATGAGAACTTAGTACAGTTTCAAATGCTGTATTCGCATGTATTGGAATTTAAAAGTTCAGCGGTTATCATTAATTGGCATGCTAATTTTCATTAACAGTGCAATTTTATAGTCAACATCTTTCCTCTTTAATGTTGTTTTCTCTTAATAAGAAAACTAAATATCTTGAATAGTATGTCTATAAGCAAGTGTTTATGCATGCACACATGTTCTGTGTGGAAGTAATAAGAATTCCTTCTTAGAATAAGATGTAAGATCTTGAAATATTTTTCTCCTTTTAAAATAGAAATTAAAAGTTTGATCATTGCACAGTAACTAGAGATAAACTTATTCACCGAAAACATTTTATAAATGAGATAATAAATTAAGTTTGATGCTTAATTTATTAATCCCTTCATTGATTTGTTCTGTATTTATCAATAGGCAACTATATAACACTCATTGTTATAAGTGAATCAGATGAGACTTTTTGTCTTTTAGTAGTTCAAAATTCAGTAGAGATGACAAAATTTATCACTTGCTACATAGCATTGTGATAAAGGAGGAGACATACATGAGTGCTAAGACTGTATATAATCCAGAGAGGGTTTGGGAAAAATGAAGAATGTGAAATTAATTTGTAGTTATGTACACAAAGGAATGAAGGCATTTCAGGCAGAATAAATAACGTATGTAAGACTAGAAGATGAGAAAAAGGATACACTTGGAAAATGTAAGCAGTTGGGTATGATTGGAGGTAGGGAAGGTATTTATGGACCAAATCATGAGGGGACTTTTATTTATGCTAAGGTTATCCTTACTAGAGAAGTCACTAAAGTCAAGGAGATGACATAATTATACCTGGGTTTAAAAATTTTATTTGTGCTGTAGGATAAAAGCTCCAAGAACAGAGATAGAGTGTCCTTATTAAGTAGCTGTTATAATTAGCAAAGAAACAAGGTGATTTAAAAATAAGACAGGGCAGGTTTGAATAAAGAGCATGGATTTGTGACATATTCTGGAGGAAAATAGGTAGGATTTGTAAAACTCTTGGATAGAGTAGATAAGGAAAAGAAAAGTTCTCTAGTCTTTTTTTTTGGTGGAGAGGGGCTCAATGAGATGAATGATCACTATTCATAAGAGAAGAAATTATGATTCAGGACAGTTATAGAGAATAAGATGAGAAAATCAGTTTAGACACATTGAATTTATATAACAATGGACTATCCCATAGTGGAGATCTAGTAGGCATTTAGAAATGTTCACCTGAACTTCAGTAAAAGGTTTCATATTAGAATTATAACTTATTCAATGGCATGTGGTTATGACAGAACTCAGCATTACCTTTCTCAGATACTGTTCTGATTCCTTCCCTAAAGGAATCATTGGTCTTTATTTGTGTTTTTCTCTTTCATAGCAATTGCCATTCTGCTCTTCAAATGTCTATTTACTTGCATTGCACAGGTAGGGTTTATTTGTTGCTGTTTGTTTTGATCAAAGAAACAGTTTGTTAATACAGGTAAACAATGGAGTTTAGACAGGATTAAACAAAGGCACTCAATATATTTTAAATTCCCTCTGTACCTTCCTCCCACTCTTCTTTCTTTACCTTCTCCTTTCTTCTTTTTTTTTCTCTTTTCCTGGCTTTTCCCCTTCCTTCTTGCTTTCTACTCTCCTTTTCCCTCCACTCCTGCCTTCATGACTTTTTTTGCAGATATTTTACTGAGCATTTACTACATGACAGTGTTAGTTATAAAGTGGTCAATATCAAAGATATACAATCTTGTGGAGAATTTACTATAGTGAAGGGAAAGGGAGATAAGTCAGTGATTTAAAATACATATTTAATCTAAATTGTTATAAGTTCTGTGAAGGAAATAAAAATGGTAAAGTCTTTACATGTAGTGTTTACTGATGTATATCAAGGATGACACTCAAGACTTTCTGCCACTTAATAAGCATTTAATAAGTGTATATTGAATGAATGAAAAATAAGTTCAGTGAGAGATGAATGAATAATAAGTAAATAACTAGAACCAAGGTGTTCTGACTTTTACTTCAGTAAAGTTGGAATTACAGCTTGAGACCTTGCTATTTGTGTTCTGAAGTGAAGGCTAACTAGAAAAGTTATATCAATGTTGTGAATGCAATAATTCATTGAAATTGCTCTTAAGATTTTAGATCAAATTTGTCTTTTTATATGGTATTTATATCTATCTCACACCATCCCTGCCATGTAAAGCACATTTAAATGGTTTGTAAAGTAGCCCATGCAAGTAACTTCCTTCCATTAAGCCCAATTTACTTTTCTTCATGTAACTTCTAACTGACATGCTCTTAATCATTAATTTCTTTTACTATTTCAATTTTATCTCAACTAGAATACAAACTAGAACAGGAAGTTTATGTATCTTCTGGCTTTTGGTTTGCTAGCTTCCAGAATTCTAAATAAATTATAGGTGAATAAATAAATGATGATGAATCATAATTTTAAAATCTCTATAAATGTTTTAAGAGTTTTAAAATTAACAACAAAAACAAAACCCTGTCTTTGCTGTATTGTTTTACTACCAGAGAACATTGTGGTTTCAAATCACGATTTCTTTCAAGGAAGTAAACTTATGCTCTATTGACAAAAATCTGGTGGTATAGAGTTAGCTTGGCAGATTCAGCGATAAACTTTAAATTCCTTTATGGGTGCCTTTATTTACATATAAATATTTTATTTTGTCAATGTCTCACTTTGGTATCTGACTGAATAGTGTAGGCACATTTTTAGTTTGAAATCTAGAATTAATATTTAATGTTCCTCAGGCAACATTTCTTTACAATAAACATATATTCATGATATATCCAACTCTTTATTTTATTTCTCTTAAAACAGAGCATCTAAGTCTTGCAATTTTATTTTTACAATATAATGTTTTCAGCAACATTTTTCTTTTTCCAAACTCTTTTCTTACAAAAAACTTTGATCTGGACACACTTACTCAGAATACCCTAGGACCGGTTAGCATCACAAATTATGTATTTAGCTCGATTCTGGGATCCCAGATTTGTTTTAAAAACAGGTTTAAAAATCTCATGGCTGGATATATAGCTGGACTCTGTAGACACTTTCTGCTTTTGTGAGTTTTCAGACATTTTCTTAGCTCACGAAAATATAACTACTTTCCATATTGTTTTACAACTTTTATGTAAAGATTACTGATTATATTCTTTTGCAAGCTTTGAATTTTAAAAAATCATAGGAAGATCTTAGTAGTATGATGAATGTATGACTGTTCTGCTTGGGTCAGCTCTGAGAGCTTGAGGCTTTTGTGTAAATTAGAAGGCCAGCCAAGGGTCTGGAAAATATTGTAGTTTATTTTATCATCATAGTTTTAATCATTTTTGAATATTATATTGTTTTCTTCTTTAATAATTAATTCCAAATTCACTTCTTTCCCAATTCACTCATAAAAATTTTCCCAAATTACTTTGTGCTATTCATTTTATGCTTTCTAACTAATGTAATTCCTCCATAGATTATTTTTCAGAGAAATAATTTCTAATAGCTACTGATAGTCATATTCATTGACAGCCATTTTCATACATTAATTCAGGTGGCAAAATGAAGGCATGAAAACACACTTTCTTTCTTCATTTTGGGTTTTATCATATCAGATTACAGAATGTGTTGAGAAATGTCTCCATGGCCATAATGTGATTTTATTAGAGTAGGGTTTTTACTGAAGATTTGTAATGATTTCAGCTATTGATTATGACAAAGTAGAAATTCATTTGATATTCCCTTGTCATAGTTACATGGCATTTTGTTGAAGAAGAAGGAATTAAAACTGAGAGGCATGTCTGTATTCTTGCCCATTATTGTTTCTCTTCTGAGCATCTTGGCAACATGACTTCAACTCCTCTAGTAAGTATTTGAGTAATTCACTGGCAAGAAAAAAATATCAGACCATATTCAGTTAATAAGGCAGCATTAACTAGCACAAGTTTAAAAGTTAGACAGACTTGAGAGTGAAGTCTGGCTCACACAGAGCTAAGTTGTTGGAACTTGGAGCGGGGGGTATGTTTAACTTTTCTAAGATGGCCTGTGAGAGAGCTGGGGAATATGGAGAAAGGGAGTGAGGATTTTAACAGCATTTCCCATTTCTCCCTAACCCACTATTAAAAGTGATCAAATTAAGCAATATTTTTTGGTAGACTTTTGATGAATGCGATATTTACTGGGGGGTGAAGTGAAAATAGCAAATTAGCCAGAAATGCCCTATACCTGTATTATTCCATCATGGCTCCTAAGGCAAAGTATTCCTTTCGGATGCCTGGCTCATGATGGATGTAGTGGTGATAAGGGTGATGCTTCTTAGACCAAGACTTGGTGGCTGCCAAATTCCCATGTCACTTACTTTCTCCTGGCAACCTAGGAAGTCAAATATGTTCTCAGAACATCATCTAATCAGGCAGCTTGGCTCTTTTAAAAGCTGTAGATTTCATTGTTTTAATAGTGTTTTTCCCTGAATTACAGGTTCAGAAGTTGGACCTGCTTTATAATGGTACATTTGTAGAATTGCTATATCAGATAGGATGTGTGTATGTGTGTGTCCGCGCACATCCTACTGTAGACTTACTTATTGCTAAGGTTCCACATCAAACTAAGAGTCCAGTTCTCATTGATTAACTGTTTCTATTGTTTAGTACATCATATCATGAAACATGGATGTTATTTTATCTATTATTCCTTTCATCTCCTCTATATTCCCATGATGTCCTTACTGTGGGTAATGCTGACTGAATTTTTGGAAGATAAGCAGCTTACACAATATCCCTTGGTAGAAACAGGCATACATGCTACCCCTCTAAATTTTAACTACCAAAATGAATTTTCAAATGCATAAAAAGCTAAATTTTCATCTACAGTGTCATGTAGTATTTAACCGAAATCTTCCAATAAAACAAAAAAAAAAAAAATAAAGAAATTAGTCATATATTCTCCAGTGTAGTGAACTTATTGTAAGTCATCTTAATAACCTTATTTTGATTGCCTCATTTTGTGAAATTGTTGAAGAATAGATAGTAATTTTAAGAAAAGACCTTTAAAATTAAATGCTCAGAATATTTTTAATATAGTTTCTTATTGAATAATCAATTATTTATTTTTATAATAGGATCTCATGCTCACTCATTATAGCTGTATTATGTGTTTATTTTAATAAAATCAGTGAAAAACTGACTTTTTCTCTTAAAGAACTATATAGCTTATCAATAGAACTGACAAGCAGCAGACAAGTTGGGAGGCTATTTAAGTACTGAAGGCAGATTTAGTGAAGGCTTGGATTAGTAAAAATTCATGAAAAGTAGAGAAGTGAACTGATATAGCATATATTTTGAAGCTTTAGTGCCAGCACATGTTGGTGAATAAAATATGTGTGAGAGATTATGTAAGGAAAGGAATCAAGAATGTTCCATCTTTTGCATTTCTCTTGTTTGCTATGTCTTTTCCCAAGTGTTATTATTTATTGGAAAAGACAATGAAAGAGTGAGGAGTTGTGAACCTTTGCATGGTAGTTGGCATTGTTTTCCATGCCATGCTTCCAACCAATAGTCATATTTACTTTCCCCATCTCCTTTCATAGCACTCACTCCCATTCATTTCACTTTGAAGGCAATAGGGTCCATTAACTGAAAAATTAGCAACTGACATGGCTTTCATGGATCTCTCACTTTAATTTGATATGATTGTTGATGATTAATAAATCTAAATGATCTACTTTGAGGCTTGTATTGATATATATCAATATATGTGGATAAAAATATATTTTTAATTATAAAATTTTACCTGGATCACTTTGAATTATTTTCAAAATCATCGTTATTTTCACTGTGCTTTTGCTTATTAGCACTTGGCTTATAGATGAAATGATGGCTACTGTGCAATTTACAGTGTCCTCTCTTTGATTTCTCTCTAACTTTTTTTTTTTTTTTTTTTGGTGAATTTTAGTGCTGTAACAAGAATTCTAATTACTTGTTCCAGGTAATGTTTTATATTACCATAAGGACAGATTTTTTAAAAAAATATTTTATTATTAGTTTCAAGTATACAGCATATTGGTTAGACATCTATATAGTTTATAAAATGATCTCCCTAATTGTTCTTTCTCTCCTCTGGCTCTCCACCTAGCCATTACATTAACATTAACTATATTCCTTGTGCCGTGCTCCCCATCCCCGTGACTATCTATCATCTACTAATTTGTACTTCTTTAACCCTTCACTCCATTCTCCCAGTCCCCCAACCCCCTCCCCTCTGGCTGTCACCAGATTGTCCTCTATATTTCTGAGTCTGTTTTTGATTAGTTCTTTTTGTTCCTTAGATTCCGCATATAAGTGAAATTATATGGAATTTATCTTTCTATGTCTGACTTATTTTACTGAGCATAATAACCTCTAGGTCCGTTCATGTCTTTGCGAATGGTAGGATTTCATCTTTTTAAATGACTGAGTAATATCCATTGTGTATATGAACCATAATTTCTTTATCCAATTGTCTGTTGAGCATTTAGGTTGCTTCCATATCTTGGTTATTGTAAATTGAGTTACCATATACATAGGGGTGCATAGATCTTTATAAATCATTGTTTTGGTTTTCTTTGGATAAATATCCAAAAGTCCAATTTCTGAGTCAAAAGGTATATCTATTTTTGATTTTTGAGAAACCTCCAGACTGTACCAATTTGCAATCCCACCAACAGTGTATGTGAGTTCCCTTTTCTCCGCATCCTCACCAACACTGGTTGTTCTTTGATTCATTGATGATAGCCATTCTGTCAGGCGTGAGGTGATAAGTCATTGTGGTTTTAATATGCATTTCTCTGATAATTAGTGACCTGGAGTATATTTTCATATGTCTATGGGCCTCCTGTATTTCTTCTTTGGAGAAATATCTGTTCGGGTCTTCTGCCCATTTTTTAATTAGATTGTTTTTTTTGTTGTTGAGTTGTATGAGTTCTTTATATCTTTTTGGATATTAACCTCTTATCAGATATATCTTAAGTGAATATCTTTTCCCATTCAGTCAGTTGTCTTTTCATTTGTTGGTGGTTCCCTTTGCTATACAAAAACTTTTTAGTTTGATGTAGTCCCATTTGTTTATTTTCTTTTTTTCTTTTGTTTCTCTTGCCTGAGGAGATATATCTAAAAATAAATTACTATTAGCAATATCAGAGAGTTTACTGCCTATATTTTCTTCTAAAAGTTTTATGGTTTCAGGTCTTATATTTAATCTATTTTGAGTCTATTCTTGTATATAGTGGAAGAAAGTGGTCCCGTTCCTTTTTTTTACATGTATCTGTCCAATTTTCCCAGCACCATTTATTGAAGACTGTCTTTACACCATTGTATATTCTTGCCTCCTTTGTCATATGTTAAGTGAACGTATAGATGTGGATTTATTTCTGGGCTTTCTATTCTGTTCCATAGATCAATGTATCTGTTTTTATACCAGTAGCATGTGTTTTGATTACTGTAAACTTGTAGTATAGTTTGATATCAGGTAGTGATACATCCAACTTTTTTCTTCTTTTTTCAAGACTGCTGTGGCTAATTGTGGTCTTTTATGGTTCCACATAAATTTTACAATTATTTGTTCTAGCTCTCTCACAAGGACAAATTTTTGAGGCAGCATTCAATGGCATATGGCACTTACTTTCCCATGGGATTTTATTTGAAGATTGGGAGGAAGTTCAAACAAAAATAGTTTATGTCCTAATGATATTTAGGGATAAGGATCAATCCATTAGATTACTGAATGGCTTGTGCTTTTGACTGAGTCTTTCTTGTTCTGTCTGCAGAGTCAGGTCACATAATATTCAGTGTGACATCTCATATTCTGTTTAAGAAGATAGCAGTCATAGAAGTCATAGAAGGGAGTAGTGTTATACAATGATACTAAGACAAAAAGAATTGAGGCCTAAAGTTTAGGGTAAGTTGGGTGTTCTGCGCTCTCATCCAAGCCTTCCTCTCCTTGAATACTAAATATTTCTTGATCTGAATCTTCAAGATGGGTATCTTCCTCCTGGTATTTGAGTATTAAAAAATTATGTTTGAAAAAATATTTAATATACTTTGGTGCATTAACTACATCATTATTTCTTCTGATATGATATAAATATGTACTATCATATCCCAGATCATTCAATAGCTGGACACATTCCAAATTCAGCAATATGGGTCAATACTATACAGAAAAAAAATTGATTAAATACTATTTATACAGAATGGGCCTGAAGTTAAAAAATTAAGTTGTGGACTATGTAGATTCTATGTAGAAACTTATTTGTAGTTTGGTGCAAAAATGAGGAGAAAAATAGGATATTTTTTTTAATCTTAAGAGACTTGCAGCCTAGTGAGATTGAAAAAGGTTTCCATTTTATCCCTCCCTGTTGTGTGGCTGAGAACCATTCCTCAGCTTCTTTCATGATTATAATCTCCCCAAAACTCACTTGAAATACTCAAAGAAATTGCCGCAAAATTTTATTTTGCCTATATTAATGCCAAAATTACTTTCGTAGTATTGTACAGGACAAATCACATCTAATGCATGGCACTTTTATGAGTTGAAAATTTCTATTCATTATCACTTTTAATACCTCAATTTTTATTTAGCCCAATATTATCTTCTGTCCATTTCTATTTTTACTATCATTAATTCTGACTGACTGACACCTCTTGACTTTATTATCTTCCTACCGCTCCAAGGTTCTATACAAATAAAGTATGTTATACTTGTTCTTCTAAAGAAGTATGTTTCTAATCACATTTGTTCTCAAAGTGCTTAATCTGGTTCACTCTGTTTTGCCTTTCCACCCCGCCTCCCATTCCCTCTGGCTGAAATAAATTCTCTCACTTCTATATCTTCTCAAGCCCATTTTTCCCACACTTGTACAGCCTTCTCTGAAAACATTGTCTTTATGCCACTAGTGTGCTTTGCATTTTTTTCTCTCAGAGCTCCCATCTCAGTACATTGAGTAATGATTTGTTTACCTGTCTGAGTCCCCAACTAGATTGAGGGTAGAGCTAAGATGGTTTCATCTCTCACAATATAGTGCTCTTAGCAGACATTCAAAAAATATTTTGAATGATTGCAATAAAGAGTAAGTTTCTTAAAAAAATAATTTGTGTTATTTTATAGAATTGGGAATGGGAAACAATCAACCATACAAACCAGCAATGTACTGCTGTGTTGGCTGCACCGTGTTGAATTGAAATGCCTGCACTATGGGGGAAAAAGAAAATTGCATAGTGGGGAAAAAGAAAATTGCATAGTAGTGAAACACAATCTAAAGGCTTATCAACATGAAAATTTACTTGGGGTGGTGATATTCTGGGACTATTCTGAGATCACGTCTTCAACATTATCCACACAGACTGGATGAGATTTTCTCTGATCCTTTCATATCTGGCTAAGCCTACTCTAATAGTTCTCAGCCTGGTGGGAAAAAGGTATCAAATCATCCCCTAAATTCTATCTTAATATACAAATTTATTAGAAGCCAGGCAGAAATAATTTTCAGCGTTTCAAAGGAGTCTATGATCAATCTAAAACAATATACATGAGAAGGAATTCACTTACAAAAACATTATTATTGAGTTAGAAACAAATGCTTTAGGATCATCTAAAGTACAAATGTCCATATCTCTAAATTTTTAACTTTCATAAAGTTTAGAAGTTTAATAAATAGTTTCTCATTATTACTTCTGTTGTTTTTTATTCCCTGTTTTAATACTGACTATAAATAGAGAAATACATTAATTTTTTAAAACTTTATCTGAGCAATGGATAATTCACCTGGGGATATGAATCACAACATGCTGGGAGAATTCAAACTGCCTATCAGTTGATGGATCCATCATTCTACTCCATATCACTTATCCTGCATGAACTGGACCCATTCCATACATTCTCACCTTAATTCTACAAACATTTATTGAATATCTACCACATGAAAATTACTGTATTAGACCACGAACCAATGGCAATATATAGGCAGATGTTGTAGAAAACCCAAACAATTCTTTTTAAGTTTAAAATCCATACTGTTTTAGAGAAAAATTTGTGTTACTAATAAGTCATTTAACTGATTGATAAATTTGAAGAACAATAAAGAACTGATCAGTTAAAGTATAAAGAGACAATTTTCATCTTAGATATAGTGAGTTTAAAACTCAGAATCAAAATTATAAGTAAAACCAAATGGGGGGCAAAAAGTAATAATAAAAATAGTGAAACATTTTGATATTTGTTGAAGTATTTTAAAAAGTAATGTTTAAAAATATTATTTCCACTAATGAAGACATATTATAACTCAAATGTTGAAAAAGTAGAAATAGTTATGTTTCTATATACAGATTGTTATATAATATTTCTATGGTTACCTATATATAAGTAGATATAGGCTTTAGAAAGATAGATGATAGATAAATAGATAGTCAGGTGTGCATTTGGAATTATATTGATGAACCATAAGAATTATATGAAGGTTTGATTTGTTTTATTCACCAGTGGTTAGGATTTCTCCTGAACTATCCACAATCTTTTTTCTAACGACACTTAATTATCAATGTTAACTATTTACCAGAGAGCTACTTTTAATTAATAGCAATAAAATGTTACATTATCGGATCAGAACAAATCTAATTTCCTTTTGGAGTGATGTCATTCTTGACTTTGGCTTCATTACCCATACATGTTTTTCGCCTGGAGCACAATTTAACAAAAGACATGGATTAGTAATACGATTTAATTCTACACTGAGTTTTGACATTAACTAGCTTAACTTAAAGAATAATCCAAAGATTTCAATTTCTCAAATAAAGACGTGGTGACCATGAAACCTCACACAAATGATATGAGGGATATATAAGGTAATATATGTTCAAGCACTCTATAAACCGTAAAGAACTATTTACACCTGTTACTAGTATATGTTTTGTCATATGCACAGGGATTGTATGTCTGTAGGTTTTATTCATCATTGTGAATGTGGGTGTTAGAAGAGGCTGAGAAATGGAGTTTTCAAATATATTTTGAATTCAAGTGTATAAAATTCTATAAATATGGAATATTCAGATATGAATATTTGTATACCATTTTTAAACTTGTAAAGTTGGTTTACTTTTTATCAACTTTGCAGATATTTGCCTCATTGAACACAAATGATAATACTTTCCTACACTCTCACACACAAACAAAAGTAAGCATGGATCACTGTATTTTACTTGCTCCCATAACAACAAGTTGAAGGGGACCAGCAAATCTGGGAAATGTATCCAGTTCTTCTCAGGTTTGATAATTAACTGGAGTTAAGTATCACTGATAATGTTGTTTACCCATAAGCATTAAAAATAATTTTGCTTTATGCTTCTGAGAGATTCAGCAGAAAAGATTATCAAATACAAAAGAGTTACATTATTTTCTTTCACATGCAAAAGGGATGAGTAGGACAGTTTGATGGCAGGTGTGTCTGGACCTGGAAAGGTTCATGCAGATGGGATAATGGGGTATTCAGATTTGAAACAAAATGGGTCAAGCTTTCACCTGTCATTAGCAAAGCAGTTATTGTATAGGTTCAGTTCCCTTAATTCTTCCTTTTCCCCAAACACCAACTATTTTGGGCCGATAATAATTTCCTGAAAATCTCAGGGCTTTTGAAATTTTCTGTGACAACACTCTTCATGCAGGCAGTGTCTAATCTTTACTCTTTCATTTCAACATTTTGTTATTTTCATAATAGTAGGTATTGCATTTGTAAAATATTTCTTATGGGCTTTTTGATATATTTTCATCATCCTATCTTATGATATAGTTTTGTCCTTATTCTTCCAAAGACTATATCATGATTCTTACCATTTAGAAGATGATGCAGAAAAGTTTTGTGGAACAAATAAATTGTTTATTAATTAATGCTATTTGTGCAGGTGACACTAGATTTCCATGGATGCCTTATCTTATTTATAAATAATATGTAATACTTGAAACATATGCTGTATTTAAAATTTAAATTGGAAATAGTGGTAGGTAATCTATCTAGCATTTCTGGTATTACAAAATTCATTCCACTTTGAAACCATCCATTAGATTTTGACTTCTAATTTTTAAATAAAAATATTTTATCTAAGTAATCATAAATTTTATTTTACCAAGTTTTCAGTAAGTCAGAATTGTAATAAATAGGTCAAATGATTTACCTTAATTTTTTCTGACTATTGAATTGTGAACTTTTCTTTTATAAAAATCTTTTTATACAAATTTTTTCATTCAGTGTGTATGTGTTCTTCAGACTATGAAATTCTTGTTCACAAAACTCTTTGCTTTGGTCCACCATAATATTACCAGTCTTTGCTAGAATGTTTCATTTATTCTCTAGGTATTGATTTTCCCCCTTTTTTAGCACTCAATTTATGCCAAACTTTTAATGCTTTAAATAAATGCAGTAAAATATGTAGGTAAATTAAACTGTCTTAGGATTTTAAGTATTGACATACCATTTTTGCAATAAAATAAAAAAATCACATCTGAAAAAATTATTAAAAATTTAAAGGGAAGAAATACAATAGAAAGATGTAGAAAGAACAATAGTACATCAATAAATTGCTCCCAAAGACTACCACAAGCATTGGTGATAAAAGCATTAATAGTGCCAGTTGCATAGTAAAAAGGAAAAGCATAGAGAAGGTAAAAAACTCAGCTTGTTTTCATTTTGGGCTGGTAATTTTCCATTAGTCTCCCTGACACACCATTGCCTTCAATGTATTTAGGAGCTGGATTATTCAAGGTACTGCAGTTGGTAATACATTCTGGAAAAGATTGCTGTGCTTTGAGTAGGCAACTGATTGCCCTTTGGCTGGTAGGGCAAACTCTCTGATCATGTTCACTCATTCATATGACAAATATATATGCGCCCACTCTATGCTGAGGACATGACCATGAACCACATAGTTTCTGTCCTCAAGGAAATTTCTGCATTGGTGTGATTACTTTTACTGTTACTAGCCGACAACAGTAATTAATGAGATGGCTTCCTGGCAGTAGGAATAGATTCTCTGTTTCAACCAAGCTAATCAGTCTAAAGGGATTTACACCTTGACTTTGTCAAAGTTTTTCTTGCAGGAAGAGGTGTTGTTTTTTTGTTTGTTTATTTTCGTGTCTGTGAAACTCTACAAGGCTGGTTGTCAAACTTTAGTGACTCAGGTAGTCACATAGGAAGTTTATTAAAAATACAAATTTCCAGGTTCCACCTACAGAGATTTTGATTTAGCAAGTTAAGGCTAATATTTATAAAACTGTATCTTTAATTAATACCTCGGGTGCAATTCATATTTTGAAAAAAACAAATCTTAATTTCAGATGTTGGAGTTTGTATAGTTTTGGAAATATATTTCTGGGTTTAAGTGGTTTTTGTTGTTTGTTTTCCTCCTTCACAGGATTTGTAACATTTTTATCTTGTGGCAGTTTCTTGTCTGGGTATGAGCTATTTCTGTACATTTTGGTCTCTTTCTTCACATGAAATCTTTTAAAGCTCAACAGAATTGTATAAAAGTTGAATATATACTATTTAGATTACATAAAATATACTGGTATGGTAGCTGGAAAAGGCTGCAAATGAGAAAAATTTTACAGAGAAAAACCTCTAAGTCTTATGGTTTCAAATAGGGCAATGGTTGAAGCCAAAAACTTTTCTATTTTTTCAACTCCAAACTTGCAAAGTCATGTCAGGTACAATGGATGTGGAATGTCAGCACCCTGATTAACCCAAGCTGTCTAGATTCTAATCTCTTAAAAGTGACTTTTCCCTTCCTTTTAAGTTCTATTATTTTTCTCTATGGATGAAATGTTTCAAGTTTGGAGTGACCTGGCTAATTTTTCTCTGGTTATACACAGATTCAGGGTAACTACAGGTTAATGTAGAGTATAAAGTATCATTTCTTTCAAAGACAGGTCTTTGTGTCCATCTTTGGTGTTTCTTATAAAGACAAGGATCTCTCACAGTTTCTCTAACCTTGGACAGATTGAAAATTATAGACATAAAAGCTACCGATCAAACTAGGGAGTGTTAATAATGTGAGATATGTGAACTTGGTTTTTGTTTATTTGTTCATTTATTTTCATGTCTGCGAAACTCTACAAGGCTGGTTGTCAAATTTTAGTGGCTCAGGTAGTCACATAGGAAGCTTATTAAAAATGCAAATTTCCAGGACCCACCTACAGAGATTTCGATTTAGTAAGTTAAGGCTAGTATACACAAACCTGTATCTTTAATTAGTACCTCAGGTACAATCCATATTTTGAAAAAACAAATCTTAATTTCAGATATTTGAGTTTGTGTAGGTTTGAAAAATATCCAGGGAACTCAGCACTCAGGTATGCATTTCAAGTTATGCTTCTATCACCTTTCCTAAGTTGTTATGATCGCTTGGTAACCGTTTCACTAACTTAAATAGGAACTGCAATATTCATTTAATAAGCTCAGTTAAATCAAAGAGATTTGAAAGGCATTTTCTTAAAATAAAAATTTCAGAATATGCCAAGCTCTCTTTATAGAGAATTCTATATATCCTGAAATTTCTGAATATATATCTACATATTTTTTATTTATATTGTTTTCTTTCTAAAGAGAACATTTACCTATGTTTACCTAATAATTGGCAGTATGGAACCAAGAAAAAGTAAATGTACCACCAGTCCCACTACTTCTCAAGAATTTTACATATTATTTTAGTGAAATTTATTTGTTGTTCATAATTCACTATATTTAACTCTACATACATTAGCCAAATTGCTCTTAGAAGAGTCAAAAGGTCTCTTCTAAGAGATGGTATTCTGGGAAATAATTCAACTTGTTTCAATCTCTAAATCAGCTCTATCTCAGCAATTCTCAATTTATACTGAGAAAAAAGAAGTAATGGACTTAACTGAAGCATGAGTGATGTAGGTTAGATAGGAAGAAGAAATTTCTGATGATAGGATTTTAAAACCTTGGAATGAATTACAGAGAAAAGTTATGCAATCTCACTTCAATTGAAGTCTTAAAAATATATAATTTACATTTTTCGGTGATGGGTCAAGGGTTTTCTTTACTGAATAGAGACACTATTAAATGTAAACCCAAGAGCTATAGGATTCTAAAGTGTTTATAAATTCATGTTTTGCATTTAACAGAAATGAATTTGTCCTATTAGCTCCTATAATCAACTCTTCTCATGTATGGCTTAATAGAAATTACTGAGTTTGCAAGTTAACAGAATCTAAGCTGGAAAAAATTGAATGTTATTTGTGATATACTCCATTTGGACAACTGATTTTTATTTTTCAAAAAAAAAACATTTAAATGTCGGCATGACTAATGAGTTTTATAACTGATTATAGAAAACCATATATTTTGTATTTTTTTTTAATGCAATTCACATACAGGAGAAATGCTCTATTGTGATTCTTCTAAACTATACAGAGTACAAATGTTCTACAGAATTCTACTTACTAAATATTTTAATATCTTAATTAGAATTTTAAACAACCATAGTAGAAACACATAATCAAGATATTTCCTTTGCTATAATATATTTGTGCAGAGAACTGGCACCCTTCTGATATTCAAAAACTTACAATAAAATGAATGCTAGACAAGATAACCTTTAAAGCCCATTTAAGCTCCATGATGCTCTGATTATTTGAAAGTACTGGCAGAGTCAGGAACTATGTGAAGAAAATTGGAAATTTCTAATCTTCTCCCTTTGTCCCCAAATATGAATACATTGCCTCATACTTTCATCTTAGAGATAGAAATAAAAAGCCTTATCTAAAAGTAGAAATTGCTAATTTCCTATTCTGTTCATTACAGAATGACATATACCTGAGTTTATTGTTCATGTACTTTGGAAAGTATAGAACTTAATGTTACTTAATCAAATCATTGCTTGCTTACTCAAATCATTAGTTGCCAATAATTCAATGTGATACTTCCTTTTTCTTTATAATATTCAGATAATTAAACATTTCCCAAATTGTAGCAGTACTTAGAGAGTAGCTTAAATGCCCTAAAAGGAATAATGTCTCAAACGATGTATTATTTAATAATGGAGAACTCAGAGACTGCATGCTATCTTTATATATATATTTTTCGATATAGAAGTGAAGCATTTTTTGAAATGTTAAGGAACACATCCAAAGACTACATCTATATGGTCATATTATCATTATTTGGGCCTGAGTGGGATGGGAGGATGAACCAAATACACACACACACACACACACACACACACACACAACTGATAACAGAGAAGTATGAAGGGCTGTTGATACTGACTTCCCCAAATAACTATAAGTTCATTTTATTCTATTTTTTCATAAACTAACTTATAAATTATTTATGTTGCAAAGTTATTTATAAATGTATTTTCATATTTCAGGAGAATCCTTTTTTAGGAAGGCAATGCTATAAATGGTGTTATGGTACTAAATTAACCCACAGGAACAGAATCTCTTCAGTTCTAGGTATAATTGTATTACTGGAACAAAAAGACAAAGATGCAGAAAGTTTTAACTCAAATGTACCATTTGTAAAAAGAATAAGAAGACAATAAAATCAATTCGGGTAATAGTTAATGAAAAAGGCATTGTAGGCATGATATAAAAGTGGTTCAGAACCAGGTCCCAAAGAAGAGATGGTAAGTGAGCTGTCCCCTCCAAGCCAGAAATCTGGATGTTGAGAGGTAGGACATTGCTATTACTTATTGGGGTAAACTGTAGAGTGTAGGATAAGGTATGATGTAAACTGTGGGAGACTGTTGCCATAATATTTTCATCAGAAGTGATGTATAGTCTCCCATTCCAATTCTGTGTGTGTGTGTGTGTGTGTGTGTGTGTGTATGTGTGTGTGTGAGTTTACCTTTCACTAGACTGCCCTCTTATTAGGCAGATAAAGCAACTAATTGGGTGTCAAGAGAATATGTATTTATTAAAATCTGAAAATCTGATATATTTATATTTTTATCACCTTTCTCTTCAGAGGAACTAAGCAAAGTTTTGTTAGAATTGATCAGAAAACTGGAATATTCCTATATCTATCAAAATTTAAGTGAAGCCTTGAACAAATCATGAAATCTTTTTGTTAGCCTGCATACCAGCCAGAGACAGGGGGAAATTGTTGCCTTTCTTGAAACTTTAGACAACTTAAATTGTTGTGTCTGCTGGAGGGCAGCCTCTGATGTGACGGTACCTTCTTGTTTGACAGTAAGTTTCCCTAAAAAGACTTCCTGGGGGAAGAAAATGAAACAACCAACGAAATAAAAGAGTTGTTCTTATTTACAGTGCCACTTTGGGCATTAGTTTTCAACTGTAGAGCTATTACATAGATGCCTCTGGGACCTCTGAGAGAGGTTAAGATGTGGGGGATTCAATGTTTCAGGTGAACTCTGTTAGTACCTCATGCTATATAGTGTTTAAAATTTCTCAGGGTTATTAGAACTGCATGTATAAATCAACTTGTAGAGCTATTTATGTAACCTGGGTATGAGTCTTTTGTCAGATATATGTTGCAAATATTTTTTTTCCTAGTGTGTTTCTTGTCTGCTCATTTTCTTATTATGTCTTTTGATAAGCAGCCATATTTAAACTTAGTGAAACAAGTTAATACATTTTTCTTTTAAGGTTGGTGAAATTCAAATTAAACCACAATGAAATGTCACCCCACAGTTATCGGGATGGCTAATAACAAGAAAGAAAAGATAGCAAGAGTTGTTAAATATGTGGAAAAATTGGAACCCTTGAACACTGTTGGTGGGAATGTAAAAAGTGCAGCTGCTATGGTTATGGAAAACAGAATGAAGATTCCTCAAAACTTAAAAAACAAACTACCATGTGATGATCCAACAATTTTACTCTGGGTAATTATCAAAAGGATCTTGAGATATTTGCTCTTATATTAACTGCAGCTTTATTCACAATAGCCAACATTTAGGAATTGACCTAAATGTCCATTGATTGATGAATAGATAAAGAAAATGTGGTATACACATACAAAGGAATACTATTCAGCCTTAAACAAGGAGATCATACTATAATGTGACAACATGGATGAACCATAAAAATATGCTAAGTGAACTAAGTCAGTTACAGAAAGAAAAATACCTCATGATTCCACTTATATGTGGTATCTAAAACAGTCAAATTCAGAAGCACAGAGTAGAATGGTAGTTTCTAGGAACTTGGGGAAGGAGACAATGGGAAGCTGCTATTTAACAGGTATAAAGCTTCAGTTATGCAAGATGAATTCTAGAGGTTTGATGTATAATATTGTGCCTATAGTTAATAATATTATATACACTTAAAAATTTAAGAGGTTAAGTCTTATGCTAAATGTTACTACCACAGTTTTTTAAAAATTGTGGCATTATTTGATAAATCTATTTTTACAGACACTTATTAGATAAAGGTGTCAAACTGTCAAATCACTGTGTAAAACTGTCAGTTACTTATAAAGTTAACCATACACGTGTCTTAAGATCCAACAATTTCAATTCTAAATGTTTGCAGAAAAGAAATGAAAATATATGTCCACAAGATGCATTTTTAACAATTATTCATTTTAGCTTTATTCAGTTTAGCAAAGTATTGAAAGCAACACAAATATCCATCAGTAGGAGAATAGATAAATTTGTCTATCGTACGATGGAATACTGCTTAAAAATTCAATGGAACAAACTAATAACATATGTAAAAACATAGATGAATCTCAAAAATATTGCACTCAGCAAAAAAGCCAGACCTAAAAGTGCAGACAATATTATATTATTTTAATGAAATTCAGAAACTTCTATGTGCAGGCCACTGGAAGAGAATCAACATGAAAAGCCTGAGGGATCTTCTAGATAATGATTATGCTCTGTATTTTCATTGGGGTTTTGATTACAAGAGTGAATACATTTATCGAAATACTTTACACTAGACTCTTAAAATTTTTGCTATTACTTTATTATATTACAATAAAAATACACATGCATATCGTCATTTCCAGCATGACAACAATTTTGTATACTCTTTTATATACAGCCTCTCAAGGGATATTCACAGATTTGGGAAGATAGAATAGTTATATTTTGTAAATTAAAACCCCTGAATTTTCTAAAAACTCAAGTGATCTGACTGGGCAAATTATACAGAACCTCTAGTTTCTTGTCCATCACTGTCTCCAATACACCACAGTGCACTTGAGATTAATGCCTCAGAGAATGTCTGAGAGCAGCTCCTTCAATACAGTGTAACAGAAGCAATAAGAGCACGGTTTTTGAAGTCACACTGTCTTACTTTAAAACCTGGCTACAACACTTACTAACTGTTATCCTGCACAAAAAATGTTAGCCTTTCAAATCTTTGGTTTTTTCCTTTGCCTAACAGGAATAGTCATTATAAATTTATCATGTAATTGCTGTGAGGATAAAAGACATGTTACTGGTAAAAAGCACTTGCTACTCTACCTGACATATAGTACGTGTTCCTTATTATTTCTGAATGCCACAATAATACTGCTAATAATACCTTATAATCATTATGCCATCATTAAATTGATTATATATTAACATAACAATATTATCAATTGTGATAGTAATATAATTAATAATTATTTTTTATGGAGGCAACTTAACAGGGCACATGGTGGCTAATTCAATTCATAGGAAGTCTGATTAAGATGAAAACTAATTCAGTACCCACATCAGGGTACTGAATTCAGGGAACAATGAGAGAAGATAAGAACTTTACCTATTGCTTATAGTACGTGTGTCCATCAAAACCTAGTTTTCTTTTCCACCTACGTAGGCAGACCTGTCAGTATATCTAAGGGAACACATATTATCCTGTCATTGTCATAGAAAACACTTCATTGTCTTGATGATAGATGGCAATGGTAAGGTTATATATCAGACAAAGGAACTGGATGACACAAAGGGCATGGAACAGGGCACGGAAATGTTCACAATGATGGGGTTTTCATTTTTAGTTTGGGTGACCTGCTTCAACTCTGTTTTATTATATGCAATGAATAATGGCATTCTGCCAGGGCTGGATTGTACCCAATTTTACAATTTATTTGTTTTAATTAACTGATTTCATTTTTAAGAAAAATTTTAGATTTACAGAAAAATTGAGCGGATAGTATAAGACTCCAATATACTACCCTCTACCACCACAGTTTCCTCTAATATTAACATCTTGAATTGAGGTACATTATTTATAATTAGTGAACCAATATAGATACATTATTATTAATAAAAGTCTGTAGTTTACATTGAAGTTTACATTGAAGTTATTTGTTGTACAGTTCTATGGGTTTTGACAAATGCATAACATAATGTAGCCACCATTTTCATGTCAAACAAAATAGTTTCATTGCACTAAAAATCCCCTTTGCTTTACTTGTTCAACTCCACTCACCACTGCCTAACCTTGCCAACTACTTGTTTCCTTGCCGCCACTACTATTTTGCCTTTTCCGGAAAGTCATATTATTGGACTCACATAGGATAGCTTCTTTCACTTATCAATATGCTTTTAAGTTTCCTCTATGTCTTTTCATGTCTTCAATGCTCATTTCTTTTTATTGCTGAATACTATTCTATTGTATGGATGTACCACCATTTGTTTATTCATTAACCAGTTGAAGGAAGTATTAGCAGGTTTTCGTGTGGACGTAAATTTTAATTTAATTAGGTAAATACCTACTAGTGTGATTGTTGGATTTTATGCTAAAACTGTATTTAGCTTTATAAGAAATTGCCAAACTATCTTCCAAGATGGCTGTACCATTTTTCATTCCCACAAGCAATGAATGAGGGGTCCTGTTGCTCCACATTCTATCAACATTTGGTATTATCATACTTTTTTTAAAAAAAATTTAGCCATTTTAAGAGGTAAAGAGTGATATCTCATTGTTTCAATTTGTAATTTCTTATTGATATCTGTTGTTTATTTGCCATCTATGTATCTTATTTGGGGAGGATATGTTTAGATCTTTTCCCTGTTTTTAAGTTGTATGGCTTGTTTTTAAATTAAGTTTTAGAGTTCTTTGCATGTTTTTGATACAAGTCTTTCATCATATATGCAGTTTACAAACCCAGTCTGTGCCTTGTTTTTTTCATTTTCTAAATATAAATGTCTTTTGTATAGCAGGAGTTTTTACTTTTAATGTGTTCCAACCTCTCATTTTTTTTTTTTTTTTTAAATTTCATGGATCATGCTTTTGGTGCTGTATTTAACAAGTCATTGTCAAATCCATGGTCACCCATAATTTCTCCTACAATATATTCTAAATTTTTTATAGTTTTTAGTTTTGTTTTACATGTACATCTGTGATCCACTTTGAATTACTTATTATGAAAGGTGTACAGCAAGTGTTTAGATTTATTTATTTTTTGTTTTTGCATTTGGATGTCCAGACGTTGTAGTACCATTTGTTGCAAAAACTATACACTGTTTTTGCAGTTATACATTTAACTGCTTTTGTCTCGTGGTCAAAGATCAGGTAACTATATTTTGTAAGTCTATTTCTGGGTTCCCTATTTTATCCCATTGATCTATGTTTCTCTTCTTTCACCAATACCACACTCTTGATTATGGTAGCCTTTATAGTAAGTTTTGAGATTTCTTAGTGTTAGTCCTCCAAATTTGTTCTTTTGTTTCAGTGACATGTTCGCTATTATGAGTCTTTTGACCTTGCATGTAATCATTAGAATGTTTGCTGATGTCATCAAAATAACTTGATTGGGCTTTGTTGGAATTGTATTAAATCTGTAAATCATGTGGGAAAGAATTGCTATCTTACCAATATTGAGTCTTCTTAACATTGAACATGGAATACCTGTCTATTTATATAGTCTTTGACTTATTACCTCATAGTAGTATAATTTTCTTCATATAGATCATGTACATATATTATTAGATTTATTCTTAATTATTTCATTTTTGATGCTTGTCAAATTAGTTTTATAATCTGATATTACACAGTATTGCAATTAACTAACTCAAATTATGCCAAAATGAGGACACAGATTTCTGAAAGACACAGATGAACCTTGGAGGAATAGCATCAACACAGCTCCACATGTATTTTATTCCTTCATTTAAGCAGCACTCTATTTCCAGATTTATGATAAGAGTTTTGAGATGGTGCATGTATTGCCTCACTTAGCCAATGAAAGCTATTTAAGTTATGAAAGATCAAGAAGCTCTCTCTTATGAATTGTATTGGAAACTATGTGGTTATTGCCTGGGAGAAATTTAAGCAAAGTTGTCATTTTCTAAGAACTTTTTTTTTATTCCCAGTTGTTTAAGCTGTATAAGTTGTTAGGCTATGCTAGCAAAAGTGAAAGGATGCTCTAGCGAAAATATAATTAATCTTCAGGTCCGCAGTCCCTGGAGCTCTGAATTTGTATACACGTAGAGCACATTACATTAATCAATGCATATTTTTTAAGAAAGACAATCACAATATTTGTTTTACTGGATAAAAACAAGAGGTCCCCATAGGTGTTGAAATCATGATTATGATACTCTAAACAATAGAAATAGTGAGCCAAAACTAAAGAAAGAAAAGAAGAAATTGTTAACAAACTTTCAAGTTAAATGGAAAACAAATCTGAGAGATGACTGTGAAAAAGGGTAATTTTCTTTAAAAGTTTGGCCTTGAAATCTACTTATTTTTAAAGGAAATTATTTTTTTTATGATTTGAATTACAAATGAACTTTTGACAAAATTGGACTGATGGAGGCAATTATTATTATAGTCCCAAGGCTGAGAAAAATTCTTTATTTTATATTAAGAGGGGAAAGTAGCAGCTGGTAAATGCAACACAAGCCAGAATCTTGCACTTATACTCAAATACTTATAGGTTAAAATGTGAGAATCTCTGTGTTGGGCTCTCTTGAGTCCTATTATGTTTGTATTACTAACAGATGTCTGTAAGACATTTGAAATATTTAGAAAATATTTTTTAAAAAGTTGATAGAAATTCAATATGTTACCATATATAATACACACAGCAAGATATTAATATTCACAAGCCTAATATTAATGCAACTACTGATGGAAGGAATCCAATAAATTGAGATTTATCTGTGTCATTTCATGATGAAGCTTTGCTTCTGAAAAATGGTATTCTAATTACATTTCCCAAAGATCTATTTCTACTTTTACCATTTTTACAAGTCGATCCCCAAACATGGCTATTGCTTTTCCTGAACGTTAAAATTTTTCATGAAGATTTGATGATATACAAACAAAATTACAAAATACATGCCATAGGAAGAGCATACTTTTATAATTCCTATAAGTAGGTCATATATTGCTTAATAAAAATTAATATTTTGGCAAAAACTACAGACAAATTTACAAGGGGAAAGCAACAAAAATTGATTTTTGTTCCCTTACTGAAAAGAGAATTTTTAAAAGAAAATATACTGGAAATTTATAGAACTGAACGTAGTCTGGAAATCCAGGCTCAAATCCAATAGGCAGCACATAGTAATGGAAGTAGAATCATCATAAAGTTCTTAAATAAGAACACCCCAAAATAATGCTGTCATTAATATCTGCTGCTATTTTCAAGCCCAAGATTTGTAGGAGAGATTTTGCCTGGGTCACATTATGTACTTGTCCTTTGACTTGCCCATTGTAGAAGAGGTAGTTTTTCTAAAAAGGATGTCGGGCGATATTATAAATGGATGCTAAACATTCAGAAATAAGCAAATCTTCTCTACTGAAAAGTAGGTAAAAACTGGCTATCACAAAAATTGCAATCTGAAAGTTTTCCTTATCACCCAGTTGGCTCAAAAAGGTGCAACTCCAGGTTTCCTTCATGTATGTATGTATTTATTTTTAAATTTTCTTTACAAAAAAAAAAATTAAAACAATTTTCCTTAAGTTTTAACCTAGGTCAAGATGCAAAAGAGTGGTCTTTATTACTGTAGGTCTCACACATCATAACAATTGCGTGCTAAGAACATCCATATGCTAGTCATACGTGGATGCTATTAGAACTGAAATCTGGATGAAATAAAGGCTGTGTTTTCACAGAGCTTCTGATCAAGTAGGATTATAAGTATCTACTGAGCTGAAAATCCAATTATCCTAGTTTCTAAACTCCTGCTCTTTTTCAGTTGAAATATTGAGACCACATTTGATTTCCAATTTCCATTATAATGTGTCAGGTAAAACACTTGTATTTTTTTTTTTTTTTTGCAAGCCATAAATGTTGTAGGCAGGTCATCTGAGAATAACACAAAATGGAAACTTGGATCATTTTTCTCTTAGAATATTTTATTTTGTTTCATATTTGCAGAGTTATACTCATTCTCTTTGACTTGGGAAACCCTTTAAAACAAGGTATTATCTCAATTCCATTTATAATTAAAAACAAAACAAAACAAAAAAACACCTATTCTTTTATTGCAAAGTATATGATAAAATACTTGATTTTTATGTTACGAACATATCGAAATCTTTGGAAACATGGCAGAATGAGAGACTTCAGATTTCTTCCCTTGAAACAACAATAAGCTGAACATCTAAAACTCAACAAAAAGCACCCAAACTGCACACCAGCACGTCTGAGCATGGGAGTGGCCCATAAGCGCTACCACAGGTCAGAACCCTGGGTGTTGTACGGTGGACTGAAAGAAATAAAGAAGCTGCCTATTGCAGCCATGGGAGCTCCCTGCAGGAGGAGAGAGAAGGGAGAAGAAGCGGCGAGTTCCCTGTACAACCCTGCCTGGGAAAGCTGTGAGCTCCCTGTGGCCGGCGGCAGGGACCAGTCATCAGGACAGAAGGCAGAGAAATGGGATGGCAGGAAAACACCAGTTGATTTTTACCAGCCAGTTTGCAAAACCAAGTCTGAGCCGGAGCCCCCAGCCTCCAACCCAGAGGGCCCCTCTCCCCATACCCTCCAAAACCGAACACCACAGAGCCGAAGGGGAATCTGAGCAAATGCTGCTGAAACCATTGCTGACACTGACAGGGACTGAAACTGAGGGTAGCAAGCCTGATTAAATATCTATCAGAAAATAAAAAGGCATTTTTTAAGGCTTAGACGCCACCTTACGGAAACCAAAAGAAAAGTGCCTTCTTTGCAGCAGGCTAAAGAGAGATTTTTATATAATAAATCTTCTTCCTGAAAAATAGCAGAATACATTTCCATTAATGCCCAGGCAGAGAAATAGTGCATTAAACATCATGAACAACCAAGGTGACAAGGCATCTCAGAAAGAAAGAGAAAAATCTCCAGAAAATAAGCTTACAGACATAGAAATATGCGACTTAAATGACAGAGACTTTAGGATGGTGCTTCTGAAAAAACTCAGTGAGTTCTGAAATGAGTCATATAACAATTTCAGGAATTGAAAAACCACCTAGATGAGCAGAGCAAAGAGATTGAAACCCTTAAAAAGAACCAAATAGAACTTCTGGAGATGAAGGACACACTGCAAGAGTTGAAAAATGAAATAGTAAGCTTGGGAAATAGAGTCAACCAAACGGAGGAAAGGATCAGTGATATCAAAGACAGAAATCTAGAAATAAATCAGAAGGAAGAAGAGAAAAAACAAAGAATGAAAAATAATGAAAGAGAAATACAAGAACTAGCTGATATCGTCAAGAAAGGAAACATAAGAAGAATGGGCATTATCAAAAGTGAGGAAACGGAGCAGGGACTAGAAAGCATTTTCAGACAAATAGTGGAAGAGAATTTTCTAAATCTAAGGAATGAGCTTGGAATTCAAGAAGTCAACAGAACACCCAATTATCTCAACCCATAAAGGCCTTCACCAAGACATGTTCTCTTAAAGTTATCAAAAATCAACAACAAAGAATTGTCAGGGCAGCCAGGGAGAAGAAAATGGTAATTTATAAAGGAAAACCCATTAGGTTATCCTCGAACTTCTCAGCACAGACCTTACATGCCAGAATGGGATGGGATAAAATATTTAAACTATTAAGTGAAAGGAACTACCAGCCTAGAATAATGTACCCAGCTAAGCTCTCCTTTAGATATAAAAGAGAGATTAAGACTTTTCCAGACATACAAAAACTGAGAGACTACTCCACCACGAGGCTTGCACTACAGGAAATACTGAAAGGGGTCAGCTCACCTAAAACAAAATAACACACAAAAAAATACATAATTAAGAGTAAAGTGACTATCAGGCAAATAGAAACAGAAGAGTGTAACCCTTATTAAGAACAGGACATTATAAGCTTAAATAATAAGAAGACAATTGCTACAGCAAGAAGTAATGAATGTTCAGCATCATAGGGACAAACTGAGATTGCAATGACTGAAAAGGGGAGGATTCAAAGATCCAAATTCGCAAAGGGGAATGGAGTAAGGCACACGCAATCAAACATGAGAAAGATATAAAAGGCATCTAAATAGGAGACAAAGAAGTCAAACTGTCACTATTTGCTGATCTCATGATTCTCTACATAGAAAACCCTAAAGACTCCACAAGAACACTACTAGAAACAATAAGCAAATACAGTAAAGTTTCTGGATACAAAATCAATGTTCAAAAATCCATAGCGTTCCTATACTCTAATAATGAACTGTCAGAAAAAGAGGTAGAAAAAATAAATCCTTTTGCAATTGCACCAAAAAGAATAAAATACCTAGGAATAAATTTAACGAAATAAGTGAAGGACCTATATAATAAAAACTATAAGACCCTATTAAAAGAAATCGAAGAAGATACAAAGAAATGGAAAGATGTTCTGTGTTCTTGGATTAGAAGAATCAACATAGTTAAAATGACCATATTACCTAAAGCATTATACAGATTAAATGCAATCACCATCAAATTCCATAGCATTTTTTAAAGAAATAGAACAAAAAATTATCAGATCCGTATGGAAGCACAAGAGATCCCGAATTGCTAAAGCTATCCTGAAAACAAAGCACGAGACTGGAGGCATCACTCTGCCTGATTTCAGATTACACTACAAAGTGACAATAATCAAAATGGCATGGTATTGGCAGGAAAACAGACACACGGATCAGCAGTACAGAATCTAGAGTTCAGAAATAAACCCATATTTATATGGGCAAATAATTTTTGACAAAAATTCCAAAAACATACAGTGGAGAAAGGAAAGTCTCTTCAATAAGTGGTGCTGGGAAAACTGGAAAGCCACCTGCAAAAGAATGAAATTAGACTGTTTTCTATTACCACACCAAAATTAACTCAAAATGGATTAAGGACCTGAA
>NW_006439568.1:11789976-11811083 GCF_000325575.1 Pteropus alecto | reverse complement strand
TCGGCCACTATGTAAAACAGTATGGATGTTCCTCAAAAAGTAAGAATTGATCTACTATATGATCCTTCTACTGGGTATTTATCCCAACGACCTGAAAACCCATATCCAAAAAGATATTCACACATCGATGTTCATAGCAGCATTATTCACAGTGGCCAGGACATGGAAACAACTGAAGTATCCTATGATAGATGTTTGGCTAAAGAAGCTGTGGTACATATACACAAAGGAATATTACCCATTTGCCACGACATGGATGGACCTTGAGATAATCATGCAAAGTGAAATAAGCCAGACAGAAAAAGTAGAAAATCACATGATATCACTTATATGTAGGATATAAACCTAAAAGCAACAAATGAACAAGACAAACAAACAGGGACTCATGGACATGGACCATAGACTAGTGGTTACCAGAGGGTAGGAGTTGGGGGAGGAGGGGGTAGGTAGACAGTTAAAGGGGGTCAAATATAAGGGGTTAGGGTAGGGTGAAGTGGGTAAAGGGGTTCAAATATATGGTAGCTGAAGGAACTGGACTTTGGGTGCTAAATACACAATAGAATATACAGATGTCAAATTATAATGTACACCTGAAAATTATATAATTGTATTAACCAATGTCACCCCAATAAATGTAATGAAAATAAAAGAATCACAAAAAAGCATGTCAGTTATGATTTAATGTGACTAAATATCATATATTACCTTTTAATACAGTCTTTAATTATATTTTCATATGTATGTTACACACATTTCATTGCTTTCCCAACAGCTGTTCTTCCTATTCTTTCCTTGCTAACAGATCTGAAATAGAGTTTCTATAGTAGTGTGTTATTTTGGGTTTAATCCTACAATGACATTCCTGTTCTCCTTTCTCAATGATTTTTCTAGGGATAGGCATACGGCATAGTTTTGGCCAAAGAGATATAGGGAATATCTGTTTAAGGCTTTTTTGGGCAAAATTTTCTTTCTTAAGAGAGAGGAGATTAAGAATTTTTCCTTATTGTGGATGGTGTCTTGTAAGATTGTAAAGCTTTAGTTGTTACACTATACTGAGGCCATGAAGAAAAGCCAAGAGACAGAGAGGTACCTGCTGTTAGCATTCACGAAATATGAAACAAATATAGTCGTGTGTTCTTTTAGCTGTAGTTAAAAACATTCTAACTGATGCACTAGAGATATATAAATTTGATTTGTTTTTCATTTAACAAGTGATAAACAAAATTTACCTTAAATCATACAAGAGAAAATATTTTTGTTGACAAACATTTACAAATTATTTATATGCCTTTTGTTATTTTGATTAATGAGTTTTAAAATAAATTGAAAAGTATCTTGGAGTAACTACATAAAAAATGGAACAAATACTAAAAAATGGTCAGTATCATATAATTTTTATTGCATTCATTACAGTAAAGGGATTTTAGAATGTCATTTGCAAGAACTTAGTCACGAAGTACATATGGTGATATACCTTTTATTTCACATAATTTTAAAAAAATCTTGTAGATTATCTTCACTACTTGAATCACATGTTTATAATTTTCATTTTAACATTGTTTTTGACTTACACTGCTCTACTTGCTATAATTCAAAATTATAACTCAATTAGAGAAAGAAAGAGCAAAACTAGTTATCTACACTAATCCTTAGTGATGTGTAAAAACTGCCAAAGGATATTTCATATTCATAATAAAAATAAGCAACATCAACACAAAACATGAACATCTAACTCTTGACAAATGCATTAATTTCTTCCACCCTCCAGAAAATTTGGTAAAACTCTTCGTAACATGAACAAGCTTATAAAATATATTTTTTTCTAGCAAGCGATATACCACAGATAAGGCAGTATGGTCTGTGGATGATTCCGTAACTAGGAGTCAGACAACCTGAATTCAAATGCCAGTTTTGCTACTTTACAACCTGAATTCAAATGCCAGTTTTGCTACTTTATAATTATTTAATCTAGTGGCAAAGTTATTTAATCTTAGTGTACGTTAGTTTCTTCATCTGTAATATGGAGAAAATGATAGTTATTGTAAAGAATCTTTGCAAAGATTAAAAAGGTTATTATACTTAAAGTTCTTAGAAGAATGCCTGATGGAAAGAAAAACCTATATACATATAGATCTTACAACTTCACTTCTGTATTTTCTCTACAGCCATTTGAATTATCATTTTGTATTTCAAGGCACCTAATATCGATGTTATGAATATGATATACAGCTTGTGAATAGTCTAAGTTTTCTATTAGTAAGTCAGCTTACTAACTGACTTACTAATTGTCAACTTCCTGCAGTTTGTAGTTGATTTTCTCGACTCTTCCATTTTTAGAAATTCAACAATATTGTCTTTTTTTAGGTATAACCTGCTACAGAACATTGACATAATTGCCCACTGTGAGGTTGTTGTGCAGATTCTGCAGATTATAGATGCTCTGTATTTTATTAACCTTGTTAAGTAAGAGCGGCACAACTGCTTGTTATTGAAGACATTTTTATCAGCAGTGTCTCTTTTCATTTTGATGAAATGTCTGACGGCTGAAGTCTTTTTTTTTTTTTTTTTCCTTTTCAGGAGATGCTGCTACAAACTTACATGGTGAATGTTACATGTGAGGTAATACTATATTATCACCTAACAAATTATTAAAAGCATTAGAACAATTGATGTAGCTATTCTAAAGAAGTCATCTCATTAATCTGCTAAATCTATATGCAAAATTTAAATTGAGCAACAAATGATAACTCCAATAGGGAAATACCCATGCAACCATATCATACCAAACCCAGGGTTTAGCCTATTTTAATAATGTTAACGGTATTCACCAGAATAAATAAGAAATACCTACCTACTTAAAAATTACTTTTTAAGAGAATTCCACTCTTTTTCATAGACAGTATGCTAGAAAATATGAAAAACAGAGTTGTGAAACATGTAGTTCTCGCAAAATATCCTTATTTTCTTAATATTTCTGTATTTTTAAGCTTGTTTCCCTGGTACTGTGTTTAGGAAATATTTTTCATGACTTGCTAATAGTTATTTTGAGTATGAGGAGAGTGTTTTATGACTATAAGACACTTTTATTTTGTAAACAGTCTGTTGACACCTTTTCAGAATTAGTGTTCCACTGAATAGAGTTTGTGAAATGCTCTTGTAATTCTTATTTCCTAAAAGATACCACTAAGGAGTGAAGTCAGAGTAACCCAGACAATCTTAAAATTAAACTCAGTGCTGTTTTGTTTAAAAACATTTGCTTTATGTACTCACACTTTATAGAATATGTAAATATTATCAGTTTTGTAGACATAAAATAGTCACAATTGACCCACTGCTTGTACCCAAAACTAAATGAAGACATATAAATTGAATTATTATTAGGAAAAACAAACGTTAGTTTATTTAGTTAATTTGAAATTTTCCTCATGATTTATTAGAATCAATATCATTCTGAATGATACAGCTAATAGTAGATCTGGGGCATTAGATTGGTTTGCTGTCTGAAGATTATTGTCCAAAGAAACACAAATTAGTAAGTAATATTGTTTTCAACCATAAATAGTGTGCACAGATACTTATTGATAAAAACGGCAGTGTACGAAGCCATCATCAACTCAAATTAACAAAAATTTCTACTCTACTCCCTATTCATATTTTTTAGCTATGGAATATGATTTGCACATGTAAAGATGTTTTAGTTATTCACTACCAGGCAGTAAAATTAGCTTGATTTTTCTGAATTTTAGAAATACTAAAAATATTTTGAGATTTTGCCAAACAAGATTAAAAGACTTAAGTGAAATAAAGACCATAGTCAAATTGTAAGTTCTTCATAATGTTTGATAACCTAAAACTCTGCTTCACTCCTTAGGCCCAAAATATTCTGACAGCAAAAGACTTGGAAAGCTTTTGTGACTCTAGTTTTAGTCACTCTGGGTAGTTCTCTTGCAATGAGGGACAACTAGTCAATATTATATATAACTTTATTAGATGTTGGGTGTTTCTGAGATTCTATTTTAAAATCCCTTATTTGTTTTTTGATATTTTGAGCCTTATTAATTTTATGTTTTATTTTATGTCAATTTCTTCACATTAGGCTTAAAAGTGTATATAAATGCAAAATATTGGCCTTTTTTAAAAACATCTTTAAGCTCATGTTACAAAAATTCTGATGACTGTGTCATGTTTATAAATAAATTGATTATGATATTATATTCATGGCACATCCATCTATACAACAAATATTTATTGAGTCCTTACTGTGTGCCAGGAACTTTTCTGGAGATATAATACTGAATAACACAAAGTCCCCATTTTAATGTGGATTGGCAGATAAGAAATAAATGGTATATATAGTGATAACGGTTATAAAGCCACTCTGTCCAATATGGTAATTGCTTGACATTTCATGATAATGTATTAGAATTAAAATTTCAGTCCCTCCATCATACTGGTCACATTTAAAATGTTCACTATTCACATGTGATTATTGACTGACCCATTGGAGAAAATAGATATAAAACATTTTGCATCATATAAGGTTAATTGGCAAGTGATAAGTATTAATAAAGCAAAATTAAGGCATGAAATCAGGATAGTGGGATAGAGAAAGAAGATCATATTTTTTAGGTGGTAATGGGGCAGTATTCCCCTCATTCTCAGGGGATAAGTTCCAAGTCCCCCAGTTCTGAGGATTCCTGAAACCTCAAATAATGCTATGTTTTTTCATGTTACATACTTACATGATAAAGTATAATTTATAAATTAGGCACAGTAAGAGATTAACAATAATAACTACTAATAAAATAGAACAGTTGTCACAAAATAGTTATAGTGTATATAATATAATGTGAATGTGGTCTCTCCATTTCAAAATATGCTATTGTACTGTATTCACTTTTTCACATAAAAGAAGCACTATATGGGTTTTCATTCAAATATTCAAATTACCGGTAACACCAGTCTTGCCCTTTGGGGGTATTATTAAGTAAAATAAGATTATTTGCACGCAAGCTCTGCAATACCATGACAGCTGATCTGGAAAACCAGAGAGCTACCAAGTGACTAATGGGCAGGAAGCCTATACAGGGCAAATACACTGGGCAAAGGGACGATACACATCTCAGGTAGTATAGAGCTGGAAGGTGCAAGATTTCATCACACTACTCAGAATTATGAGCTGTTTATTTCTGAAATTTTGCATTTAATTTTTTCAGACCTCAGTTGACCGCAGGTAACTGACACCACTGAAAGTGAAGCTTTCATAGATAGGAGAGACTACCGTAATTTATTAAATTGAAAGAGTGAGTCATGTGAGTATTTGGAAGAAGGGCTGTCCAGGCAAAAAATTCTCTCTATACACCTTTCAGTAATTATAAAAGTTGCGACTTGCACTTTTTAAGAAAACAACTATAATACTTATCATCAACTATATTAAACAATTCCTAAAAATTCCTAAGTGTCACTATAACAGGTTTTCAATTTCAAAAATGATCGAAAAACAATGGGAACATTTTAGTGCTTAAAAAAATACTTTCTGCCTTATTATTATTCTAGTTTAGGGATTTTAATGTTCATAAAAGATGTATCAGATTAAATCAAATCTATAAATCTAAAGGAAGTAGTGAAACTAATCAGAATTAAAAGTAGTTACAAAGTCCTCATGTTTTTCACAGTGTGGCTTTGCAGTGATTATTTCTTTACTTTTACCTATTTTAAATAATTGTACATATCTTGGTTAATTTGTGGTAAGAAATATAGATATATTTGAGAGCACAATACCTAAACTTAATAAGTATTACAGAATAATTTTAATGAAACAGAGGAAAGGAAGGTTAACTATCAAGGCATATATCAGAGGAAGAGTCAGAAATAATGACTAAGTTAAAAGAAATCAACATAAGCCCTCAATATCAAAGATGGCAGAATAAGACACTGTTGTTAATAACAATATTGTAGAAATTAGAAAAAATGACAGTGTGTAAAGGAATGTGATAAACTTACGGTTTTCTGCCATTGGTTTAGAGTGTAGAGTATATCTAAGTAGATTTATATTTTATAACATAATGTTTTGCAAATCACCTAAAATAATGTGTTCATTATATCAGCATAGTCAAAATGTTTGATCAGAATTTTTTTGAAGTGACTGTTCATTAACTTGATACTGTCTGACTACTTAAAATTTGTTTGCTAGAATTGTTCACCTTAAATTTTAATTCAACAAGAATAGTTGATTTTTAATTTTTTAATTATAGTTGACATACAATATTATATTAGTTTCAGGTATACAACATAGTGATTAGACATTTATATACCTTATTAAGTGATCACCATGATAAATCTAGTAAACATCTGTCACTGTATATAATTTTTTACGATATTATTGATTATATTCCATATGCTGTACATTACATCCCCATGAGTTATTTTGTAATTGACAATTTGTACTTTTTAATCCACTTTACCATTTTTTTCTATCTCCCAGTCCCCTCTCCCATCTAGCAAACATTAGCTGGCGCTCTTATATCAATGTTTATTTCTGTTTTTTGTTTGTCTGTTTAAATTTCACATGCATGTGAAATCATATGGTGTTTGTCTTTCTCTGACTTCTTTCAGTTAGCATAATGCTTTCTAGGTCTATCAATGTCGTAAATTGTAAGATTCCATTCTTTTTCATGGCTGAGTTATCGTCTATTGTATATATGTACCACATATTTTTTTAACCATTCTTCTATTGATGGGCATATCTTGTCAATTTTCATATCTAGGTTGTATCTGTATCTTGGGTACTAGAAATAATGCTGCAATAAACATAGGGGTGCACATATCTTTTTGAATTAGTATTTTCGATCTCTTTGGATAAATACCCAAAAGAGGGATTGCTGAGTCATATGGTAGTTCTAGTTCTGATTTTTTGAGGAATCTCCATACTGATTTCCATAGTGACGGCACCAGTTTACAATCCTCCTAACAGTGCACAAAGGTTCTCTCTCTCCACATCCTCACCAAAATTTGTTAATGGTTGTCTTTTTGATAATAGACATTCTATGGTGATATCTGATTGTGGTTTTGATTTGCATTTCCCTGATGATTAGTTATGTTGAGCTTCTTTTCATGTGCCTGTTGAACATCTGAATGTCTTTGTCTGTCTTGGACATAATGCCCCAGTTTATGGCTTTCAAAGCCAGATGCAACGGAGACTCCTCTTCTCGGCACAAGTCCCCCAGGGACTGGAAAGCCCAGTGTGGGGCTTGGGTCCCTTGCTCCTCATAAGGCACCTACCCATTTGTGAATTGCTACAGCATAGGTATGGGACCTGACCGGATCACGTCTCTGCCTTCTTATTGTTTCCTATTGCCGTACTTCAAATTTTGACTCTTGTGTATTTTTCTTGCCTTTATTTAGTTTCCAAACTTTTAATTCAGCATTAGAGCAAGTAAATATCTTGTACGGTATTATTAAACTAATATATTAATTTGATCACCATTCCCATAAAATCCCATTTGCCCTCAGCTTTATCATAGTGTTCTAGCCTCAACTACGTTTTTAAATATAATAATCATTATAAGCTAGTTTACACAGGGTCCTCAGGCATCTGAATGGATGTGTCTGGGCTGGGAATGCAAGTATGTATATGAACACAGCTGATCTAGGGAGTGTTAAGTCCTTGACTGCAATTCCTTCTCGAGAACTGCAATGTACTGACTATGCACCAAATCTTGTGTGGCAGTCCCCACCAGGCCTGTCAGGCAAAGACTACAAATTACCTATATTTGGGCCTAGAAAATAACATAGGATTTCAATCTGGAACTGAGCTCCTTATTGTCTATTAGCTAATTCTACAGGAGAACTATTTATGTCCAATTGTTTCAATAAAGTTGTTTGTGAATGATCTATTCCCAAGAAGCTCATGTATTTATTCTTATATTAAGGAAGATTACCAAAACTGCATATTATTCTTCTTTTAATAGAACGCTTGCTCTGAAGTTATTTTACTTTGTAAAAACAATTTTCATTGATTGGTACTACTACTTAGGAAAAAAAAAATGATTGAGAAGCCCTTAATATTTGTATCAGATAGTTGAGAGAGACTGCTGTGTATGTGTGTATGTGCATGTATAGCATAAGTGGGTCAATAACACAGTTTCTTTCTTTTTCAAAGACTACATTATCAAAAATAATCAACGTACTATAGTCAACCCTATTGTAGGATTTGTGAATGTCTAATAGGAATGGAATGTTTTATGTGTTTTCCTTATACAAATTTCATAACTTTGTACTATTTTCAAATGCCAATGAGACATTAAGTTGTTTAGCACATAAACAACTTCAGTAAAATTGCATGCAATTAAAGGGTAAATGTAGTCATCACATTTCCTTGATGCTAATAATAAAAGAATCTCTTCCATAGGTCCCCTAAAGTAAAACAGCTTAGAATCCCTCTCACTTTTGCCACAAAAACAGCTGTTTGATGACTATTCAGTTTAGTTTAGAACATTTCACAATTTTTCTTTTTTCAGGAAATTAATAGGAAACAGATGCTTCGTCTGACTTTTCTCTAGGGTAGACCTTTCATAAGGAAATAACTATGTTAATCCCAGATGCTCTCAAAAGTCTTGGCTTCTGATCTTGAGTTGTCAGGTCCTGGAATTTTTACATCATATTAATTTAAAAATTACTTACACTTATTAACACAGGACTGTTGATGTGTTATGTGGTGAATAGTTTTTTATATTTTTTATTGATTCCTAATTATTTTTAATTAGGAATATTTTGGATGGTTGTTAAAATTGCGGAAATGACACTATATCGAGAAAGATGTAGTATCTCATTTTTTCTTTCTCTTTTTCTTTATTTTTTCATTTTATTTTTTTAGGTGAGGCAACCTTTGGTTGACCTCACAGATTGCAAGGACCTTGTCAGTTTACAGTCCCTTATTTTTTTAATTTTTACGCCTACAGCACCTGGTATTCCTTGGTGGTCTCCCATCCAAGTACGAATCAGGCCTGACCCTGCTTAGCTTGTTCAGGATGGCATAGCTGTAGACTCATTTTTCATATGTAGCAACTAAGTATTTTTGAGGAAAAAAATGTCCTTTCAGCTATTTACATCGTCTGTGGCTACTAGACTAATCAGCTAGAATGTTTATGTGACACTCGTAGTATCAATTGTCTCAAAGTCTCTATTTTTTTATATGGCTTATCTTATGCCTAATTATTTTGTTTTATTTGTATTCTCTTTTTATAAATTTAGAAAACGTGAAGAATTGATTCCAGTAATAAGAAAAGCCTTTGCCTATCTTATCTTTTTCCAATGATAGCTACCTGAATATACCATTTAAAAAAAAATTCTCAATAAATATTTTGTTATATAAATGAATAAATAAGGTTACCAGTGTGGAAGGATAATGCATCAGTATATTAATTTGTATTTTTCCTACTAATATATTCCTACCGATATCAATCTATCTCTATCTTATCTAGATAGATGATGATAGATAGATGATAGATAAATAGATAGATAGATAGATAAGTACATCACATTATCAGGGTTTTTTCTCTCCGCTGTTTCAAAAAGACTTAATTTTTTCAATTAAGTCTGGTTTCCTCAGTTTGAAAAAAAAAGTTTTGTAGAGTCTGTATTTTAATACAATAAAATAATACTCAAACCTGGTATTTGTTTTAAGAATATACTGGCAGACTAAATGAAGCTGGTAATAAGTCTGGAAGAGACAGGTTTGTCCTGCTCACAAAGTTTGAAAAAAAGGGTTACTTAGAAGTTAGCAACATAGCAGATTTTGTGAGTAGACATAACACTCTGTATCCAGAGTGACCTGTATCCAGAGATGAGACCTCTGAGGGGATGGCAGTGGGTTCCTGGAGGGCGAACAGCAGAAGCTCTTGGACGATGTTTGATGTGGAGGAACTAGAGCTGCTTTCCTCAAATGACCATATATGCTTGGAATGAAATGCCAGCGACTAGCTTTCTTGGGCTGCAGATCTATTTTCCAGGTATTTCATAAAGCAGCACACCCTCGGAATTCTCGTACAGCTTTAGGAAGCAGAAAGGTCTACCTCCATTCCACATGATGCAGAAGCACTTGCCCACTGTCTTTTGTGGGGTGAAGCTGAGTCAACATTTATCAACTTTAGAATCAATACAATAATGTGAAGCTTCTTAAGTGTAAGTGCTGTTCATCATATTCTCACTGCTACACAAAAATCTTCCTGACATACTGGCATCAGAGCAAGATTAGAAAGACCATATTGGAGCTGTCATCATACAGTAGTGATGATCCATATCGTAACAGCTGAATCATAGGCTTGATTGATCATTTTCATGCACATTCATCAGGAAGGATCATAAAGCCTGCCTTAGCATCCGTTAGTGTCTATTTTACTTCAAAAACTCATTATTTTTTTTCCTAGGTGACAAATCTCAGATAAGATTCTTCCTATAATTAAGGTCCAATGTGAAGGGAAAGGGGACTTAAATACAAAGACACATTTAGTAAAATTGGGAAAGCATACTTTATGATATTTAGGAAATATCTTTTCTTAGAACAGAAATATTACGTGTCTAAGTCTATGTGTTTAAATTTTACATTTCTTAAGGAAATACAAATACAGAATTATATAATGTAAGTGAAAATAGCTTAAGGAAAACATTTTGAAAAGTGTTTGGAAAACTTTAGTCATTGCTTGACATGTTTTTAATCTAAATAGTTCTCCGTTCATTAATTTATTAATTTATTTGACTGTTGGTCATTAAATGTCCCTTTGATAGGCACTTTCTCTCTCATTTTAATGGCTACTTCATGTCTTATAATAAGCTCAAAATTCTTTTATTTTGGAAGTAAGATACAAAGAAGAAAAAACAGAGATTCTGTAGTCCTCTTGAGACTTATTTTAAACAACTTATACTGATATTGGCCATTTAATTTCTATCTTGCTTTATTCATATTACATTTGGATTGTGGCCACAGACTTGCTTCTTGGTGTGGACTGAGCCAAATGGTGGGAAGAATCTGGAGATTCTGGAACACTTTTGTCTGGTAAGTCAGAAATAAAAGAGTCTTTCTGGCTGCAGAATGGCCTCTGGGATTTGTGGAAGAATAGAGAGATTATCATTCTTCCTTTTAGCACCTGGCTTTGGGGTAGAGAATTAGCATCTTGACAAAGGCTAAGAGAGTCTGTGGCATAGGAAAAACTATTTGAAAACTAGCACAGAAAGTGCTATGTTGACAAAGATAGTGTTGGTGAAAGAGATGGTGTTAGCAGGACTGGAGAAAGGAACACGGCTAGCTTTTTTCTAGTCTCCAACCTGGGTGGCCACCTGAGAGAGGTTGGCCCAGTGCACAGCCCAAGACCAGGAAGAGAAATGAACTTCCCTGTAAAGTGCCAGGCAGGTGTCACTGCAATGCAGTAGTTACACTATGTCAGGGCAGGAGCAACAAGTCTAGCAGTATAACCACTGCAGACAGGGCTACCCGGTGCAGGCTCGAAGATACTACATGGGGACTGTGGAAGTTGACACCACTGATGAGAACAATAAAATTCATTTTTAGTTGCCCTCTGAACCCTCTCAGAGACAAAAACAAGAATGAGGAAACTTGGTTCCAGCAGTCAGAAAGGCAGTACTAACAATCTTATTGCCACTTTATCTACCCACAGCCACCTTCCTCCCACTGGTGTTTACAGAATATCCTATTACATATAGGGATAACCTGGGTTCCTTTCTCTGAGGCCCTAAATATTGTTTGCCATTGTCAAGACCTCAGTGGCTTTGGAGCTACTACCTTTAAAATCTCCGTGAACATGTATTTGCCTGTGAGGCACATTCATCAGGGACAACCTCCACTTCATCAAGCTTAAATTCCCACAGACTCTATCATACCTACTAAATGTAGGGGTCGAAGTCAAACCATGCTCCTGGTGTTATAAATGAGGTCACTCTTTACCCTACCACTTGTACCAAGCCCTCTGCTCAATCTGATCTTCAAAGTAATCTTTGAGAAAGCACAATATCAGATTCTACACTATGATACTTAATGAAGGAAGGGAAGTTCCTATCAGGATGCATGGATTTGCCACAAAAACTATGACATGCAGATCGAGTATTATCTACCCTTCGAAAGTAGACATTTTTTGCAGAACTATCAGGGAGCAGCTTTTCTAAATCCTTTCGTGAGTAGGGTAGATTGCTTCTTGCTTTCCTTCTCTCCTAGGCTTTTGAATGTTGAAAAATTTCTATATATTTCAACTCAAAGAAGAATCCTGACAAGTACCTCAGCAGTGAGATTAGGCCTTACTTCTGCTTTTAGTTATTGTGTGACATATTGACTCCATTCTTGATCTATTTTCAGTGAAAAATCTTGGAATGCTATCATTTTATCTAGTATTCTTTTTCTTGTCTGTATTTCTGGGCCTATACTATACCACAAGACCTACACCTGTTTGGTTAGAGCAGATTTTTACTTTCGCTTAGATTGAAAATAACTGAATGCTTCCTGATATCCTTCAGAGTTGGCTTTGGAATGTCAGTTCTTACTAAGGAAAAGAAAGAGGGCAGGACACAGCTTCATCTCCACTTCTCTATTATCTTCTTCAATTCCTGATAATCTCCCAGCCCCACTGACTTGGCTGTCATTCCCATGTACCCCTGAGGGAAGTATAAGGCAACTCGCAGCTGGAAGGAGATCTTAATTGTTGTAAAGACCAGTACTCTAGTATACAGCTATATTATGGGAGTCAAACAGTCCATTATGTCCAAAATTTACATATGGCATTTCAAAAGATTTGTTTGTTCTGTGCTCTAAACAATTTTTTAGAATACAATTTTTACTCAGGTTGAGCACTGTGTAATGCCTAATTCAATGCAGAATTTCTTGAAGATGTGTGGTTTTGGTCTCTATTTATTTAAGTCTCTTTTTCTAGCTCACAGTTGCCTATTTCAGTTCAGCAGACAGCAGGTATTTGTATTCTCTGTTGCCATTTAGTCTCAGCACATGTTCTCCCAGCTGAGTTATTTTTTAGCAGGCACTTCTAAGCATCAGTCAGAGCTTTCCTGGGTCAGCTGTCAAACAACAGTCAACCATGAGCTCACAGAACCTTCTGTCACTGAGGTCTCAATGTGGTGCCTCTGAGGATTCCTTTGTTATATGTAAGATAAGAGAAAAGCAAGAGACCTTCATACTAATCCATCCTATAGGAATCTGATGTTACTCTTTGTGAGTTACTGAACAAAGTAAATATTAACAGAAATGATGTTGAAATTGTATTTTTCACGTGGCTACTCAGTCACCTGCCAGCAGGAAAATTCAAAACAAGTGAATATTGCTTAATGTGGGAGAGAAGACAAGAAAGGAAGGGGAGAAAACCCGATTTCACATTAAGAAACATGTTAAATTATAGGCAATATAAAATATGTTAAAATGCGATCCATAATAGTTATATTAACTTTTTAAGAGTTATCCTTATGAGACTTCACCATCAATAGGGGCTTCCCTAGGCAAGATTTGCCTGTAGCAGATGTGTGTTTGTACTAGAAGAGGAAAGTAGTGGGAATTAAGAAAAAGGAGTAAAGTGGATAGCATAAAAAAAGTATTTCTCAAATTCAGCCTTAGGAGAAATAAAACTGACTACAAACAAGAAAGCTGAGTCAAAATCCCCAGGGCTTCAAATGTTTTCTTCTCTGTTAACAAAAGAACTAATATGAGTTGTAACATATTTTGCAGGTTTAGGATTTCTTCTCAGAAACATTGGTATACTAATTGATTATACCAAGTTTATTTTAAAAGATTTCAGTCAAAACTTAAAGGACATGTGGATGGTGTTATATTCAATTTTCTCAGTCTAAATGTAGGGAGCAATATACAAATTAAATTAACAATACATAAACTGTACATATAGTTATGCTCTCTTAAAAACATAAAATGAATAATTATGATTCTCTTTGGCATCTCACTCAGGGTTCCTTCTATTATCCCTATCCTGCAAAATACCATGATATGTTGGTTTACTTAAAATATAACTATTGCAATTAATTTGTATGCTTTTTTTCTATCACTAATATAAGTTTCGTATACATATTATATAAATTAGGCTTTTATCTTTTGGTTTCCCTAAAAATTGACTTTTTGATTTAAAGAATCATTTTATAAAATTGAGGCTTAATTGACATACAATATTATGCTAGTTTTAGGTGTACAAAATAATGATTCAGTGTTTGTATATATTGCAAACTGATCACAGTAAGTCTAGCTAACATCTATCACGGTACATAGTTACAAAATTATGTTTTCTTATGATGGGAACTTTTAAGATTTAATATCAACAACTTTCAAATATATAATATTGTATTGTTAACTATATAGTTGTCATGCTGTACATTAAATCTCTATGAGTTACTTATTTTATAACTGGGAGTTTGGGCCTTTTTGATTCTTTTCACCCATTTAACTCCCATTCTCCAACCACTGGTTTGTTTTCTGTATCTATAAGTTTGTTTCTGTTTTGTTTGTTCAGTTATTTTGCTTTTTTTAGATTCTACATGAAAGCGATATCATATGATATTTGTCTTCTCTGTTTGACTTATTTCCTTTAACATAATAGCCCTCTAGGTCCATCCACGTTGTCGCAAATGGTGAGGTTTCATTTTTTTTAATGGCTAAGTTTATCTATATATGTACCACATCTTCTTTATTCAATCATCTAATGCTGCAATGAACATAGGGATGAGTATATCTTTCCAAATTATTGTTTTGGTTTTATCTGGATAAATACCCAGAAGTTACAGCACATTTTCTCTGTGCATTCATCTGTCAATAGATGAGTTTTTTGATTCTCATGTTTATATCTTACCTGACATTTTATGCCATGGTGGGAATACAAAAAGACTTGATATTTGAAAATTTTGGTTCACATTAGTGTGTTATGTCATTATTGAAAGCTTTGTGGTGAGGTGTCATTTTTTTCTTTTATAAAGGGAGGTTAATAAGTTTTATGTTCCTCTTTCAGCTTTCCTCTCTTTGTGTGTTTAAGAGTCAGTATCAGTACAATTTTTCTCACCCCAATTACCACTCTGTACTACGGACAGTCAGCTAGGAATGATATGCTTTCCATCTAAGGTATTTGAAAGAAACCAATGAATCAAGTGGAGCATATAAATAGATTTAGTTATTATGTTACTAATACACTGATTTAAAGTTTCTAGCAAAGAGACTAGACATTTTCTTGTATTCCTAGTTATGCTTCTAAACCAACTTATTTGGCTAACAGTTGCAAAGAAACTTTTAGTATTTCACAGATGTATCTGATTCAAGGACATATCTTGTTCAAACTGCCAGATGGTCAAACATCAGAACCCTCTGTGTTCCTCTAAAATGACTATACATTTATTGTGCAGGTAATTTTTAAACTTTTTTTATGGTATTGTCTACTCGATACCTGAGTACTATGCATACGTATTTTATATTGTTGAGATGACTTTACAGGTACTGTCATTCCATATAGTTTGGAAAATACCATAATAATCAGATCAAAAAGTACGAGGTTTTTTTTGCATCAAAGTTTTCAAGTAAATATTTTATTTCACAACTTCTGTGATTTAAATGATTAAAAGTCAATAACTTTATATTATATTTAACATGATATTACAAGTCAGAAATTTCACAATAAGATCCCGGAGGTATATCTTCAGACATAAGATGTTTCTTATCTTGATTACTGAGTCATTATAGGTCCATCTTAGATGATCGAATGCAAAGAGAACTTCTGTGTCTCCCAGGAAAAAAGCAATGTAGACCAGAGCCATATCCATTTCTAAGGTTCTTAAAGAGGTGAAAGCAACTTTGGTGTAAATTTTAGGGGTTTATATTAACTTTTTTGATAGGCCGAGTATTTAGACCAAAACAATCCAAGAATAGACACAAAATAGAGCAACAAAAAATATTTACAATATATATAACTAGAGGTTAATATCTCTGACATCTTAGTGGAGAAAACGCTGCAAATGACAAACAGAAATAAATATATTCAAAACCATTATATTGGAAAATATAAAAAGAATTGATAAGACTCAGTATTGCTGTAGATGTGAGATAAAGTACTTCACTGTATGTGATTAGATGATGATGAGAGTAAAATTTGTTCTAATCTCTTTAGAAGACAAATTTTCACTATCAAACATGAAATAACCATACAGTTTGATCCAGCAATTTATCTTATAGATTTCATTTTCCAGAAACAATGTCCACAAACATATACATACATACATGTATATTTATGTTCATGTATGTTACACAAATACACAGGTATTAATATGTATACATACATATAGATATGTCTATTTAACCCTTTAAATGTCTGTCTCTACCTATAAAATAGGGATGTTTATAACCCTGATGTCATGGAGTTATTCTTATTAAGTGAGAAGAGACAACAGAGATAAGCAATTTAGACAATGCAGGACACATAGCAAGCACTCAATTCATTTCTGTTATTATAAAAAATTAAAAATACTCTTTTATTATATTTGGTTACAATGATAGCCTTGAAAAATGTACCCTAACACATACCAGAAGAGTGGGAATTGAGAAGGGAGTGAGGTAGAAAGAGAATTTTCATGTTACATAACATGGACCCATGTATAATAAATTTTCAAAGAAGATTTCTGGGTTTTGTAGGTTAAGAAGTAATGATGATGATCCTGATAGCGGTGGGATGATAGTTATAATCTAGAAATTCAAGAATTCTTCACTCAGAAATCACTAAATTTGACCTTGGATGGAAAAGCTTTTGTTCCACTTAAAATGTTACCATTGGTCTATAAGAATTAAATAGTCACCAGTACACAAGTTCTCTACGAAAGTCAGTTGAAAATGTTTCACAAATTATTTTAGTTATATATAAATACTAGAGAATATACCTTAGGAGAATATCAAGATTAATCAATTTAGTAAGCTCGATGTATCCCTGAAGAATTCAATTGACGACTTCTATGCAAGTCTGGAAGGATGTTCAAAAGAAAAACTCTTTACGAAAAATCTTTAGTTTTCTTAAACTGAAATCTGTGAGCCATTACCAGGAACTTGTAATTGATCATCCCTAACTGGAAGAAAGTACTGATTTTCCATGATTCCTGACCTTGATGTTTGAAGTTGATACTTATTATAGTGTTGTTATTGAATGTGAATGAGCATGACAAAAAGAAAAAAAAAAGGCTGATGCACTTAGTAATCTTTACAAGAAAGCCTTCACATAAAGATTTTTCTCTTTATGGGTATTTGTAATTACTGTGTACTATGTTGCCCCATAAACTTATAATTATGTTTCTCAAAATAACATTTCATTTAGACTTTTGCTTGAAAAAGTATTTTTTATTAGTATCTCTTCAGGGCATTAATTAAGGCTGTTGTTTTTTCAATGTGTCTATAAAACTTTTTACACTCTAGCTCTCCTTGTTGTCCTAGTTCACCGAGCAATTCAGTCCCCAAGGTCCCCAGCTGTCTTTCATGTTTCCTGACTTGTGCAGCCCTAAAAGATTTGTGGTACCGTCATCATGAGAATATCTATTAGTCTGACCCATAGAGCCAAATCTTACTATTGATCCTATATTAACATTATTTAAAAGTACTGAAAGCGTTGTGAAGAAAAGTACACAAATTTTCAGTTTCACGTATATATCATTTAAACAAACTGGATCTCATTTATTCTTTCATTCAATCAATCATTTAACAAATATAATAGAATGACTTCCACATGCCAGATACCCAGAGACAGATGTAAACACAACGGATGAAGTTTATTTTCTAATACAACTTATATTTTAGTCGTGGTAATCTAAAAACAAATGAGTAAATAAAATCAGTTAAAACATGGACAGAAAGTGTAGTTAAGTGCTATGTCGAAAATAAAATAATTTGATGTGAGCTCTTACACTAATTTTGTAAGGGGTATATCATTATTCTTGTTTTAGAGAAGATGAAACTAATGCCCAAGGATAATTAGCAAGTAATCCAAAAGTGAATAAATAATCAGTAGTAGAGCCTCATTTTGAATTCAAGCGTCCTACTCAAGTTTATTTTTATCTATAATATCACATATTGTATATTGCTCACCATATTTATTTTTAGAAATTCACTTTGGTCTAAAACTTAGTGCCATAAACATCTACATTATCATCCTCATTCTCAAAAATCTTGATTTTGTTACATGTTGCTAGATGATTCTTAAAAATAATACTGTATTACTATATGATAAACTGTGATGATTAGAATTTATAATAATAATAATTAGTTAATATAATTTTACCTTCTAATATATGCCAGATTACTTCTACCAAATAGTCTATACTCACTCTCACCTTTAATCTTCATAACAGCTTTAAATTACAAGCAATTTATTATAATCTTTGAATAATAGATGAAGCTATGTTTGAGACATTATATAAATTGTCTTCTTTCTGTTCTTTGAATGATCTAAACTCTTTCCTATCTCTGAGCATTGGAACATGCCCTCCTCTTTGTCAGAAAATTTCCTCTTCCCTCCCCATATCCCTCCCAAATCCTCATATGGCTCTCCTACCTGTCAGTTCAGGCTCTACTAAATATCATCACACAATGTAAGTCTTCCCATTTAGGAAGTAGGACACTACCTATAGTTATACTTTACTGATTCTTATTCTATAATTTGATTTTACTTTTTGTAGCACTCTTTCACTATTTGAATTTCTAATATTTACATATTTTCCCTCTTTTATTATATATGTCTCCCAAAGAGAAGTCATTATCTGTCATGCTTACTAAAATCTACATGGTATCTCAAGCAATGCCTGACATTTAATTGTATCTGGCATACCTTAGAAGATGAAAAATATGTTAACTGACCACTATTATGATTATTAGATCTTAATACCTACATTTTAGCATATGTAGTTAGTAGGTACTCAATAAATAATAAATAGTTATAAGAATTATAAATGGTTTTGACATGAGAAGAATAGAGATAGGATAAAGATATTATTTTAGTTACACTTTGGTAAGAATTTCATCAATACTCTTATAAGGGGAGATCAGAAATTAGCAATGAATTCTCACCTACTGAATATGTGTTATATATTAACAATGAAATTAACATATTTGTGTATACACATACATTCTAGCAGCATTAGCCTTACATTCTTGTACAATTTTTCCCCTTCAAGAATTCGCTAGAGTTCAGAGTAAGGCATAGAAAGAAAAACAAAACAAAACAAAACAAAGGCAGAACCCTACAGCTTAAATAGTTTATGCTATGTGTGTGTGTGTGTGTGTGTGTGTGTGTGTGTGTGTGTGTGTGTGTGTATCTTCTTTCTTTTCTCTAAGATTAGTAATTATACCTGTGCCTGTCGATTCCCTTTTATGGCATGGTTTTACATCAAATGTCTGGTGATATGTAGTAGATTTTATCTGCTTTTACATGAAGTGGTACAATGGTTTTCATCGGTATGCACAATGTGAGTTTGTTTCCATTGGAGGTCTTCTAGGAGGAACTGAATGCAGGGCATTTGGGAAAGTAAGAACTACAGGCAGAGTATGCTTCAGAGAATTCTTACATGACGGTATTGAATGGTTGGTAAATCCCATCACTGAGGAAATAAAGAATAAAAAATTGGAGTGTAGAATAACAATAAGGTGGGCTAAGCTCACTTCCTAGAAAGATTCTCTTATTTTGGTTTGCACTTTCTTCTGCTCAGTTTCTATCACTCTAATCTCATCTACTTATTTTCTTTCAAACGTTTCTTCAAATTTCTTATTGATTGGTAGCATCTTGTGCCATTGCTAGCATTGTTATAATTTTATTATTTGTGTATGTTGTGTCATTTTGATGGTATTTTAGAGGGCATAAATGGAAAGTAAATATGTTTACTCACTTTTCTATCTTTTATTGGAAATAACAATCTATTTTATTTAACTTGCCATCAAGTAGCAGTTCATGAATTATGGTAACTAGTACAGAGAACAGTAATGGACAGGTGTATTTTATTTTCATACACTAGACCAAATTTTAGATCCCAGATGTAACCACAAATTGAGAGATCAATCAAGCAAACAAACATATAAAAAATTATACTAAAAATAGTAATACATTCTATCCTCAAAAAATAATTTCCTCATTTTTCAGGAGTGAGAATCAGATAGCGTTTCATTCAAGGACTTCCTGCATTTGTGTGTAATTGTCAGGAGTTTTTATTGATAAACTTGATGGAAGAATGTTTCCACCTGTAGAGTGACAAGAACAGTAGCCAGAAATGGAAATCTCTGTTTTCCAGTGTGTTTATGGAAGGCAATCACTCACATTTCCTGACAGCATCAGTTTTTCTTTTAAAGTATTAAATTCATTATGTCTGCCAATGAACTTACAAGCTAGAAGGCACAATATTAAAAAAAAAAAAACTTTTACCAATCTAGATATTTCTACATGTATATAACTTACACATATGTATTTGAAAAAGAATCTGATTATGAAACTGATGATCAAATCTTTTAACTGTATTATTGTTATACTTTTATTTTTATTCTTTTTCTCTTGTTTTACTTTATATCTGGTATATATTACTTTACAACCATAATGAAATTTTGCTGTAATTATCAGACATATCTGAAATTTTCTTATCAGTAGATGATTTAATTATAATTCATATTCCTTCTTTCTTCTTGTACATCTGTTTGTCGATATTTTAATCATTCTTTATTTTTTCTTGAATTATAAAAATATTGAGCTGTATTTTTACTTTTGAATTCACCTGAGTGATACCTAATATATGACAATTAATTTTTAAGTGGAAATGGAAAGAATTAACTGGACATCAATATTTGTATTATCAATTGAATAGGAATGTGAATATGAGCAAAACCACTAAATTTGGTGCATCATTGACATACATAAGATAATGAACATAACTTTTCTTTATATGATAATTTAATATATATCATGACATTAAACAATGATATAAAATTTTCCAATTTTTCTATTTGGGGTGACATGATAAAAGTCAGAGTTCATCTTACATTTCCCTGTAGGCAAAGAATCCCAAAAATAAGAATCTGGGTTCTTATACATCCTACC
>NW_006439568.1:11742214-11789947 GCF_000325575.1 Pteropus alecto | reverse complement strand
GAGAATGTTGCTTCCTACAACAAACAAATTCTCCTTGGAAACAAAAAGGGAAGATCCTGGGTTCTTAGCTTTTGAAATATAAATAATTGTCTCTAGGCAGAAGGCCAGTGGTGTGTCACCAGGTTTTATACTCTTTAAAATTTAAACACTTACCTCAAGGAAGGTACCACTCTCCAGACTTTTCACTGTCTGGGCTTGTCTTTTAACTCAGATCCCAAGTTTCAATGGAATTTGCTCAGGAATATCTAATAGTATAAAATGTTGTTTCTATATAACAGTATATAGAAATATAAAATTGTAATATATCAGTATATAAATGTTTTATCTATAGTTCCACAAGAGGATTATTAGTATTTGTTATTATTCTTTTGTTTTTGTGTGTTTTCTTAAGTAAGACGATACTGGAACATTTGATGGAAATGCCCAGTGAAAAGAGGGAAACTGATCATTCATGATAATTCAGTTGCTAGAACAAATTTCTTGAGGAGTCAAGAGTTAATGGATTGCAGAACGAAAATGGAAGAACTGGATGAGTTCAAGCAGATGATGTTCTTCCATCCTTCACACTAGAAGAAAAGAAAGAGTACGTAGATACAGACCCTAGCAACTTAGCAGATTTCGTGATGAAAAAATTAGGGAGTTATTCTATAATTGCTTATTATCTTAATGAAGTTTATTGTATGTTTATTAGCTAAGATTTAGGATAAGGTTAACAGTGTATGTTGGAGGTTTAAGATTAGAAATCTAAAATATCTAATTTGGTGATTGGAGGTATGACTTTTCTTTGAAAGTAGAATAAACCAGTAATTGAATTTTTTCTTTTTTTCTTTTTTTCTTTTTTGCAAAGAAATCACTTTTTTAAAAATAATAGAAAAGGGTTTAAGAGTATATGATGGTAAATTTTCTGTGTCAAATTGACTAGATTATGGTGCCCAGTTTCTTTCTTTTTTTTCTCTCAAACACCATTCTGGATATTGCTATGAAGGTATTTTGTACTGTGATTAACATTTACAATTGGTTACTTTAAATAAAGATAACTCTCAATTATGTGGGTGGGCCTCTTCATATCAGTTGAAGGTCTAAAAATAGAAAGCTAAGGTTTCCTAGAGAAAAAGGAATTCTGCCTCAAGACTGTAATATAGAAATCCTCCCTGAGTTTCCAGCCTTCCAGAATGCCCTACAGATGCTACACTTGCCAGACCCAGTAATCAATTGATTACTTGAACCAATTCCTATATAAATACAATCTCTTATTGGTTCTGTTTTTCTGAAGAAACTTGACTGATATAGGATGCTTTCATATAAATTATATTGAACTTTCATATAAGTTACAAACTCTAGGTTGGATAAAGAGAAATATGACAATATGGAACAGAAATAGATTGTAACAATATAGTAAGATCAGTGGATTGCCCTCAACACAGCCATTGAAGAAGAGGTGGGATGAAGGTAATATATGCAATCATTTTTCTAAATCTGCAAGTCATTTTTATTGAAGAAAGACCAGAATGTCTAGAAGGATAAGACATTTTTGGTGAAGCAATGGAAAAAGTATGAAACTTTGTGTGTGTGTGTATGAAGATACTATAACTTTTATTTGCCTTAAGAGTTTTATCCTCTACAAACCAGTTTCCACAAAAAGAATATGAAAACTAAGGCTAAGAGAAGTTAGAGATACTTATCCAGTTTGTAGTTACAAAGTGACTGGAACAAGCTGCAAGACATCTCTCTTTTTCTAAAGCAATGATCTTTTCATCACAATACAGCTTACACAAGAATAATTGTGTCCTCCTGTATCTCACCTGAAGGACTTTTATTTTCAGCACTACAAAAATATCTTTCTTCTCCCCTTTCTTCCCTACCTCTTCATTTTCTACATGTTATCTTAATCTTTTTTTCTGTCTTTTTCTGCATCTATTTCTTGAACCTAACTGAATCTCATTACTCTTTTATTAATGATTTCTTTCTGCAAATAAACATGCTCAGGTCCTACTTAACTGACAAATTCTTTTTTTTCGTATTGCCTAATCGGCTGTCTCTTCAAGTTTCTGTCCTGAGCATTTTACTAACAACTTTAAAATTTTGATAAATTTACAACTCAGATTACTTATCTCTTATTTCTCTAGCTCTTTTCAATCTGAATTCTGACTGTGACATTGCTCTAAAGCGGCTTCCTTTGAAATAACCAGGGATTTAAGAAAATTGATCTCCAAACCTTTTTTTTTCTGTATTCATTCCTTGCAACCTATCTACAGAATTTTGTGTTACCAAGAGACTCTTTCTTGATTTTTTCCCCCTTTTATTCCAGTTCTGATTCCATTCTCTCATTTCAGTTTATTTATACTCTTTGATGTGTTCTCTTCCTGTTTACCTCTAAAAAGTGTAAGAGTTATTCATATTTGTACTTCATTCATTTTTTTAACTGCACATTTTTCTTAGCTATTGTCAACACTCACTACATTCTACTGTCATCTCTATAATCTAAATATCTTCAGTCACTCTCTCCTAATCTCCATTCTTCTATCGTAAGGACCTATGGGAAAATTCTTTACTTGTTTGCTAAGGTATATTCTTATGACCATATATTACAGCAAATATGTGCTGGAAAACTTTTCTGCAGCCAAACATTCACTCTCTTTTTAGATAATCATGACATATATTTTGATATTAAAGATGCAGAGAAATCCTACAAAATAAATCACTTTTTCAGGTCAGCTAGCTATTCCAACAGTTGTTTCACCACAGAATCCCTCTCCCTTTTTTTCCCCTCATAAAACTTACTAGCTACCATCAGAAATCTGGCTTCCCATAAAACATACTGCAGTATAGTATTCCAAGTGAAGTCCCAAATTCAACAAGTCTCAAACAGAATTTACTCTGGGCATGCCTACTAGTGGCTCCACAAAGCTCCCAGTAATCTAGTTTCAAAATATTGGTGTTATCTTTAAAAAATTGGCTAATTCTAATTCTATTTTTAAAAAGTTCATACAATTGCCCCTCTTCCTTCCCATTTCAATGAATATTAACCTATATTACAGACTCCCTTTATCTCTCAAGCAAAATTTTAAAAAAATGTTTCCTTCCAAACCATTTAGTTTTCTAATTTTCTTAAATTTGAACTATGATGTTATTTTCCCATTTAATCTTCACTGATAAAATTACTCCAATAAAAGCTCAGGCAACTCTCATTTTGACATTTAGAAAAAATACTTCAGTACACGACTAATCACTTGAGTGAGAAGGACTTCATTCTTCAGAAGAGTGTTATAGTAGATTGTAATTTAGGACATTTCATAAAATATTTTTAGTATCTTCATGAATTACTTTGTTTATTCAATAAAATTTGGAGGTATTCAGTATATATCTGGTCCCATGACGTTTTATGGGAATACACAAAGATAAATCAGTCAGGTGTGCGTGTGTGCGTGCGTGCGTGCGTATATGCGCGCCTGCCTGTTTTTATCATGTCATACTGGTTCTCTGATTATTCTGCGGGAAAATTTACTCAATGTATGCTATCGAAGAATTCAAAAATAAGGTAAAAATGCCATGTGATGGCAACTCTTGTATTAAATAAAGCCATGACATATGTAGGTGACTTTGATTATAAGCTATGTAAAACCCAAATGGAAATGTTTATGCAAGACATATATGTTGTGTTTACTGCTGCTGGTCTCAGGAATAACCCCGCACATATACTAATATATGCACAAATTCATTGACTAGGTAGGTCCTATTCATTGTTCAGCTTTTTAACTTCTCTGAGTCTGTGTTTGGTGAGGTGTTATAACATAGTGGTTTAGACTTCAAGATCTGAAATCACACAGCATGAATTAAAGCTCTGTCTCATTATTAACTTACTTTAAGTAAAATATGTTTTTAAAAGTATTCCCACTTCAGAAACAGAAGAAAATAGTTTTGCATTAAGATTTTTGTATGAAAATTATATTAATGTGCCTGGCATATAATAAGTGCTCAATAAATCTTATCAATTGTTAGTATTTTTGTATCATTTCTCATGTTTATAACTCTAAAAGAGATTATTAACTTTGTTTTGTTGACTTCTGTATTTAGTCTGTAGTTCTGTTAGCCCACAAATTCCTTTAAGGCAGTATATTAGTTTTCTATTGCTGCTGTAACAAATTACCACAGACTCCTTGGCTTAAAAACAATACAAATTTATTATCAGTTTAATAACATGTTATCGTTAAACTAATATAGCATTTATGAAAGTCAGAAGTTAAAATGGGTCATGCCACACTAAAATCAGGATGTCGGCAAAGCTGCAGTTCTTCTGGAGGCTCTAGGGAAGAATCAGCCTTTTCTAGCTTCTAGAAGCCACCTACATTCTTTACTTCATGGCCCCTTCCTTCATCTTCAGAGTTCCAGATTAATATTTTCAAATTTCTCTTTCTGACTCTGATCTTCTTTCATTCATAAGGATCCTTGTGATTACATTGGGACTAACCAGGTTATCTCAAAATCCTTAATTAATCACATCTAAAAAGTCCCTTTTACTCTGTACAATTTTGACAGGTTTCAGGCATTAGGAGGTAGACATCTTCGGTGGCCAATATTCTGTCTACTAATGGCAGGATCTAAAAGATATGTTTAAGAATAATTGAATTTCTGCAGTGCTTAGTGTTTGTCTTTTGCATCTGATGGGAACAATGAATGTATGTTGTAAATAATAAATGGGAAGTATGAATGAATTAATAGGAAATTTTATAAATACTTTGATTTCCTACTCTACTGTTGACACTGCCTAATTCTTCACACCAGAACTTCCTGCACTCCACTAGAGTAGCAACTAATGCATGGAGGATTTAGGCTTATCTTATCTATTATACAAAGGCTTGCCAATCTATTATATATCGGTTTAGTTTGCAGCTCCAATAAGAGGTGTGCTGTCAAGATACCCTTCCATAGTCTCGTTAACTTGCTTCTCATTCATTTATGTATTGTAGTTGCAAAGGTAAGATTATTTTGGATGAGTGACATGTTTCAGGTATGTTTCTCTGAGTACAGTGAATGCTGGAGTTTGTACCATAAATTTTGGTCATTCTTAGAAAGTTCTAAATTGTGATTTTCACTTGAACAGCATTTTACTTTGCAGTATCTCAAAAAAAATTTTTTTGTATTAACTTAAAAAAAGTCACTTAACTAAATTCATGAAGGCTTAATAGCATAGGTTTCATAAATTTTTCTGCATAAATGCCAGTTATATAGAATATACTGTTCAGTATATATATATATGTATATATGTGTATATATAATATATCAAAATCTTACTTTAAACTACACTGAAAGAGCTTTGCATTTGAATGTTCTTTATTTACAAACTGCTCAGAGCTGTTATTCAATATTCCATTTTAAAGATTTCACAAAGCTCAATGGAATTTGGTTCATCCATTTAAAATTTAATCTTTGCAAAGCAGTACATAGATAATGATTTCTTGCTTCAAAATAGAACCATGAAATGACAGAAAAAATTTTCATATCTTGATTGAAATATGAGTATTTACAATGTTATTACATTTAATTCACTTCATGTCAATAGCACCAACAGAGTTTTCAATGCTATGATTCTGTATTTATCTGCATTACAGACTGTCATACTAAAGTTTCTTTTCTCAATCAGGTCATAACGCTGCAGGCAGAAAATTCTGTATATCGCATTCTTTATTTTCTCTTTACAGATAAGTTTCAAATTTAAGAATTTTATAATCATCTACATTCATTTGTTTAAAAGAATACTCCTTATATCATGGTGTTGATTTTCTTATTTTCTAAGAGATTTGAACTAAATATGAATTATCTTTCATGGAAGTTTTTCCTAATATTTCAACCTGTCTGTAGGGTGCTTTATTTGGAATGTAGACATTTTGGAAGTAATCAAATTTGTAATCAATCACAAAGAAAAAATATTGATAAATGTAGGTACTGCAGCAGAATTCTTTTTAGTTAATGCCTTTGGAGAAGAGAAATAGAAGTGCCAAGAATATCGTTAAGCATATCCAGAGGCTAATTCTCACTTAAATTCCCCAAACAAAAAGAAAAAAAGTTTGTTGAAAAATCGTGGAAAGTACCCTAAGGTGAGACATTCCGGAGACTAGCACTAGTACAGAACAGAAAGAACCTGTCAATCTAAGAAAAATCTCTTATTCAATTCAGATAGAACTTGATAGAGTGAATGAACACTACAGTTTGCTCCACAAAGTCCCAGTTTATGCTTGTTGCCCCACGTAATCATTAATAGCCCCTCCTGATGCTCTCAAAAGTGTCTTGGTTAGAGTGATAAATTACAGGATCACATAAAACTTATAGGCTTAATACTTTAGCCTAAAGGACCTTTCACTATTGAGAGGAAATTGCTCCTTAAACGAAAAAGGTAGCTAGAATTTGAACAACTTTTGCTATTCTATTGGAATAAAAAGTCATGAAGTTTGAAGACCAATCTTTGAGAACTGATATCCTTGATGTGTATATTGCTTGGTCTAGTCTGTGACAGTTTCATTAAATTGGTGTAATTTTCTTCGGCAGAAAAGTGATTGTATCTAATTTAAGAGCTAAATCTCTTGAGAACTCTAAGCTACAATTGCAATATGAGAAGCTTATCAACTATTTAAAATTTATGTTAAGAATTTATTATGTTTAATGAAATTTTTTCAAGATTTCACAATTCTAGAGGAGACTAAAACATGAAACATTTACTTTTAAATTACTATTCTGAGGGAACTTTACAAAAAAAACCCCAATATTGAAATGATGATATACCTGTGTTTCTGGCTTGATGTGCTTATTATCATTTAGTAATGTGTAGAACTTTTTTATAAAATGACCTAGCAGAATTAATATTACTAGAAATAAAATTAAAACACAAGAATCCACTGTTGTTTGTATCTACATTATGTTTTAATATCACTATGTATTTTAATGAAAATAGAAATATAGCATCAAAAATAATAATCATTGTCATCATTACAATTAATAATAGTACCAATCAGAGTCCACGCAGTAAACAGAGACAACACTCAAACTGGGTATTTTGAAGAGAGTTTAATCAAGGAGCTTTTTCAAAGGTGTAGAGAAACCACAAGAGCTCATTGCGACACCTTGAGGCTAGTAACAGAAGAACTGTTATGATTCCAGGAAGGAGCCAAGGGCATACATAGCTAGATCTCACCTTTCCTTCTTCCAATCCACTGCTAGTGCTCTGCATTGGCCAAATTCAACAGGATACAAGAAAGCAAAGCATAACACTAACACAGTCTGAAGACTTCAGCTTCCCAAGGCAGATATCATGGTGGAAAGGAATGCAAAGTAGCTCTCTAAGAGAAAATGTCAGACAACTAGCACACTGTCATTATCCTTGTGATGCCTAACTTCTCTGAACACTACTTGCTATATACCAAGGAATTATTATACATTATCTAAATTAATCTATACAACAATGATATGAAGTTACATATTTCTCCCTCATTTTATAGATGAAACTAAAACAGTTTAAATCTCCCAGGGTTGTAAATCAACTAACTGGAAGAAATTTTATAAAACCCAAATCTGTTTAAGGACCCTAATTATGTTCTTCATCACAGTATTCTTCGTTCCAATTTAGTCTAGAAAATTCTATAAAAGAAGGGACATTGATTACTATTATAAGGAACAATGGGAATCATATAAGTCAGTATACAGTCCTGTGTATGATAAAAGCTAGTTTAACTAGTAGAATATGACAGATATTGAGATATATTGAACTTGAATTTGTATAAAGTTTGCCTGATGTTTGCTCTCCTACTGAAATGGACATAGATTACCAAAGAATTTAAGGATATCTAAAAACAAAACAAACAAAACAAAACAAAACAAAAAACACCTTCTGAGACTAATATAGAATCAGTTAGTCTCAAATCACGATTAGTCAAACAGCAATGTAGAAGACATTGAAGAGACCCTCATGACTGGGGATTGTGTGACAAGAAGCAGTGGAAATGATAGAACTGTTCCTCTTTGGTGGAAAAAAGCAAGTATTAAGAAGCAGTGCACACTAAATACTCTTCCTCCAAACCCATAGTTCTTGGACTTAAATAGGGAAAAATCACAACTTCTAAAATACTTCTCTGTGCTTAAGAAGTGTCTTCTCGGAAGCTCCATCACCCCCAATTTTTAACTGGTTTTCCTTTTCATTAGCATGTTTATGATATTTGATTAGAATTTGTTTTAAAGGACAGTCATAACACATGAGAAGTACAAGAGTATTACCAAATCAATCATTGAGACAGGTAGGGTCTGTATCCTCTTTTCTTTAACATCATCAGTCATGTGTAGTTCTTGGATGACTGGTCTCCTTTGTCTTTCCTTCCACAGGGCTGCTTCCTCTAATTCTGTTCATTTTATTTTTTATATTGTACCTCATTTCTAAAAAATATATAATATTTTTCAATAGACGTATATTTATCTATCATAAGAACTGACATTTATTTAGCTCTTATCATATGCCAGGCACTGTTCAATGGGCTTTTGATGTATTAATTTTTACATATGTTAATAATTCCAAGTATATTCATTTTGTAAATGAAGAATAACTCAGGTATAGACACAGTAAATTGTAGAAAAACATTCTGTAAGTAATTGCAGAACATAGCATTAAAACACGTTCTCTCTGATTTCAGAAATGTTCCCTTTAACTTAGTATATAAAACTAAGGTTAAGCCTTTAAGCAAAGCTTCCTGTTGCTACTGACTATTAATGAGCCCCTAACTCTTAATTCCTTATGCCAGGCATACTTGGGCAGCTTTAGATAGGCTAGCTCAAATTCAATTCTACATTCAGGCTAAAGGAGAGAACCACGAAGTACCTAGATAACTATGATTCATATAGCTTATCCACAGGCTCTTAGGTATCACTCTCCATTCTTTGGGTCCAAACAGGTAATCGATTTTTTAACTACATAAGCTCTGACCAATTTAATTTTTTATGACTCAACTTGTGAGTTTACCCATAATTGTTTTATTATAAAATGAATCTTAGTCATAGCCTATATAGTAAAATAACATGCCATTTTTATGGCTTGAAGTGGAGAAACAACTTAAAGAAATTGTAAACTAATAAAGCAGCATTAATGTTCTGGGTCTGGAGTACTGTGACTCTTGGAATCAGATTTGCTTAAAAATCAAGAAGAAACTGGATCGATTTGAGAAGAGTGCTTCATTCTGATGATCAGGATAGAAACAGTACAGAAATACAAACAACATATGTCAGACTTATTGAATTAGAGTAAGAGAGATATTCTTAAGAAATAGGTTGAGCTTAGGGGACAGATTAGATATACCTAAGAGGAAAATAAGATCTTGAAGACCAGGCTACAATGATAAGCACTAGTATACAACTGCTCTTAAAAAGGCCATTAAAAGAAAGACATATTTTAAATGCAATTGAAAAGAAGTGACTGACACCCAAATAAATTTTAACAAGGAAAAACAAAATATCTCTGAGTACATGGGAATTACTCCCCAAAAGGGAATTAGAGTTCAGGAAACCAGTGATACCTCTGAAAGCTATGTTTTTAGAATTAATAATAAGAATTGCAGAATTACCCATTAAAAATCATTACGATCATACACAGAGATTTAAAATTTAGACATATTTGAGAAAGCAGGGCTTGAAGATTAGAATATAGCCTTTGTAGGTGGATGGATGACATTACTTAATCCTGGGGTATTATGCCCAAGCTAAGAGAAGGCACAGCAAAGGTATTCATAACAGACAAAAAACAATATCTGGATTAAATGTTGAGCTGAATAAAAAATACCTCCTAGCTCAAATTATACAATTCGTGAAAGTAAAAGTAAACTATCTTTGTTCGAGGATTTGGCATTGGTAATTTCTGAGGCTCTGAAAGAATTGTATCCATTTCGGTGAGAGATGTCAGGAACAGTGATGGAAAGAACACCCGCTGTACCCGCTGAAATAACCCAAGACATGTGACTTAGAGGGAGTTGGGGCCTGCGCTCTAACTTTTTTCTGACCCCATGCTCTTCTCTCAAGTGCCTACGTGGCTTGCTCTCCCAAGTCACCTACGTCAAATCATGCCTAAATTTTCAATAAAGCTTACCCTAACCACTCTGTTTAAAACTCTCATCTGTAGCTCCTGGCTCCAGACTTACTGTTCTCTTTATCCTGCATACATATATATATACACACATACACATTTTCCAATAGCACACTCAAAAATTTTATATAATTTATTTAATGTATTATTAATTATTTATCTTATGTCATAGTCATTAGAATATAAGATTCATGAGAGCATAGATATTTGATCTGTTTTATTCACTGATGTGTTCTAAGAATTTAGAAGAGTGCCTTTCACAGAGAAGACAGTCAATAAATATTTGTTCAATGAATAAATGTAATATTTATGACACTTGGAAATAAACTAATACAACTTCTGAGACTCTGTAGGAACCACTCAATTCCAGACAAGTAATTTCTAGCTCCTATCAGGAATCAAGAATCCCTTCAACAAAGAATTAGCAGATTAAAAGAATTAAGATTATGGTTTTAGGATTTAAATTCAGACTTTGGAATTTTACTCAGTAATTCACAAGAAGAGGATTTCATTTTGAACTTTAATTCATCAAATTTTTAACATCATTACATGAAGTTTTAACCGATGAATTTTAATTTCTCTCTAAAAAATAATAGAGACTTTCTGTTAAATTTGAAGGCATTTCTATATTTTGGCATGCATTTTTTGTTGAGATATATTTGTACATCTTATTACTGAAGTATCCTGATGTTATTTATGTTCATTCATTTGGTTCTAATTGATATAGAATGTTAAACGATGTGGCTGTACTTAATTTGGTATGAAATTAGATCAAAGAGTAAATTTTTAGCTGACATATAGTGATCTTAGAGTTAGTTTAATGAATGCATTGTTTTGATTCATTTCAGAATCTTTACAGGGCAAAATCTAAACTGAATACTGATGGTCTCATGAAGATACCAAAAGAAGCATTTGCAGATATTTGGAAAAACGGACTAAGGAAAGGTAAGGGCACTACTACTCAGATAAAATGCTAATCACTGGGGCCAGGGAAACACCAAGTTCTCTACCCATGGATTCATTGCAAAGCTCAATATGTTAAGAAGTAAAAACTAGGAAAGGATAGGGTAAGCCTTCTTTTCTGTGCCTGATATTTTCTTCCTTTAAAGAGAGTCCCAGCCTCTTTTCACCTATCTTCACTCCTCCCTAGGGATGTGTAATAAATTACACTATTGATAAATTTGAGAAAAATAACTGGACACACTTAGCTCAGCTTCTACCTTCCCTCTTGGAAGCTACTAGCCCACAGAGAGCATGATACTCTCTGCTTCCGCTCCTGGGAGGACTACTCGGATCCACCATGGCAATGTCTGGTTGGGTAAATTTGCCTTATTTGGGGATTTAGTTGGGAGGCCTTATTTGTGCTAAGCTAAGCTACCTTTCACATTAATCTTCATTAATAACACAGATGATATCATAGCCTTTACTTTTACTCTTTGTTATTCAGACTGTGGTGGGCAAGAGACATGTTATTTATTGCCCTCCTCTTAATGAACTCAACACATATTTTCTTGCTGATTACCTACTTGGGTAAGATTTGTTCATTTTAAGACTTATGGTGATGAGGAGATATTTCCATTTATTGCTTTATCCTGTATTATGTTCTAGAACATCTTGTATCTTACTTCTTTTACCTGCTAGTATAAGCTCTCAACTCCAGCCACTCCAAGCATGGCCAGTTCGGTGGGCTAATGCCTATCTCTACTAGGGCCAGAAGGTCTGAGACAGGTTGCTTCACTCCTGCCAGGGTTATTTTCATTTAATGGTTGTACAACCATATAACGAGATCACAACTCAGGAAAGAAAGGTGAAAAATTTCAGTTTCTAAAGTGATTTAAATGTACTGTTTTTACGTGTTTCTTCCTAAGACTCTTCGAAATCCCTCCAAGAAAGGCTGTGTTTCTATGCATCAAAAGGAATTTAACCCCTGAAACTATTTTCTTATCCTCATGCAATGCCCTATTTCTGTGTCTATTATTCTGCAGTATTATCCATTCTTTGGCCTTCAGGTAATGTAATTCATGAAGGGGTTTGTACTTCTCTATTATAGGCCATTTGAAAATATGTGGAAACACACTGGTTGTCAAAATGACTGGGGAATAGTATTATTTTTGGTGGACTGGAGGATGCTAATTATACCACAATAAGACAATTTCATACAAATGTCAAAAGCACTCCATTTATTAAAACAGAGAAAAATGTTTCAAGTTTGAGCTATTCTGAATAGTGTGTGTTGATCATTGTTGCACATGTCTTTTCTCGTGTATGTGTACAATGATATAGCTGGAATATAGGCTATGCTTTTGTGAGTTTTCGTAGATACTATCAATACTTTTCCTAGGTGATTGTATAATATTTATATTACCATGAGTAGTGGATAAGTATTCCAGTAGCTCTAGAGCCTTATTTCCACTTGGTATTTTTACTTACTTGTTTTTAGGTTTAGCTGTGTTGTTGGATATATAGTGTTTTTCTAGCTTGAGTTTGATTTATCTCATTACTACTGTGGTTGAGAAAAATTTTAGAAAAGCTGTTTTGAAATTCTTGTTTGAAATTCTCCTTCTAGTTTACAGTCTGACATTTTACTCTTTTCTTTGGTTAACCAAAGTTTAACAGTTTACTGATTTATTGTATTTTAGATGAAAGTATTTTTTTATTATTTAACATTGTTAAAGTAAATTTAAATATTTTTGGATCCCCCTGTGACTTCCTCTTTGACTCATGGGCTATTTAGAAGTAAGTACTTTAATTTCAGTATCTTTGGAGAATTTCCATATATCTTTCTTTTATTAATTTCTACTTTATTCTCATGTAATCAGAGAAAATACTTCATTTTAAATTTTAAAAAATTAAATATTTTTTCAGCTTTATTGAGGTGTAATTAATAAATAAGATTTTATTAACTTAAAGTATAGCACATGATGATTTGATATACATATATGTATGAAATGATTATCACAGTAAATTAATTAGCAGATCCATGACCTCACATAGTTTACCTGTATTTGTGTCTGTGGTGAGAATGCTTAAGATCTACTCAATTAGCATATTGCAGTATATAACTCAGTATTATTAACTACAGTCACCATGTTGTACATTATCTCCAGAACTTATTCATCTTATAACTGGAGGTTTGTACCCTTTGACCATCATCTTTCTATATTCCTCACATCTAGCTTCTGATAACCACTTTTCTACATTCTTTCTATGAGTACAATTTTTTTTTTTATTAATTCCATATATTAACAAGATATTTTTGCCTTCCTCTGTGGCTTACCATAATGTCCTCCGGGTTTATGAATAAAATGATTTCCTTCCTTCTCATGACTGAATAATATCCCATTGCTTACATATATCACATCTTCTTTATCCATTTATCTACGAGGAATACTTAGGAATACTTAGGTTGTTACCATTATCTTGGCTATTGTTATTAATGCTGCAATGAACATGGAGTGCAGATATTTCTTTGAAATACTGATTTTTGTTTTTATTAGATATGTCAGAGGACGTGGGAGTGTAGGAACATATGGTAGTTTTATTTTTAATTTTTGGAGGAACCTCCATAGTTTTCCATCATGACTATATCTATTTGCTTCCTGAAGAACAGTTTATAGGGGTCCATTTCTCCACATTCTCCACAATACTTGTTATCTCTTGTCTTTTTGATGAATGTCATGGTGACAGGTTTAGGTTATATTTTATTATAGTTTAATTTGCATTTCTTTGATGATTAGGGAGCAACTTTTCATATATGTTTTGGCCATTTGAATGTCTTCTAAGGAAAAATGTCTATTAGTACTTTGCCCGTTTTTAAAATCAGATTATGTATTTTTGTCCTTATTCATTCTTTTTATTGTCAACACTAAACAGTACTGAAACATTACAGTCAGATGGATAGTTTATAACTGAAATGAGACCAAAATAATTCCAAAATCTACAAGGGCAGAAAAATCCAGATGTCGTAACATGCTTACCTAAAAAGTGAGTTAAAAGTGAGAAAAAAATATAAAAAGAGAACTGCTTTGATTTACAAAGATAATTGATTTGTTTCTTAATTGCCTTGGGATAATAGATTCCTCAGAGCAATCAGTCATATTTATTTCTCTGTGTTAACTAAAAAGTCAAAAAGAGCTAGCGAGTTGGAACAAGAACTGTTTTCCCCCTTAATAAAAATTTCTGATTTCATCATAAATGTTATAATAATTATCTGAGTCTCAGAGTTTAATCCATCATATTTTTAGAAGTTAATTTAACATAGTAGAACCTCGACTTTCAAATTTCTTTCCTTTTAATAGTGGAAGAATATTTGTTTATTTTATGCTACTTTTTAGTAAAGATTTTTTTTTAATTTTTTTAAATAAACCTCTGTAGGAAAGAAAATTTGCATATCTCTTTCAGGTTAAATCTATATTTTTAAAAGAAAAAACTAACCTAATAAAATAAATGCAAGCAAAAATTAAAAAATAGATATTGTCCCTAATTGAAAAGCAAATTTTCTCTTGTGCAGTTTATCAGTAAACACGGAATGCACTTGATAGTTAAAATGACCTACAAGTGTCTTGTCCTCACTGTTAAAAAATCCTGGAATAAAATAATGAGAATGTCTGATAGTAAAAGCTATGCTTTTACCTAAATACACTGCATCACTCCTGAAATGGTGAGTTATGAGGACATTATTTTCTTGGTTTGGTGTTTAGAAGCATCCATAATACTGGGCTTAATTTGTGGAGGTATGGAGATGTCCTTTTGTTTATTTGTTTGTTCTGGCTGGTAATGGTGGTTGTTGATGAAAACCATTGCACATTGTTATTTATTAATACAAATGCCTTTAAAATGCAATGAAGTCAAGGAAGACAAAAGGTCAACTCATAACTATACACTTAACTCTTCTCACTACCACACTTCTACATAAGTACAAAAAGTGAGATTTTGCTATTAAAACAAAGAAACATAGACTGTATTTCTATCCTTCTCAAAGTTCTCACAAGTTATATGAAAAATTACGCAGAAAAGGTTTTTGACATTTTATTTAATGTATAAAATTAAAAAGATAAATTTATAGGGCAACGCAAAATACTCAAAAATTAAAATTCCTCAAACTAAGTTAACTCTGCCCACACATTTATTTATAATCTAAATGTCTTAGAAAGTGTAGATTTTTAAAAATATATAAATATAAATATAAAGTGATGGTTTTTCTTGATTTTAAAATTAATAAGTATATATGATTTTAAAATGGAAAATACAGAACAAAAAAAACTATACTTTTGCAGTTTGTTTTGATCTTTATTTCTAAATAATATGTCTATCAATATGGTGATTTTCTTATTAACTTCCTATGACTGCAGAGAAAAATTTAGCTCATTACATAAATCCTCTACATCTCTCAATTTTTAGCAGTTTTAGCACTGTTTTTTATTTCGCTACCGATTATCTTCATAATTTAAATAATTTCCTTACACCACTAATTTTATTTTATTTAAATTCGTGTGTGTGAATATGTGTGTATGTAAAACATGTCACCCATTCTTGTACTATCTACCCAGATCAAGCAAAAAAAATGCCAGCCCCCTATATCCCTATATGCCCTTTCTAAGTCATTACTCCTTCCCTTTTCCTTAAATGTAACTTTCTCTTGACTTTTGTGGTATTTGCTTCCTTGCTTCTTATTTTTTAATTTTTTATTTTTTTCAATTATAGTCGATATACAATATTATATTAGTTTCAAGTGTACAACACAGTGATTAGATATTTATATAACTTATAAAGAAATCACTCCAATAAGTCCAGTACCCATCTGACACCGTACATAGTTATTACAATCCCAATGTCTATATCCCCCATGCTATGTATTCTACATCCCCATGATTATTTTGTGACCAGTTTGTACCTCTTAATTCCCTTGCCCATTACCCATCCCCCACTCCTCAATCTGACAACCATTAAAATGCTCTCTATATCTATGAGTTTGTTTCTGTTGTTTGTTTTGTTTATCCTGTTCTCCAGATTCTACATATGACATTTATCTGACTTACACTACTCAGCAAAATACCCTCTAGGTCCATCTATGTTGTTACAGACAGCAAGATTTTGTTCTTTTTATGACTGAGTAATATTCCATTGTATATATGTACCACATCTTTTTTATCCATTCATCCATTGATGGACTCCCAGGATGCTTTCATATCTTGACTATTGTAAATAATACTGCAATAAACATATGGATTCACTTTTCCCTTCAAAGTAGTGTTTTGGATTTCTTCAGATAAATACCCAGAGGTGTGATAACTGGATCTTTCTTTGTCTCTTGCTATAGCCTTTGTTTTAAAGTCTATTTTGTCTAAGTATTTCTACTCCAACTTTTTTTTTTTTGCTTGTTTTCATTTTCATGAAACGTCTCTTTCCATCCCTTTAATTTCAATCTGTGTGTCTTTCAATCTGAAGGGAGTCTCTTATAGGCAGCATATGTAGAAGTCTTGTTTTCTTATCCATTTGGCCATTCTATATTTTGATTGGAGCATTTAATCCATTTACATTTAAAGTAACTGTTGCTAGATATGTAGTTATTGCCATTTTATTTTTCATATTTTTGACTTTTTTTTTTCTTCTTCTTAAAGAAGTCACTCTAAAATTTCTGGTAATACTAGCTTGGTGATGATGAACTCCTTTAGCTTTTTATTCTCTGGGAAGCTCTTTATCTGTCCTTGGATTCTAAATGACAGGTTTGCTGGATAAAGTAATCTTACTTGTAGGTCCTTGCTTTTCATTACTTTGAATATTTTGTGCCAATCTCTTCTGGTTTGCAAAGTTTCTATTGAGAAATCAGCTGACAGTCTTATGGGAGTTCCCTTGTTGGTAACTACTTTGCTCTTGCTGCTTTTAAGATTCTCTCTTTGTCTTTAACCTTTGCATTTTAATTATGACGTGTCTTGGTGTGGGCCATTATTTCTTTAAATAAGGTTTCAGTCATTATTTCTTGAAATAGGTTTTCAATTCCTTGTTAGCTCTCTTTGCCTTTTGGTACCTCTATGATGCAAATGTTTGTATGCTTGATGTTGTCTCAGAGGCCTTTGAAGTATTTTCATTTTTTTGGATTCTTTGTTGTTGTTGTTGCTGTTTTGATTGGATGTTTTCTGCTATCTTATCTTCTATATGCTGATTTGATCCTCTGCTTTATCTAATCTATTGATTCACTACAAGATGCTCTTCATTTTAGTTTTTGAATTCTTATTTATGATTTTTTTTTGTTTTCTATCTCCACTTTTATGTTTTTTTTTTCTCTTTGTTAAAGTTCTCATTGAGTTCATCTACTCTTTCCGTAAGTTCATTGATAACAAGTGTTTTGTACTCTGCATCTAGTAGAGTCTCCATTTTCTTTACATTTTTTCTGTAGCTTTGTTCTGTTCTTTCATTTGGGACATATTTCTTTGTCTTCTAATTTTGGCTACCTACTTGTGTTTGTTTCTATGTATTAAATAGGGAGCCATGTCTCCTAGTCTTACTACAGTGGTCTTATATAATAGATGTGCTGTGGGTCCCAGTGGCACTGTCTTCCCTGGTCACTTAAGCTGGGTGCTCCAGGTATGTCCCTTGTATTGTTTGTGTGTGAGCTCCTATTGTAGTTGAGCCTTGTTTACTGTTTGATCATCAATGAGAGAGATTAACCCTTGGGTTGATTAGTTGTGATGACTGGCCATCACAAGTTAAGTAGCCTTTTTGCTACAGAGCAAGATTTGCTTTAGCAGGGCTCTAGTGCCTGCCCTGTCTGCCCTTTGGGTATGTTGTCCTCAGATGGGACCTTGTGTGATGCTCTGGCTCAGACTGAATCCAGTCACCTCGCGTACAGGCCAGGGCCTCTGGGAGGGGCCCTACCACAGGCCAAGTTTAATTGAAGCTTGTGCCCTGCCTGAGGCTTCCTGGCATGAGCCTCCAGGCAATCCACAGATGGCTGCCACTCAAACTGGGCTTAGAAGTGCCCTGAGAAGCCAAACTACAAACTGGGGCTGAGGTACGGGGCACATCGAGGCCACATGCTGCTTATTTGGGTTTTGCAAAAGTTTGAGATTTTAGTAAAGTCCGCAGCATGAGCCAAGATAGGCTGTTTGTATGGAAAAGCCACTGAAAGTGGCTTGGGTTGGCCCGCAGGTTGGAAGGAACGGGGTCTCAGGGAATCACCAGGGCAGGGCAACCTTGTTAGGTATGTTGATGAAGATTCAGATAGGGCAGCCATCTGGGTCTGCACCCTGGGTCAGGGAGTGCTCAACAAAGAAGCAATGCCTTCTGCCAGCACTTCCATCTGGGAGAGAGCTGCACCCCAGCCCTCACCCTGAAGCCAGATAACTCAGTTCCTCCCCGTATATCCCTGGTGCCTTTTGAGCTGCTGGCGCAGCACTAGAGCTCAGAGTGAGTCCATCAGTGGTAAGCCCACACGCAGGCCCCTTACGAGGAAAGTCTGTGACTCCCACAGCTCTCCATCTCACTCAGCCATAATCTCTGCTGGTTTGCACAGCCAGAAGTTGTGGGGACTTCTCTTCCTGGCACTGGAACCCTGGGCTGGGGAGCCACGTGTGGGACTGGGTCCTTTCTCTCTTTTGGGGGGGTCCTCTGCAGCCGAGCTATTTCTGCCAATTCTCAACCACCACACGTGAATGTGGGACTAGCCCATTTCACATCTCTACCCCTCGCATCAGTCTCAAGGTAGCTTGCCTTGTGTGTCCCCATTTGTAAGATTTCTGTTCAGCTACACTTCAGGCTACTCCCAGTGATGGATATTCTGAAGTTTAGTTGTAATTTCGATGTGGTCCATGAGTAGAGACAAGTGCAGTATTTACCTACCCTGCCATCTTGACTGGAATTCAGATTGTTTTTTTGTTTGATTTTGTTATTGAGTTGTATGTGTACCTTTTTATTTTGTATTTTAACCACTTATCAGATGTGTGATTTGCAAATATTTTCTCTAATTCTATAGGTTGTCTAATCATTTTATTGATTTTTTTAGTTGTTACATATAAGTTTTTAGTTAGATCTGCTGACTCACTTTGTAATTCTGATTTACAGAATTGAAAAATAATGACTATGTACTCTGTAAGGTTTGTGAAAATTTGTTATAGTAGCAATAGGAAACCAATATGACCATAATATTTAATATAAAGTTCTTGAACATCTTTCATTGTTTTATTTTTGAGTATTGACATGTTTGATGCAGTTGTAATGATATCGTTAATTTTATCTTCTAAATACTCTTTGCTATAAAACAGAAATGCAATTATTTTGATATATTTATCTTGTTTCTAGTGACTTTATTAAATTTATTTATAAGTTTTGATATTTGCAGTTTCTTTTGGACTTTTTTTTAATAAGAATATGTTATCTACAAATAGCATTTTATTTCTTCCTTTCCTATACCTACTCATTCTTTGTCTTAGAGCATAATTTAGAATCAAACTAGGATGAAATACTAGTAAGAGAGAATTCATAGGCAAACATAATGTATCAGACATTTGAGTAATATATGATAAATAGTTATAGATATTTTGGAATTTTTTTTTCTGAGTATAATTAACACATGTATCAGACATTTGAGTAATATATGATAAATAGTTATAGATATTTTGGATTTTTTTTTTCTGAGTATAATTAACACATGTATCAGACATTTGAGTAATATATGATAAATAGTTATAGATATTTTGGAATTTTTTTTTCTGAGTATAATTAACACAAAGAAAAACTGAAGGTGATTAGTCACCAATTAATACCTAAGTGTGAAAGTCAGTGTGTCATTTTTGAAACATATAAAGAAACCCCATGTCCTATAGTCAGAAGGTAGAAAAAAGTGGCAACCAGATCTAGTACAAAATTATCAGAGTAGAATACTTTCAACAAATGGTGTGGGCAAAAGTAATAAACCCTGACCATACTTTGCACTTGGTTTAGGCAGAGTTCTTAATAGAATTTCAAAAGCATAAATCATAAAAGAAAGATACTCTTTTATGAATAGAGATAGACAACAACACATTAATTGGCTCACTGATCGCCTTCCTTTTAACTGAAGCCTTATTAATGCTCCAGCAAAGACACTATATAGCAAAATAGCTTCACTTTCTGTTAGAACTTGTCCGCTGACATCTAATATAATCCATTTGGTTCTGTAGGGACCAGATGGGTGAATTACGTGGAGATATACAGGAACCTCTAGCATTATACTCTTTATGTCTGTAAGGCTGATATTAATTTATGCCATTACCCTCTAAAAACATATATATGTGTGTGTAAGGGGGGGTCATGGTGTTTTATTCATATTTCTATTTTTATTTACTATTGTGTCTAGAAGTGGCAGATATGCAAATTTAGAGAAATTGCTCAATAATTACATTACGAACAGGGATAGCTTAACAATACATTTTCATTGACAGTATCACATATAGAAAAAAGCAGAACAAAACAAAACAAACAAAAGCATTACTAGCAATTCATGTTATGAAATACATTGACATAAATATAAGAGGAAAAATCAAACTTCGACTTTTTTTTCAAAAAGAATGGTCATCAGAATAGATAAGTGTAGAAAATGTTGATATAAAAAAGTAAAGTACGGTGTAGGTAAGATTGTGGAAAAACAACTATTTAACACCTGTTCTTGATCCCTAGCTCTGTCCTCACTCCATTAGGCTATTAAGTATATTAACATATGTTTATTAAATGCCTGCTACTTCTATGGGATTTACAACTTATTACCCTTAAATCTATTGAAGTATATAATTCCTAGTATATGATTGTATATGATTGTGAAACTTGAGAGAGAAAAGTGAAATAACATGAATAAACAGCAAAACCAAGGAGCCAACCTAGAATTCTGCCTCTAATTTACTAGCTCTTGACTTTATAAATTATTGCTAAAAATTGATAAATCACAATGAGCATAACTTAGTGGTTCTTGGAATAAGATGAGCTATTTTAGGACATACTGTATCACTTATCTATTATGTTTATTTCTTTAGATGCTTTAGGAAGTTAGAAATGCTCAAAGACATGATTTTCTAAAAAGTAAATAAAGCAAATTCTAGAACCAAGAACAAGTGAGTTTTAGTCTAAGGTTAAGAAAATTTCAATAAAAATTTTTCAAACAGATAATTTATAAACATTTAGAAAGGCAATGAATGACCCATAAAAGCCAGTGGGAATGTGGAAAATCATGCCATTTAATTAGTTATTTTTTTATAGACAAATAGATGAGGAAGGTTCATTCCTTCATTCATGATTTAGACTTTTACACAGCAAATAGTTATTGACTGTCAGGTACTCATCAAAGGATAGGGGATAGGCTTCTGTGAATAAAATAGAAAAAGTCCTTCCTTGTTGATGAGAAATAAAAAGAATAAAACATAATTGCTTAATATAAGTATATATTTATGTCTATAAATATACATAACTATATCTACATCTATATTTATACCCATAACTATATCTAAATCTGTCATCTAAACATGATATATGATATGCAACATCAACTAATGATAAGTACTATGAGAAGCCTTAAAATATAAGGAGATTAAAAGTGATAGAAAGGGCATAATCTTTGAAATGGAAAATTAGGGAAGTCATCTACTGAATGCCTAGTGAAGGGATATCACATTCTGTATACTGTGAGGGAGAAAGCCATGTTCATATATAAGCAAAGAATATTTCATGTAAGAAAATTAGCAATTGCAAAATTTCTGAAGAAAGATAATGTTTTACAAGAATCGTAGGAGGTAACCAGAGTTAAGATCATGTAGGGACTTATAGGAAAAACATCAATGCCTTGGGATTAGGGCTATATCCTAATAAAATTTGAAAGATTATTTTGGATCTTGTGCAGGGAACAGTCAGGAGAGCAGTGTAAGCAGAGAGACCAGATATGAAATGCTAAAGATACAGAGTAAAAGAATTTTAGCATGGCTATTGATAAATCCTTTTTTCTAAAAAAAAAATATATATATGTATATATATATGCTTGATGGAAAATTCTGAACTTCCTGTTATTAGAGTTAGGTATGCTTAATAACTTCTCTATGAGAATACCAAGAGAAGTTGATGAATGTCTTAATGTCAACTTGAAATGAACTGAGTTATAGGAATTGGTTCTTAATATTATCTTATTGAGTTTATTTATCTGTGACTCAGTTGGGTGCATGAAAACATGCTAATGAAATTCACAGATGACCTGAAGCTGGTAGTAGGCCATTAAAACACATAAGCAGGCTGTTAAATTACAACAGACTAAAAAATATACTCACATTTTCCAAAGAAACTGAACTTTGATTTAGAAAAGCAAAGCTAGGACACCAGAAAAAATTCCAGACAAAGCCGAGATCACCAATCCTGCAAGCTCCCATGTCCTGTAAAAAATTTGAGCAGCAAAATGGATATCAGATTATTGCTCCAATAGCAAATAAAAAGAAGAGTTCCATCAATGTGTCAAAAGTTTTCATAAATCTCTGTCAGTAAAGAAGAAGATTTCAGTTTTAGATTCCATAGAGAAACAAAGTAGGAAAACCACAGTTCAAATCAATAGCAAAAAAATACTGTTGATGTACTAGGAATATTTCAAGGGATATATAAAGCAAAGTTAATAGGAATAGTATTGAACCCTCTGGCATTCACTAGCGTTATTAAATGGAAGCTTTATTATAGGTGTGTTTGGCCAGTCAGTGTAGCACTGAAGAATGAAGGAAATGCTTTAGGGAAATAGTAACTTCCACATAATCCTATCCCTTTATACACTCAACAGAATTAAATGCATAAAACAAACATTAGTGAACAAGAATTATCCATTATAAAAGATAGAGAAACAATTGAAAAAAAACAAATTTCAAGAAGGAAAGACACCAAATTTAAAAAAATACATATATATGTATGTTTTATTATATACATATATACATATATATGTGTATGTGCATATATATATGTGCATATATATATGCACATATATATATAATTTTACTCAATCAGATTTAATAGAATAAAATTAAAAAGTCTTTGGAAAAAATATAATTTGTATCTTAAACATGAGTCCAAAGAATATTGCACTCAAGGGAAAAAAATCAGTTAAATGCTTGAAATGAGGATATCTTACTAAGTTAACAACAAAAACAGCAAATTAGTGGAATGAAATAGAAAAAATATTGAAAAAATATTGAAAAACAGTAGAAAACACAAAGAGGGAAGGTTTGAGAAAAGTTTAAATACATGGAACATAGATCTTGACTTTCGAAACTTAATAGACGACGAGAAACATAAGTGAGAGGAGGGAAATACAAATAATTTAAAAATAATTAAAATAAAGTTGAAAAAGAAACTATATGACTGATAAATAAGAAAAACAAACTGTTTCATATGTTAAGTTGGGAAGAGATAGGTTGTGCTACAGTAAGGAACAATTCCAAATTTTACTGCTGTAAAAAAAAAGTGGTTTATTTCTTATTCATCCTATATATTCGTCTTGGCATAGAGTTATGGTCAATTTCATTCTTACTCAAGGACCCAGGGGGATGGATTATCCATCATCTAAGCTATTGCTCATTGAGAGAAACAAAGGTGACAGATTGCACATGGTCTCTTAGGGGATATCTTTCATGCTCAGACGTAGCACATATTACTTTTGCTCATATTCCATAGTCCAAGCAATTCATAAGTCCAAAGCCTCACTGCAAAATAGAAAACAAGATAGCAAAAACAGATATGCAAAAGGAGCAAGAGAAGGTAATTATTACAGAGACAAAGTAGAATCAAGCTATACATAATCGGTATTCAAGGAGCAGAGAACAATGCAAATGGAATAAGATAGTAGATACCGATATAGATATTTAAGAGAATAAGATATTCTTAAAATAGACTTAAAACTATAGATTTAAAGGGCATAATCCATGACAGAAATATTTTATATAAATAATTAGCAGTAACAAATATGGAGCTGATGGGCATTTAGTCATGCTAAATCTCTTATTTTTCATAACCAAGAGTCAATGGATACAGTCAACAATATAAATATGTTTAAAATTATTTCAGTTCTTTTCATATAATTTAATATCAGTTAAATATAGTTATATCATAAATTAATGTTTTACATAAATACAGTGATTTTTTTTTCAGGTAGCAAAATGTCTTCACATAAAAACACCTGGCAGATGAGAGTTTATATAAGGATACATTCATTAAAAATACATCTCCATAAGAATACATCACAACAACAGTGAAAAACACTTAACACTGTTTTAATTACATACAAAGTTTTATTCTTTACTCAGTATCTGGAAGTTTGTCATTCAAGTTTGGGTCATTGTTTCTCCAAGTTCTAAGTAACCAGTTGCCTTCCTGATTTCCAGTGATAACATTCTAAAATATGGCCCTCGTACTTATAGTCAAGATGTATAAACTCTATGTATTTATAACCAAATTCCAAGCACATTAAAAAGAAACCAGCAGAAGGAGGAAGTTAGTGGAAGACAGAGAAAGACACAACTCCCTTAAAAAGACACTTCTGAATTTAGCACAGACTGGTTCCTTTTATATTCAATTTACTAGCACTTGGTCAGCTATCTATACTCAGCTACATTGGAGGGAAGAATGTAGTCATTCTTCTGGGACATCATAAAGAAACAAGATGAAAAATATTTGACACAAAGTTTTTCACCTGGGAAAAACAAGACAAGGGGGACATGAAACTATGTTAATATGTTCAGTGTCTGACACAAAAAAAGATGATCAATAATTTTTGTGACTCTTTAGAATTAGACCAGGATTCTCGTTTATAAGATTTTTGGAGAGATGGCAAGATAAATTCTAGAAAACATAAAGTTACGTGTTTGTCTGAAAATAGAATGTATATTCTCTGTGTTCTGAGACAGAACACTAGTGATGTTCAAGCAGAGACAGTGTGGTATATTGAACTAACTAATTGCTAGTGTTCTATAATAATAAAATAGGTTATATTTTATTAGTGAGATTTTTAAGTATCAAAATTAAAGATTAAACATGCAATATCTCTTCATTCTTTTTGTTATTTCTTGCTTTTATAAGAAATAAATATAACATTTTATTTCTTAGCTGGTTAAACTCTTCTAATTTAATAAATAACTATGCTCAAGATAAATGAGTTTTTATAAAGTGAATATGAAAATATCACAGAAAGATAAACAAGGAATAACTAAAATTAAAGAGACGAACATGTAAATTGCCTTAATTAAGTTAAAATCCCATAAGAGAATCCTAAAATACCACAGAGCACAGTTTATAATACATTTTTTTTTAATCGTATTTAGTTTCTTACGATTCTTTTATAGGCCTTCTCCACTCTATACAAGAATATTCCAAATTAAAAATAACTTAATAACTCACTAACTTTATTTAGACTTTTATTTTATTCTAGTTTAGATACCTCACATCATTTTTATTATTAACCACTGAAGTAATAGTTATAATGGTTAGAAGTGCCTCCCTCTTTTTCTCATGGAGTAAGCTCTTCACTTTGATTTTGGTTCCTTCCAGTAAAAGCAGAACTCCTCTTTCTTAACTTTGCATGAGACAAGGAAAATTTCCATGAGTATAGAGATCCAAGGAACAGGTTTTAATACTCAGTGCTTCAGCTAAAATTTAGAGCTTTTTTAGAGCGGACCTGTTCTTTAATAATGAACTAAAATATTCAGAGAAAATAAAAACCTCACCCAAATTTTAATAGACAAATATACTTGATCTTGATTACTTTTTAAAATTTCCTTTAAATTTTCTTTTTAAAAGCTATTTCCCAGATGTTCTGCATAGTATATTTTATATGAGCAAAGATTTAAATGGCAAAAGAAGTTAGTTGGCATTGTTGAGAACATAACATATCCCAGACACTACACACATTGTAGTACATATATTGTCTCTGAAATAACATTCCCGTTTAAACATACACTTCAAGTTTATTTAAATATTTTACTTTTTTAACACTTTGCTGATTTCCCCCTTTAATTTCCTATGGCCTTTATTGTTAAACCTTACAGTTATTTCCCCTTTAATTTCATGTTACACTGGGCTGCAAAAAGGACACCGGATAATGTATGTGCATTAAAATAAATTAATTTTAATGTGAACAATTCCATATATCAATTAAAATAACCACATAATCCTTAGGTTTTTGAGAAAGTGGAATTAATTCATTCAATTAGTTCATGATTGTCAACTTAATTATTTTATTTTAATACTATATCTCTAAACAACTTTTTTAAGTGATAAATGTTAATATGAAACTACTGTTAATATGTAAAAATGTTAATAGTGGAAATTACTAATTCGTTTCATTTCCCATTCACTCCTAAAGAAATAGAATACTTTATTGGACATGTGGTTATCTCAAGTAAAGACAACAGTTCCATTTTTCTTTGCGTCGTGGAAGGCTTTGTGACTATAGTCAGCTGATGAAATGTAAATAGAGTCTGTATGTGGCAGCTATGGGAATCTTCCTAATGTGATACTGAGTAGTACCTTGATCCTATTACATTTGCTCCTTTTCCCATCATGTTGCCTTGAGCACAGATGCTACTCTGGAACATGAGAATGAGGTCCAGACACTGGATAAGGCTGAGTAGTAAACTGAGTCTCCAAAAATATTTTTTGTCATTATGCCAGTGTAATTTGTTTTTTCTACTGCACACAAGTAAATCTATGTCTAAATTACATATGCAATTGTCTCCTTAGACAGAATAAACTTTAAAATTTGAACTATTCTTCCTTAATATAGATGTGCTAGCTTAGTCTAAAAAAAAAAAACAAAAACAAATCCTTTCTTCATATAGAATCAATTTGTTACTATCCAAGTCAGTGATAAAATGATACTGCAATCCTTTTTCTATTCCTTCTAAATGTTTTCCAAAGGTGATGTACTTTAATAATATTGATGTGCTTATGAGCCTCAGAGTTATAGACTGAGCACCTTCCTTCTCTGAACTCAAAACATGCATATCTACTCTCCTACTTCATGTATTTACCTGAGGTTCTAATAATTATTGCAAACATATCATCAAAAAATAATGCTTAATTTTTACACCTACACTCAACTTTCTTCTCAAGAATTATTTTTCTTATTCTCATCCTTCTATATCTAAACTATTTGGAAATTTTAATGACTTTATTTATAAAACATATCATAAATCCCCTCTCTCTGCTACTACCACTTTAGAAAAATCTATTGATCAAATCTATTCCAAGATTAACAGAGTAGCATTTTTTCCTAACTCCCTTCCAAACTCATCCCCTTTTGGTTTATTCTCCATGCATTCATTATTCATTTCTTGTACTTCAACCAGAATGAACTTTCCATGGATACTCAACTTCATATTCTAAAAAGCCTGACATTAACTAAGGCCCTATTGGCTGACTTCATTTCTTGTCATTCAAATGTAGTATTGGCTATCACCAGAGTGTGGCTTTTCCTAGAAATTTAACAGAGTAACCATCCATTATTTTATGTCAATTAGCATATTTGACTTTTATTATATAATTTACTACTACTGATCAATGTCATTATATTTTTGTTTTTCATCTCCCTTTACCAGGAGGTAAGTTTTATGGAATAGTAAACTTGTCTTCTTATTTATTCAATTTCCCTGGAACCTGGAACAGTAGTTGATATATAATGAGTCTGTGAGTATTTAGAACAAATTAAAGACTAAATTATTTGGAACCTTATTGTCCTGAAGTCTCAATTACTGATTAAGGGTGCTGCCCATATTGTACATTACTATTTTTTGCCTTTACACTTATAAAAAAGGCAATGAAGAGGAATTTATAGAATTTGAGCAATAGATCTTGATTATATAAATGATTTCGTTTCTTAATACAGAAAACATTTTCAATTATTTGTAGATGGAGTCATTGGATTGATGTACCAGCTACTGACAGGCCTACTCGCTTTTAATTGGTTAAAAGGCAGAGCTAAATGTGTTCTGAACTGTAGAGGATGAGAATGAAAATCTGTTTCTGATGGCTGCACTTCCATGCGTTTTACTCACTCATTTCAGACCTAACAGTTAGCTTTATTCTTCAGTCCTAAGGTAACTGGCAGTTATTAATAAACAACTCTTTTGTAGAGGCGAGTGTGTTCTAGGACTCAAATCCTGGCTCTCAGTTCTTCATTATGCTTTTCTGAGTTTAATCCATTCCAGAATACCTAGAATTAATTAGAATTTTAAGCTATCTTGCTCTTGTCAATTAAAAATTGATATCAGTATAATAAAATAACATAATTTGTTAATATCTATTGAATACACAGAGTAAGTATCCAACAATGTACTCAAACATTATATTCACTATGAAACTACATTTTTTGAAGTGATTACTATTCATTTGTGTTATTAAATTTATTGGAGGTAACTGGTTAATAACATATTAACCAATTTTCAAGTGTACACATTATAATTTGATATCTGTATATTCTGATTAATATTCTTATTATTGTTTGGGAATGAGAATACAGACTTGAGGATTTAGAAAACTCAAGCTTAGACACTCAAATGAGTGTAACTGAATTTCTGATACTTCACTTATACCTTCTATGCTATGGAGCAACATTATTTTTCTTAGGTAAAAAAACTACCTAGCTCCTTTGGGTTTGATAAGACAAAAAAATATTAGTTTCCTTTATTCAATTTAGGCCATCAAAATTAGGGAGTTAAGAAAAATGCCAAAATAAGTAAAAAAAAAAAAAAAGTTAAAAAGTTTCAAAAAAGGTAGTAACAAACTATACCCTACCATGAAATGGTTTAATTAGAGAAAATATTTCATTTGAAGGTAAAGATTAAACTTCAACAAATTTAATATAGCTGCTATTTGGTGTATTTGAGCTGGCCCATTATACTTTAAATGCTGAACTGGAGGCTATAATTGGTAAATCTTATCTGATACTTAGAATATAGCAAAATACAAGAATTCACGGTAAGCAGGAATAACCTCTTCTTTTAATAATATAGTCTCTTGAAAAAAAGGAGAAAATCCAATTTAGCTTACTGAAAGATAATTTTAACACCTCAGATCATCTAACTTCATTTTGCCAGTGATATAGCTTTTCAAGAAATAAAATTAAATTGATGTTACAACATCCCATTTAAATAGATAATTATTAACAAAATATATTAAAATTGATTGTCACCAATATGAAAGCCAAGGAAGGTAAAGCTACAGAGGTCAAGGTCTCCATCTTCCACTTGATTATCCTCTATTACCCTCAGATGGTTCCAGTGTGTGTGTGTGTGTGTGTGTGTGCATAAATGTAAAATCTGAGTAAGAGAATTGTTTTATGTAAAAATAAATCTTTGATTTCTCTAAAAGATGAAGAAATAGAACCTTTTAAATGATAGGAAACAAAATATCGGCATGAAGGAGCATATTTATAATTTCATATTGCCTCTATAATCATTATTTTGATTACTCGTGTCCTTATTGTCAAAACTGGCCATTAGAATATGCTCAGCAATCTAGAAATGAACCTTTATTTAATTATGACTAATCCAAACATCAACTTATTTCACAAACGAAAAGCATTACAAAAAATGTGTTTTCTTTCAGTTCACTCTAGTTACCTAGAACAAGAGACTTGAATTTAATTATCATCTTAGAAATATAATATTTGATTAGAAAGTAAAAGTGGAATTATAACCTTATATTATATTGTGTTGCCTAGGTTGTATCACTTTCAATGTGGTTTGCAGAGGTGGACTAAGTCCATTTAAAGAGGTACAGTAAGAAAGGATGTCCAGAATACTGAGAAATGACTTCTAATTATCTTCTGTCTTATATGCACCAAAGCGTGGTTAATTCAGAGGCTATTACATCATAATTCGGCCTCGGAACAAAGTGTGTACTTAATCTATGAAACAAAATCTTGGAGAAGCTGGTTATGACTATGAAATGCAGAGGAAAACTGGCTTAGCATCAAATATTTATTATATCCCCTTCCTTAAATAAATAATAATCTTTATTAGTCTGAAAAAGTATTGGGCATCAAGAGCTATTTATGTTTGTACTTTTCCTAGATAATTAAATAGATTTCCTTTGAATGTTACTATAACTTTCATCTAACCAATGCCAAATTAAAGGCAATGAATTTTCCATATATTATATATTCTAATTTCACAAGGGGAACATTTTATTAAAAAGTTACTTAATCTTTTAAAATGGGATACAGCAAAACACACTTAATGACAGGCTTCCTGCATAGCATTATACAACTATTTGGAGAAGCATTCTTTTTGTTTAATTAAAAATATAATAATTTAATATTGAGCCTGTGATTGTATATGACTGTGGGCACAGTGAGGTTGAATCATGCCTATCCACTTTGAGCTGTATGACCTTGAAGAAGAGCCCTTGCACATCTGTAAAACGGGATAATATTCAATGCCTACCCTGCAGGCTAGTTGTGAGACTTAATTCATAAGGAATATGAATTTCTCTCCTCAGAAAATTGGGAAACAAACCTTATATTTCTTAGTCTCTCTTGACTGTCCCATCTTTTTCTCCAGTTTTCTAGTTAGATGAAGTGCCAGGCCATAAAATGTGGAATGTGGCTTCCTGAAGAAGGGCAAAATTTCTGAATGTTGCAGTCTGAAGTGTAGGGGAGTTTGCTTACCATGGATTGAAACATATCCAAAAGCAGATGGCGGACAGGAGATACCCAATCACATAAATTCCTTGAAATCCTTTAAGTCCTCTCTGCTGAGTAAACACACCGGCAAAGAAACGTGCTGAGTTTGTTCCTAGACAATAGTGAAGCAAGTGCCACAAGATGTAAAAATCATCCTGTTGCTTCAAACTTTCCTGGCTTCATTTCTCTTTTATCTCTACTATTGTCACTCTAAACTTGTACCTTCCAAATATGCTTTCTAGAGAACATGGGTTAAGAGACATGGCAGCTAGCAATAGTCAATTATTTGTGTACATTAGGAATTACTCTTATGTAATTTTTTGAAGTTGGAGAATAGTTGTTTGGAGTTGTAAATTATAGAAAATTTCTTCTTATTCTGATATTAGCATGAGAAATCAATGTTGTATTAAGGTGATGGTTTTGAAATTCCTGTACTGAAGTTATAGGATAAATAAGCATTAATTGAAACTCCTGTTTGTGTTTTACTGTGACTCAAGGAGGCAATAAAATTCTATTTTTGTTCCTATTTAGAAGTAGCATGAAATAATAGTTGCAATATATTTAACTACTTCTCCTCCTCCCGCCCCCACCCTGTTTCTTTCTCTCTCTCTCCCACTCCTCTCTTTTTCCTACTGTGTTGAGGATATAAATTTGCTTTAAGCCCTTGGCAGCAGTTTCCTTATGGATACAAATCATAGAAGACAATTGGGTGCAGGAAGACGGATAGCTTCTGCAGGGACTGTAGGTTTTTTAAAAGGTATTTTAAGTCTGAATTTTTTATTTCTATGTTCTTATTTCCATTTCTTTAGTAGACATCTGTATATTGAATTCCCTCATCTGAAGAAAAATGATGACAACAACAACAAAAAAACCCCAAGAAACTGTAGTAGGGAATAAAAACCACTAGATATGGTAAACAGTCTGAAAATTCCAGATGAATGTTGACAATATAAAACAGTAAGGGTAATGCCTGTGTAGTTTAAAACACACTTAGAACTAAAATGAAATTAAACACTAATAAATTTTGAAATGGAGTAAATATGTATTAAATGATATCTAACAATATTTCAGTTGATGGTAAAGATAATAACATATTCACTATAATAAGTCAGGTAATAGTTATAATATCTAGTATAACTATTAAGAATACTGAAAGAATATAAAATACAGAAAAAGATAAGCAAAATACAAAAAATGAAAAAAAAAAACTTTTGATTAATTCAACAAGACACAGAAGGCATCAAAATAAAAAACAAAAGCAATCAAGAAAATGAGCCCAATTGAAAACATAGTTAGATGGCATATTAAAATCTATTTTAGTATTATTATAAATCAAGTGAACTTAATACTTTACTGTGACTAAGACAGTCAGATTCAATTAAAAAAACTATTGTTTATAAGTGACACACTTAAAACAGAAAATTGAATGACAGAGGAAAATATAACACTCAAATATCAACAACAAACAAAAAAAACTGATGTAGCTATGCTAATATAAAACAAAATAGACTTTAAGAAAAGAAACATTACTATATATAAAGGGATAATTCATATTAGTAAAGGGTTTAATGCAATAGGAAATTGTCACAAGTCTAAATATGTGCGCTTAATAACATAGCTTTAAATATGTATGTCAAGTGAAAATGGTAATAGTTACAGTAAGGACCACTGAGCCTGCACCTCTATAAAAAGCTGTGAAAAAATTGGCAAAAAATTATCAGAATCAATATTTTCAGAACTCTGGAATTTAACAAAAAGCTCGCAGCAAACTAGGAAGCATTTAGTGAAGAAAAATGGTTTAATTATGTAAGATCAGAGAGCTTTGTGACATTTTAACTTATCCCAGTCTCATATCCCACTCCCAGCACAATGGTAATCTTCAAAAATAATAGCCTGCTTTCTTGGTACAGGTGTGAGCAGACAGAGCATGATTTTTTTAAAGCCTCATTCAAAAAAAAAAAAAAAGTCATTTGAATTGTCTAGCGGTTCCCTGGTAGATGCTGCTAGAAAGGCACATCTTTATCTGACCTCACTCAAACTCACTCAGTGCTAAAAGCATTTATCTAGAGATCAGAGGTAATTTATCAAATACTTTAATATTATGACCACCTGATAGATAACAGGTGGAGCAAACAACAGAGTAACCAAAATCCTTAGAAGGAAAAGCTGAGTAATGAGATGTCCATAGGGGCTTTGAAAATCTCCTGTATATTTGGAAATTTAAAAGACCTTGTACGAGCTTAAGACTTCTCAGATGCTCAGGAAAGACCACAGAATGCCCTAAGCTCTCGCTTCTGACTGATGTCCTGCAAGCGGGAAGTGAAGGCTGAAGCAGAGTTGTAAGCCTCCTGGCTGAATGTAGAATCAGCTAAAATCGAGACTCAAAGAAGGAAGATTACTACTGACCTGTTAGAAATAGATTTTAAGAGAACACTGTGAAAAATTAGAATTACAACAAATTAGATAACCTACATGAAATGGATAAAATTCTAGAAAAACAGAAACTATAAAAACAGACTGAAGAAGAAATGAAAATTCTGAATAGACCCATAATACATAAATAAAGTTAGTAATAAAAAACTTACCAACAAAGACAAATCCAGCACTACATGGCATCACTGGTGAATGTAATTTCATCAAAGGCTTAAAGAGGAATGAACTCTTATCTTTCACAAATTCTTTTAAGAAATAGAAGAGGAGGGTGTACTTCCTAATGTTATGATGCTAGCTTGTATTGCTTTGATACCGAAACTAGACGAGGATATCACAACAAAACTAGAGATTACCATCTCTTATGAATATAAACAAATTCCTCAACAAATTAGTACAATTCAAGTTCTGAAGCATATAAAAAGGATTATATAGCATGACCAAGTGGGATTTGTCACAGGAATGCAAGGTAGTTCCAACATATAAAAATCAGTGTAATACCCCATATCAATAGGATAAAGGACAAACGAAACAAAACAAAACAAACAAACAAACAAAAAAAAACAAACAAAAAACCCCACATCGTTATCTCAATATATTCAGGAAAAACTTTTGACAAAATCCAACACTCTTATATGATAAAAACATGCAATAAACTAGGCCTAGCATATTGTCAAGATGATAAAGGGCATCTATGAAAAACCTACAGCTAGCATTATACTAAATGGTAAAAGACTGAATGGTTTGCCCCTGTGATCAGGAACAAGAAAAGAATGTCCACTTTTTTCACTTCTGTTCAACATTGTACTGGAGATTTTATCACAGGCAATTAAGCAACAAAATAAAATAAAAGACATTCAGATAGGAAAAGAATAAATAAAACTATATTTGCAGATGACATGATCTTATATAAATAAAATCTTAAGGAAACCACTAAGAAATGAGAACATAAAAATGAGTTCAGCAAGTTTTCAGGACACCAGATCAATGCAAAATACATCAGTGGTTTCCTATATAGTAAGTAAAATGAAATTTGATAAACAATTTTATTTAAATACTATTAAAAATACATGAAAAGAAATTTATCAAAATAAGTCCAAAAATTCTGCTGAAAACTACAAAAACAATAGAGAAACAAATTAAAAGAGGCTTAAATAAATAGAAAGATTTTCCTTGTTTATGGATTGAAAGACTTATTGTGAAGGTAATAATCACACTATTTGATCTATAGATTCAACGAAACCCCCATTGAAACTTCAGCTAATTTCTTTGTGGAAATTGGCCAGCTGATCCTAAAATGCACATGTAATTTCAACAGAAAAAGAATAGCCAAAATAATATTGAAGAAATATACTAGAAATTTGCACTTTCCAATTTTAAAACAATACAAAATGACAGTAATCACACTGTGATACTGGCATACCTATAGTCATATAGTTCAATGGAATAGAATTGAGAGTTCAGAAATAAATATACAGATTTATGACTTCATCATTCCCAACAAGAATGAGAAGACCATTCAATAGGAAAAGAATAGTCTCTTCAACAAATGCTGTTGAGACAACTGGATATTCACATACAAATAAATGAATTGGACCCCTACCTCAACAAAATTCCAAAAAAATAATTTAAAATGGATGAAATACCTGGATTCAAGAACTCAAACTATAAAACATATGAGGAAACGTAAATATAAATCTTTGTGACCTTCATGAATTAGGAAAGAGTTTTTAGATATGACATCAAGGGACAGAAAACCAAAACAGGTAACATCACGACATTGTTAAATTCGAAATCATATGCTTCAAAGGATATCATCCTTAAAGTGAAAATATAATCTACAGAATGGTAGGAAATTTTGCAAGTCATGTATCTGATAATGGGCTTGGATCTGGAATGTGGAAAGATCTATATAACTCAATAAAAAAAAAGAAAAACCCAAATAACAAAGTATTTGAATAGACATTTCTCTAAGAAAGACATGAAAATGATGAATAATTAAATGGAAAGGTACTCAACGTCATTTGTAATTAGGGAATAGCAAATGATTCATTTACTTTATTAGCTCTATTAGTACAATTTCTATAGACCTTAAATGCTTAGATTTTTATACTTATCATTAGTTTTGCTTGTTTTTCTGGAGAGTGGCTATGTGGAACTCCTTACATTGTTATTTTGGACATGGACTTCCCTCCACCCCCACCACAAGGTTTCTTTTTAATATGCTAATTTTTTTCTGGAATTTAATTGATGAATTTCATGATATGTGAATTTTATCTTAAAATAAAAGTATGTGTATAATATTAACAGTATAATGGAAGAAACAGACAAATACAAAATCATATTGAAAAACTTAACATACCTCTTTATATGGTTGGCAAAGCAGAGAGACCAAAATACTCAGTAAGGATCCAGTTCTGAACAGTAAAATTAACATTTTTGACCAACGTAGCATGTAGAGAATCTTACCTCCAATAGTGAAAGACTTCATATATTTGTCAGGTATTCATGCAACAGTTAACATAATTGGTAAATCCTGAGCCAAAGACAAATTTCAATAAATAAATGTTGAAATCATTCAGAATCTATGCTTGGACTGTTGTGAATTTAAGCTAGACATTCTTAACAAAAGGATAACTAAAACAAAAAACAGCTTTTTAGAAATTTTTACAATATACTTCCAAAATGTATATATGTATATATACAGGCACATCTATATACATATACATTCATACATATGTACATATAAAACCTTTATCTTTACACACATATACATATTCTAGTACTTTAAAATCAATCAAGCAAATGGACAATATTGTTGTGAATTTTTGTAATTACCCAAATAGCTATTTTAATGTAGAAACAGATAAATCATATTGTTTACTCAAAACTTCTTTGACAATTTACCTTATAATAATGAGTAGATATTGAGTATTAGTATTTTTAAGTTAAACAAAATATATCAAATATATTCTATGTTATAAGCATTGAGTTAACATTAGAATTGAGGATGAATGAAATACCCTGAAAAAATCATTAGGATTTAATTCACTTAAATGCTTCCAATTATTTCTTTCATTCAGTTCCACTGTATTCATTTCCTAATGTTAGCCATAACTATAATATAATTTAATGTATTTTAACTACAAACTTTTCTTCTTGTTTTAGCAGCACATATTTACATAGTTGTTTTTAGGTGAAAATGAGTGAACTGAATAATAATTCACATATTAATAAAATATTGACTACTTGTAGTAGAACAGTGTGTAGGAGAAAATTTGCAAGTTCTTCTGATCATTTACAATGTCAAATGTTTGCAATTCTCTGAGAGAGAGAATGCAATAAAAGCTAAAGACTCTGGAGGAAAGTGGATGGTGAGAGAAGCTAATACAAAGCATTTGTTTGTAAGGGCAAAAGAAAGATATTGGTGATTTTAGAGATAACTGTTCTAATTGTTTCTCCGGGAATTAGTTGCAAATAATATTCTACTGATAAGTGTATTTGGTTCCAAATTTGTAAATTGGACTTAAGCATATGAAATACAACTAAGTATAAAGACAGAAAGAAACTTCATTCAGCTTCTAGTTCAACTTATCAGGTTAGTCTCAAATTCCTTTTTACATCTTCCCAACTGAGTGTCAGAATGGGAACATGGAGAAAAGTTTATTGGGGGAAACTGAGGGAGAACATAATGAAGAAAATGTTTTTTTCATTATTTTTATGAGACCCATTTTAATAACCCCCAAATATATTTCTCTTTGTTTTTCTGTAGCATCATTATATCTTCAGCATCCCACAGAGGTGAGATCTCTTGAGGCAGTCTATGAACGGTCGTAACTTTTAGAGATAAAAGAAGTATATGCTTTGTAATATATACATCTACTACTGGTATATTTATACTACTGAATAATGTGAGTTTAGAGATAAGCTAGCTATATATATTACAAATGATCAAATTTAGTCAGCCATCTGTTTCTTAAATATTAGGACTTATGTATAATTTCAACATCTGTGTGTGAACATATATTTTTGTACAGTGCTGGTAAAATATTGCTGATGAGAGTGAAAAACAAAAAGATAAAACTTCAAAGGATGTTGCTTTTTTGAATTTATGTATATTTATCCCCTGCTTCTAAAGCGCATCTGTTGTCTTTATTGAAATTCTAAAACTAATCAAAATCCTTTTGAGAACAAAAATACATTTAAATTAAATTTCAAAGGCTTTTTAAATTCATAAACTTATTTGTAAATGTACTCAATTGTTTTAGCTTTTGACTATCATAAGATAATTTGTCATAAGCAATACATAGCCATCGTTACTTTTCAAAAATCACTACTAATTAACTTCAAATAATTAAGGTAGTCACTGTGACTACATTTTTTTCTAATCAGGAAAATATTGCATAAACACAAATACACACACACCCCATCAATTAGAAAAGAGAGAAAATATAATTTCTGAGCTCAATATTTCTGAAGAGCATACCAAAGCATATTTTTTTCTCTATACTTGGAAATAAACAGAGAAAAAAAAGGAAGAAAGAGGACAGAAGGAAAGAAGAAAGAGTGGAAAGGAGAGAAGGAAAAAGGAGGAAGAAAAAAGGGAAAGATAGAGGAAGGATTATAGAAAATGTTAGAAAAGAGAAAAGACAAGAAGGAAAGAAACAGAAAGAATGAAATCACAAGAATGAAATAGTTAACTAAATAATTCATAACAAGAAAAAAGTTTTTAGAATTTGACAAGTTACTAGTTTAAGTAAAAATATGTAAAATATGCCTTTGAAATCTTGGAAATAGCCTTATTGTTCTATTTTTCATATACGGACACCACTTTAATTTTAGAGCATAGGGGGAAATGAATTTTTTTGTGTGTGAGAAATGTTGTATAAGTTTGAGCCATACAGAGAACAGATTATATGTTATTTAAATCAGGTCATATTATCATATGGCCAATAGGGAATGGCAAAGTAGATGCAGTGAGTTCTATCAATTTGTTTTCAACTGCGTCAATAAAGGATAGAAAAATGCAGATCATTATCTGGGATTATTGTCATCATTATCGTCATTTGAGTTTACATTACACAACTTCTTGAGAATAGATAAAATCCCTGAGGTATTTTGAACAATTTTCTGTATACCGTGAATACTCATCCCTGAACTGTTCTTACTATCTAAGGGAATTACAATGTGGACAATGATATTGCATTACAAACATCTGTCAAAGAGTAGTCTCACTCTGAAGAATGCAAAGCCTTTTGAGTGATCAAATGGTGAAGCAAGTCTAGTCATTCTCTGTCAGTAAATCACCCATTACTACCCTTTAGGGAAGTTTATTACTAATTACTGATTTTTATAGAATTATACTTAGCCCTCATTTTAACAACTTGACATTATTGTAATAGGGTGCATAACATGTTACTAGATAAAACCATTAGGCAATTCCAGGGGCCCTTAGAACTTCTTCTCAGGCCTTAGGGAAACTTGATTTACTTCTGGTAGAATCAAAGTTCTAAAGCCCATACCCCTGGAATCAACAGAATCCTGATTTTCTTCCTCTTCTAGTATACTTTGTTAAAAAAAAACAAACAAAAAACAAAGAAACCAAAAGAAACGTCCCCTGGAGGTTTTGGAGATGTGTTTATTTCCTTCAGGAATGAATGAGAGCATATCCACAGGGGGAGATGTGGAGTATTTTCTTTAACCTGGAAAGTTTCATGAGGCCGAACCTTAGAATCTCATAAGGAAGAGCCAGACAATGTTTCTCTCATTTCAGTTCTACCCACTTTTTACTCTTACAGTCCAGTATTAGATTGTTACACAGTCCTAGTTTATAGCAATGTTCTGATATTTATGATTTTCTTTTATTTTTATGTGTAATGTGGCACATTGCAATGAAAATTAAAACTCATGTTAGTCAGAATGTCCCTATATAAACTTTGAAGTGTCCTTGGATATCCTTTCTAAGGTTTGGGCTGGTTAGATGTGACCTGGAGATGCTCTCTCTTTTTATTTTTTAACTCCTTATCAAACTGAAACTCTCTACTCATTACCTTTCCCAGACTGTCAGTAGAAAATGCTTTCTTGTAAATACTTCTGAATTTTCCTGGACACCTCAATTTGGCTGATGTTTGATTTTGAGACCTCATTTTTATAGATCTAATCTATAGAAAATACAGATTTTGCTTTTTGTTACAATTTTCTTTTTCATATTGGCTAGTAATCATAAAGAGCATGATTTGTTAACAAAAGTGAACTTTTTCATTTCAAATAAAAGCTTGAATTGGTTTTATATATTGTGAAGTCTATAAGTTTTACATTAACTCTCAATTTAACAATATATGGGAAATAAACTGATCACATTTTTATGTTAAATGGAATGTCTGAAATAAAAATGATAACTGGAAAAATTATCTTTAATTGATATCATAATACAAAGGATCACTGGAACAGGCATTGATATTAAGCCTAAATATCATTTACTATTTGTCATAACCTGTGTACTAATGTTTTAAAAAGATTTATGTAACTATATTTTCACGAAAAGAAAAAAAATTGTAAATTAAAACCTCAGTACCATGATTATATACTTAAGTTTTCGATATATTGTAAATCAATTGATTTTCATATGGTGACTTTTTTAAAAATAGATTTCACCAACAAAAGATGAGAATTTACCCAGCATAATTTGTTACCTGTGTAACTTTATAACAACTGTTAAAACTAACAATTTTTAGAGGAGTTGCTATATCTTTCTATACAATTTTGACTTTAAAACTAGGCATGTATGAACAATAAGGAAATATTATTGGTACTAATAGAGAGGTCAAATATTTAATGAATTTTAGAAGCAATAACTATGTTAGAATTTAAGCATCTGATCTGTTGGGGGATTTAAAACAACCCCAAGGAGTTAAACAAATAGAAAAAGGTATGGGACATATATATAAAAGATAAAATGTGGGTTTGTGCAAATAGCATGCTATATAAATGTTTCATAATAGTTAAATGTTGAAGAATAATTAATATAGAAAAGTGTTTTTATTTGTGCACTTTTATCAAGTTAGACAAGCATGAAAATAATGATTTGCCTTCATCTTATTTGATATAAACTCATCTGCTTGAATACATTCAGTTATTGACATTACAATCCTAGGAACAAATAAATAAATGAAAAACAGAGGCTCACAGCAGAAGCAATATGAGAGATTAAGAGAGTGAACAGACTGACTAATGAGAAGGGATTAGAATACCTCAAATTTTATGGGCTGGAATGAGCAAAGTCTACCAGAGGACAAGAAATCCACTTATAAATACCAAGTACTTGTAAACATGGATTAAGGAAATAGTTTTTAACCCAAGAGTATAAACAGGAAGACTGGATAAAAAATAAGACAAATAATATATACTGGATATTTGAGAAACAACTTTAGAAAGATGATAAAAATATAGCTTTGTGATTCTTTTGTAAGTAGCTTCATAAAGAACTAAGCATGGCCTAGATTAATTCCATTGAGAAATGCACTGTAAAAAATATAGAAATATTTAAATTTAAAGAAGTAGCAGTCTATTGCACTTTCTTTTGGCAGACGATAGCTCCAGTATATTATATGTAACACACATAGTAAACTGAAAAATTGTTTTTATTCTTTCTATGATTAAATGGACTCCATGTCAAGCAAAGTACTTAAATTCTAGTTTTTTTGATGCTAAAATAATGAAGGAATTTAAAGGCACAATTAATTGGATAAAATTATCTGTAATGTCTACATTTTAATATCTAAAAGCCCTACATCAAACTTTGGACTATGCTCACAGTTATTACTATGCAAAGCAGTTAAGTATTCACATATGTATGACCTAATTTTCCACTGCTAGCTAACAACACAAAAGAAAAGAAAGTGAATTCCACAGGAAGGCTTGTACATAAATGTCCATGAAGTTTTATTTATAATATTCAAAACTGTAAACAACCCAGATACCCACAAAAGGTGAATGGATAAATTGTGATATATCCATGCAGCGTTATATGACTCAGCAACAAAAGAGAAGCAACTATGGAGACATGCAACGGCATGGATGAAACAAAACAAAAACGTGGATGATTTTCAAAACACTTACGTAGAGTGAAAACAACTAGGCAAAGAAAAATATGTACTGCATTTACATTTATAACATATATAATCTTATCTATAATAACAGAAAGTATATCAATGGTTGTGGCTGGTGTTGAGGGGGCAAATGGGTTACAAAGTCATTCTAGGAAGAACCTAGTACCTAGGTTTGGAGCAGAGGAAATGTTCATTATCTTGGTTTGGTGAAAGTTTCTCAAATCTATATATCAAAACTCATAGCATTATCTACTCTATATGTGTACAATTTTTTGTATATTGATTTTATCTCAAAAATATTTTGAAAAGTGCTACTAACTGCTTGTTAGTCCCATTAAGCCTTTTCTTGCTAAAGGAATATAGAAGAAATTTTGTGTTTAAATCACTTTCTTCTCACACTGTGTTCAGTTTTTTTTTTTAAACCAGTCAGTAATATCAAAATATTAAATGGTACCCATTTCCTATAGCCATTATATTATGTTTATAACCCAAGATAGCATTGTTTCTGACATTTTAATAAAGGAGAGAATAGAAAAACTCTTGCTCAAATGTTTCATCATTAACCAACAGTATTCAATTTATTACTTCAAAATGTGAATACAAGTAGAAATTATACAATGTTTTCATTTAAAAAATTCCAGCAAAAATAAACAAGGAAAACACTGGATTATTTACATATTTTTCTTTAGTCAGCAGCCTTCTCAATACTTATTAGGACATTAGAGAGAAAGGTTATATATAGGACATAAAAATAATGGAAAATTATTGTCACAACTTTAAATTCATATATTCAACATGATATTAAGGCCAGCCTCAGGCAAAACCAAATAGCAAATTATGGAAAGACTATTAAGGGATAAGAAAACCCATGTGTAGTGGACAAAAATATTATTTCTATATGAATGAATGACTAGGCATCACATCCATCTATAACAATCCAAACTGTACACTCAAAGGTACTGAAAGATTCCTTAGCACATTGATTCTTTTGTCATAAATCTTCCTAATTTTACTCCCAATTTTAACCCTCTTTTAGACCTCTATTAGAATCTCCAGCAATTAGGCCTCAGACCTTTCTTTACCCTTTCTATAGTACTTTTTTTTTTTTTTTTTTTGGTCCAAGGCAGTTATTTTATTTTATTCTCTAATGTACAAAACTTGAAAGAACTATTTACTCTTTTTTAAAATTTTTCTTTCTTTATTTTTTTATGGTGACATTGGCTAATGAACTCCAATAAGTTTCAGAAATAAATCTAACTATGGGAGGTAAGCACACAGTGTAAATATGTACTCACTTTTTAAGCCTTTAAATAGTACCTGTGTGTTAATGACTGCATGAGTAATTTGAATTCCAGGTGTATGTATCCTACTGCATAGTAGACACCTGCACTGGGATGTCTTAAATTCACCTTTAATTTAACTTGCCTAGATCTGAATTTTTTATTATTCTTCTAAAATCAGCTGTTTGTCTTGAGCAGTGTTCTCCACTTTGGTAAATGGATAAGAAAGTATGAAGACATGGCTGTGATGCTATGATTTTCCTCTTAGAGGTTTGGCTCTGTTGATTTTAAATTCCTTTTTTATGTGGAGAGAAAAGAGTTCATGGTTAGGCAGCTGTATCTTTCTGAATGTCTCTTCAAATATTTTTATTGTGGCACAATTCTTTTATTATTTAATGTTTTTTAATAACCTAAAGACTGTGAACTTTGGATTTCCAAATTCATGTTTTTGTTTTTTTTATTGCAGTATATTATTTCTATCCTTTCAAAGAAATGTATGTAAAGTCATATTGTACAATCAATAGTATTAACCCCTATTGAATGAAAATACTCTTATCTGCCTACAGTTCCTTTCACAGAGAGAGACAACTGTGTAATTTTTGTAAGATCAAGCACTGAGTTTGGTTCATTCCTAATAGCAGCTGTTCCCAAAGGGTGGGAAGATTTAGTCACTTCTGACTACAATAGTCTACCATTGGTTTAAGTTTTGAAAGAAATGCTATCCTAAATGTACATATTTAGAAATTTTTTTTTGTTTCCAGTATTTATACTTGGCCTAAATATGAAATCATGGTCACAGATATACATGAAACAACATACAAAACTATTAATATGAAAAAGACCGTTCTTCAGTCTTAGAATGTAATTTTTTTCAAAAAAAGTAAGCATGCATTTTTCTCATTTTTCAAACATTTTTCTAAATATATGACTTTAATATATATAGCTACTATTTGAACTCAACATTTTTTTCCTTTGTTCTTTGGAATATCATTATTTTATATAACCTTGATGTTCACATAGATAGAATCCTAATATCTTAATATTTTGTAATCATCCCTTTAAAAATATTTTAGACAATCTTTAATCTTCCCAGTGTGTTTCCTGTATGGTCAACTTTTGTTTAGAAAATCTTTGTATTCTTAACTATGTACTGTTCTTTAAATTAAAAAAATATATTTTCTGACTCAACTATTAAAAAAAATATTTTCCCTTACATTTTAAATTTCTTTAACAGTAACTCTTTTTACTTTCTTAAAGCTTTACATAAATTTTCCCCAATAATTTTACCCTGTGGATATAAATAAATGCTCTTATTTTACTATCACTCTATGTGAGTTTTTGTTATGTTTTTTTCATTTTTTTGTCAAAATTATGACTTACGAGATAAGTAATAGAGGAAAGTGCATAAAAGTATTTATATGAGTTTTAGTAGCTACCAGAATAATTACTCACTACATCCATCTTTTCTAATGACATCTATATCTTCTCTCTCTTTTTTTTTTCTTTTTCTTTTTGAGACACAAGGGAAACAGATTTTGATGTTTCCTTTTGGCCTACACGCATTCTAACAAAAGGACATTGTCAGGCAGTTTGCCTAAGAAGCAGAATCACATTCATTGTGTCAGCTATATGTCATGATTATATCTTCCCTCTCTCTTTTTTTTAAATAATTTTAAAAAAATTTTCCATTGTAGTTGACTTATAATATTACATTGGTTTTGGGTATACAACATAGTGATTAGATATTTATTTAACTTACAAAGTGATCACCCTAATAAATCTGGTACCCATTTGACACCATACACAGTTATTACAATATTATTCACTATATTTCTTATGCTATACTTTACAACCTGATGACTATTTTGTAACTACCAATTTGTATTTCTTAATTCCTTCTACTTTTTTCCCACCCTCCAAACCCCCTCTCATCTGGCAACCATGAAAATGTTCTCTGTATCTATGCGTTTTTTTCTGTTTTATTTATTTGGTTCTTTAGGTTCCACATGTAAATGAAGTCATATGTCTTCCTCTGTCTGACTTACTCCACTCAGCACAGTACCTTCTAGGCCAATCTATGCTATTGCAGATGGCGAGATTTTATTTTTTTTATGGCTCAATAATATTCTATTGTATATGTGTATCACCTCTTTTTTATCCATTCATCCATTGAAGGACACTCAGGTTGCCTCCATACCTTGGGTATTCTAAATAAAGCTGCAATCTACATATAGATGCAGATATCCATTTAAATCTGTAGTGTTTTGGGTTTCTTCAGATAAATATCCAGAAGTGGGGTTACTGGGTTGCACTATGTCTCTCGTTATAACCTTTTTTAAAGTCTATTTTGTCTGGTAAAAGTATTGCTACCTCAGCTTTTGTTTTTGTTTCCATTTTCATAAAATATCTTTTTCCATCCCTTTATTTTCAGTCTATATTTTCTCATCTGAAGTGAGTCTTGTAGTCAGAATATGTAAAAGTCTTCTTTTCTTATTCATTCAGCAACCCTATGTCTTTTGATCGGAGCATTTAATTCATTAATATTTAATGTAATTATTGATAGGTTTGCAGCTATTGCCATTTTATTATTTATATTTTTGTTCTGGTTTTTTTTTTTTTTTTTTTTTTTCCTTCTTTTTAAAGAAGTCCTGATAACATTTCTTGTATTACTGGTTTGGTGTTGATGAACTCCTTTAGCTTTTTCTTGTTTGGGAGGTTCTTTATCTGTCCTTCCATTCTAAATGATAACTTTGCTGGGTAATCTTGGTTGTAGGTCCTAGCTTTCTATCACTTTGAACATTTCATGCCAATCCTTCTGACCTGCAAAGTTTCTGCAGAGAAATCAACTGACAATCTTATGGGAGCAAACTTGTAGGTAACTAACTGCTTTTCTCTTGCTACTTTTAAGATCCTCTGTTTTTAAACTTTAGTGTTTTAATTATTATGTGTCTTGGTTTGGGCCTCTTTGGGTTCATCTTGTCTGACATATTTTGAGTTTCCTGGGCTTGTATGTTTATTTCCTTTCCTGAGTTAGAGAAATTTTCAGTCATTATTTCTTGAAATAGGTTTTTAATTCCTTGCTAGCTCTCTTTTCCTTCTGGTACCTCTATGACGCAAATGTTGGTAGGCTTGATATTGTCCCAGAGGCCCCTTAAATTGTTCTCATTTTTGGGGTTCTTTTTTGTTTGTTTCTGTTTTGATTGAATGTTTTCTGCTATTTTATCTTGTATATCACTGATTTGATCCTCTGCTTTATCTAATTTGTGATTCCCTCTAATGTATTATTTATTTTAGTTGTTGTATTTTTCACTTCTGACTGGTTCTTTTTTGTTGTCTGGCTCCATTTTTATGTTTCTTATCTCTTTTTTAAAGTTTTCACTGAGATCATTGAACATCCTTATAACCAGTGTTTTGAACTCTGCATCTGGCAGATTGTCTCCATTTTATTCAGTTCTTTTTCTAGAGCTTTTTTTTGTTCTTTCATTTGGGACATATTTATTTGTCTCCCATTTTGGCTGCCTCCTTGTGTTTGTTTCTATGTATTAGGTAGAGTTACTAAATCCCCCAGTCTTAGTAGAGTAGCCTTATGTAGTAGGTGTCCTGTGGAGCCCAGTGGAACAATCTTCCTGGTCATCGGAGCCAGGTGCTCCAGGTGTATCTTATGTGAGTTGTGTGCCCTCCTGTTGTAGTTGAGCCTTGGTAGCTCTAGGCATGTCAATGGGAGGGATTGACCTTCAGGCTGATTGCTTGTGAGAACTGGCTATAACTAAAGTAGAGGAACTGTTTGTGCAGGGGCTGACCCTATGGAGCAAGATTCGCTTTAGCAAGGCTATAGTGCCTACCAAATCTACCCTTTGGGTGTGTCATTTATGGAGGCGGTTGTGTGGTTCGCTGGTATGGTCTGAAGCTGGCCACTGAGTGTGTTGGTTCTAGGGCCTCTTGAGAGGTGCTGTGTTACAAGCTAACATGAACCACTGCCTGTGCCCTTCCTTTGGCCACTGGTATGAGCTACAAAGTGATCTGCTAATGATTGCCACTTGTGCTGGGCTTGGAGGTGGCTGGGAAGGTCTAAGCTATAGGCTGAGGCCAACTCATGCTAGTGCCGGGTATGGGGCTGCTCAGTAAGAGGTATGGGACACACAGAGGCTGGATGCTCTTTGTTTAGGTTTTGCAAACCTTTGAGAGATTTTAGGAAAGTCCTCAGCATGAACTAAGACAGGCTGTTTGTATGGAAAAGCCACTGGAAGAGTCTTGAGTAGGCCTGCGATTTGGGTGGGGTAATGTCTCAGGGAATTACCAGGGCTGTGCCAATGGTGTTAGTCAGGTTGATGGAGACTCAGATATGGCAGCTACCTGCATCTGCACGCTGGGTCAGGAGAGGGCTCACAAAGGAACAATGGCTTCTGCCAATACTTCTCTCTGGAGAAATCTGCCCCTATAATCCTTGGCCTAAAGCCAGACAATTTACTTCCTCCCCATATGTTCTTGGCACTGCCTCAGTGCTGGAATTCAGAGGGAGTGACTCTACCAACGGGTGAGTCCATGTGCAGGCCCTTTAAGAGGAATGTCTGGTACTGCAGCCACCCTCCATCTCACTCACTTTGTTTGTTTGTTTAGATTCCACATTTAAGTGCAATTATATGGTATTTTCTTTCTCTGTTTGACTTATTTCACATAGAGCTCTTAATATTAACATATGTAGTCTGACATAATTTCCTTTGGCTTTTCCATAATATTTCATTTTATGATTATTTGAGGATCTACTTTGAAATTGTAATTTCAACACATTACCTATATAATCTGAACCAAATTTATTTATTTCTCTTAGTTTCTTCATCTGTAAAATGTAGATAAAAATTGTACTTTATAGGTTCATTTTCAAAGAGGAAATGAATAATAAATTTAAGTAATTTGGTGTTGCTCCTGGCATTTAGTTGGTGCTTAATAAAGGTTGTGGCTACTATTTCACTGTTAGCTTTGTACATAAGTGTTATGCTTATATGTGGATATTTTTTTCCGGGTATATTTCCTAAGAGGAGAATTATGGAATAAGCATATAGTAAATTTTGGCAATTTATATATAATTATATACATAGTATGTATGTATATATACATATTATTGGGTAGACAATTATATAT
>NW_006439568.1:11729217-11741699 GCF_000325575.1 Pteropus alecto | reverse complement strand
AATATAAAATATAATTTATAAATATTATAATATATAATATTAAATGTAAAAACACATAATATAATTTGAATATACAAATATATATTAATATATGTCCTACCAACAGTAAAGATTAGTTCTTAATTCTCCCCACTCATGGCACTATTTAATATTACCACCCTTTAAAGCTATAACTAAACAAATAGTGAACATTCAATATCTTATTTTACTATAATATTTATTTTCCTAACATCAGTTTTACTATACATTTTGTATATTTTATGAGCTACCACATTTCTATTTCGTTTCTATTTTCTTAGCCCATCTTTCTGCTGGATTAATTGGCTAAAATATAAGTTTTGACTGTAGAGTGCTCAAAGAAGTGTTCCATGATTCTGCCCAGTTGTAGCTGTATTCAATGGCAACAAAAGGGTAGAGTGTACTTATTTATCTTCTGTGGAATTGGAATGGAAAAATCTGATTTTAATATTGTTATTGTTTTGCTATGTTCTTGGTTCTTTTTCTATAATTTTGGCTTATATCAAACCCCACTATTTCTCAAAGTTGACAAAATGTGCAGAAATATTTTTTAGAACCTTTTAATTATTGGGAACATATACCACCATGCCATGAATTATATTTTCAAAGATTGTGAGAATTTGCATTTTATACTTTACTTTTCATAAAATATTTTTAACTTTCTGAAACATTTTAAATAAAGTATCAATTATTTGTTTACTTTATATGATTATTTACCTATATTTTACTTTATGTCATTTTATTATTCTTAAAAATATATTTTAAAATCCATATTTGATGGGAAATGATGATTTTATGCTTATGCATGGCTATTACCTATATTTGAGCTTAAGCTCTGTTGATTCTAGGAATTGTTTTTCAACCAATGCACTAGCCCACTAATATAAAATAAACATTGGTCATATTTGATGCATATGTAAAATTTATTTTGTCATAACCAAGAGAGCCAATTACTACCATTAAATGGAATGTTAAGCTGAGTTTGGCATGCTATCTGCTAGATGACAGGATAAAACTACCAGTAAATGTATGAAGCATCGGTTAAAAATAAGCCTACTCCAAAGATAATTATAGGCACTCTGAAATAGTAAAAAACCTTTGTCTCATTATTATAAAAGATAACACATCAGGTTGGCAAACTGGCTTATTTAATTAATTATATGTGCTTAACCAATGAACAACAACAAAAATAATAATATATGATGTAAACTTTCAAGTGCACTACCAAAAATTCTAGTATTCAGTAGCATTCCAGCAATACAAAACATGTATTAACAGTTTGTAGGAGATTCAGAAATGCCTGATTGTCATACTAAAGAAGTACGAAGCAGATATTAACTTGGTATTGGTATTAACTTTGCAATGGGAACCAAAGGATATTTCTAAAACTATTTGGAAAGCAAGAAAAGAAAAGGCTCATAACAACACATTATTACAAAAACAAGAGATAATTCTTAACATGTTTTTCTTTTATTTTTCTCTGTACCAGGCTGTGAGACTTAGGAATTTATACAAGTAAATTTTACAAAAATACAGGAATTTTTTTGTTTCCTTTTTTGTTTGTTGAGTAAAAATATTTCCAAACTGTACTTTTGAAAACTTACCTGATGTGAATAATATTATAATATGTAAGCCATACTTGCCTTTATGTTTAACCTTAAGTAGGAAAGTTCAAATTTAACTGAAGATTTGAAACTTGTATGTAGATGTCTGTGCCATTTCCAAATATACTAAGCAATAGAAAATAGATTCTACAGCATGATAACTAGTGGTTTTTAAAAAAGGACATGCTAAGTATATAAAATCTCTGTATACATTTTTTAAATCAATAAAATGCTTTAAAATAATGCAATGTATATTCACTTGAAAAATGTGAAAATCAATGTCATTTTATTTCATCATTGGGTCTGAACAACAAACTAAAATGCAGTTTATCTTGTAATAATGTCACAAGCATTCTAGACTTGTAGATGTATTTTTTAATAAGCAGTCAGCCAGAAAAAAATATTGAATTTTTAAGGTCCAGTTAAAATCAAAACTTTTTAGTTTGATTATTAATGTGTATGTGTACCTGTCTCTGTGTGTGTTGTGTGTAAATTTATATATTTATAAGTCAGTGACCATTCCATTCTTGATAGGAGGATTTTCACGTTTTAACTTTAAACATAGGCCAAATAATTGATTGAATATCAGTTCAATTTGTTACATTACAAATGATGTTAAGACACTTGAGGGATCTGAATCTTAACATAGTAAAGACATAAAATATTTTTCAAAGTAAATCTCAAGTTAATGCTGTTGTTGAAGAGTGCAGCCCATAGCCAACGTCTTTCTTGTTTGTTTGTTTGAGAAGTTCTGCCAAGCTTTTACATTCCAAGCAGTAAATCATTAGTGTAATTGTTAAGATAGTATGCAATTACCGCATTTCTATAGTGATAGCTTTCTTTGTTCTTGTTATTGTTGGATTCTCTTAAATAAAGATTTTGCCCATTATTCCACTTTCTCTTTCACTTAAAAATAACACTATAAGGGAAATCTTTCCATTTTAGCAGATTCTTTATTATTCCGGAAAGAGAACAAAAACATAACTGCAGAAAAATCAAAGAAAATGTTTTCAACACAACTAGAAATCACATTAAATTTTAATAGAGTATTAAATATATAAATTTAATCTGGCAGAAAATCTATTATTTGTCTGTAAAATACCAACACAATTAGATAATTCAAATGTTTGTTTTGGTATTTTTTAATGTATAAGTAGACCTTATTGAGAAACACTATAGAAAATATAAAATGCATGTTTTAACAAGACAGAAAACATAAATTGTGAAACATGCTATTTTTTGTGGTATCATTACATTTTTAAAAATGTCCTCATAGTATAAAATTAATAGTTATTAAATAAAAACTGCAATGTGCTAACAAAATGAAAAATAATTAGCCATAATTACACAATGAAGAGATATCCACTTTAAAATTTTTATTTATTTGTTATTAGTATATATCTTGATTCAAGCGATATTTACACAATAGTGAATTTTTTTAAACTCATCAAATTTATTGTTTTTATTTCCAGATATGATCGAATAACACATTTATCTATTTGCATTAAACAACTAATAATTCAGATAAAATATCAGATGTCTAAATTTTAGATTTGAACCAAATGTAGCATAAGACAGTGACTACTGAGAGAACAAACTAAATAAAAACAAAAACCCAAACAGAGCCTGATGACTTTTATAAATCGATGATATAGAATTTAGAATTTGAGATAGTCAAGCCATCTATAAATCACAGGGCAGAATATTGGAGAGAAATGATCTACAAAATGTGTGAGATCTATATATCTGCAAGGTATATCCCTTGAGTCTTCACTGGAATACTGATTAATGCTACACATAAGAAAACTACCAAAGGCCAGAAAACAAAGCACGAGAAAAAGAACGAGCACTAATAGCTCTAGAAACTTCAGAGGATAAACTATGGTTTATGTTCCCATTAGCCAGAATGGACATACCTCCTTAACACGTGGAGTACCAAATAGAGTACTTGCCTCAGTAATTGCCTCAGTAATGGGGTCTCATTTTTTTATAGATTAAATGCTGCTCTGGTTCTGCATAACAAAGCTTAAACTCAAGACTGGGAAGTATCAGGGTGTTTCCAAGTTACTTAAATGAATCCCAGAACCAAGCCCCAAAATATTTAAAGATAAATAAAAACAAAATAAAACAAAATCAGGCTTCAACACTAAAAAAAACAAAAAAACAAAAAAAAACCAAACACAATGACTAGCATTCAACCAAATTTCCAGGCATTCTTCTGATAAGCACGAAAATATGACCTGTAATGAGGAGAAAACCAATCAATAGTGACAGCCCCACTAATGACAGAGATGATGAAATCAGGAAAGACACTGAAAAAGTTGTTATAAATGTATTCCACATACTTTAGGAATCAATATTGACAGATCCACTAATAACAGAGATGATGAAATTAGCAAAGACATTGAAAAACTTGTTGTAAATGTATTCTACATACTTTAGGAATTATGACCAAAGAAAACATGAGTCTGATGAAGAGAGAGATGTACAACATAAAAATACACGAACTTCTAGAGATAAAAATATGACACCTCAGAAGAAAAATACACTGCATGGCATTAATAGATGATTAGGTATTGTAGAAGAAAATGTTAGTGAACTTAAGAGTTACAGCAAAAACAATACAATTTACCTGACACATTTTATCATATTTAAGTATAGGTTTTATAGACTTAGCTATTAAATTAGTATATATGATCTATTTTGTGTTAATTTTGTATATAGTGTGAGGAAAAAGAACAAGCTTCATTTTGCATAGGGGGATATCTGTTCCTGCAGGATTTATTGAGAAAGTCAGTCTTTTTCAATTGAAATATCTTGGCTGCTTTATTAAGAAATGATTGTATGTGGTCGATTTATTTCTGCACCCTTTATTTTGTTCTATTGATCTCTATGTCCATATTTTCTTTATTACCAAACTGCTTTATTTACTGTAGTTTTAGAGTAAACCTTGAAATAAGACAGTGTATATCTTCAACTTTATTCCTTTCTTTAAAAATTTGGCCTTTCTATGTCCTTTGCATTTTCTTATATATTTAAGAATTACTGCATACATTACTAAAACAATGTTATAATGTAAGAGGACTGCATTGAACCCATACATTAATTCAGGGATATCTGACATTTGAAAAATATTGACTCTTCTGCTCTGTATATATTGTATCTCAAATTATTTAGGCCTTCTTTAATTTTCTTTAGTAATATTTTGTAGTTTTCAGGACAATCATCTTCCATATATGTTAAATTTATTTCTAAGATTTTTTGATGATAAGGCTAACTGTTTTTTTAAAAATATTTTTAATAAACTTTATTTTTTAAATTTTAGAATCATTTTATATTACAAAATTATTGTGAAGATTATACAAAGAATTCCTATTTACCCTTCACTGTTTTTCTATTTTTAACATCTTCTGTTACTATATTAGTCACAAATAATGAACTGATACTGATAGATTATTACTATATATTAATAAATGCTTTAAAAGGTATATACTTTATTAAGATTTTCTCATTTTTTTAGCCAATGCTCTTTTTTTCTGTTCAGGATTCTGTCCACGATACCATATTACATTTAGGAGTAATGTAGTCTTAGGTTTCTCTTTGTTGTTAAAGTTTCTTAGACTTTCTTTGTTTTTGATGAACTTAGGAGTTTTGAGGAAAATTGGTAATATATCCTGTAGAATGTTTTTCATTTGGGATTTGCCTGATGGTTTTCTCATGCTTAGATTGAGAGGATGTATTTTTTGGGGAAGAGCACATAAAGAGACATAAAGTGCCACGGTCATCATGTTTTATACATTGATATGCCTTATCACTGTTGGTGTTAACCTTCATCACCTGGTTTCAGGTAATGTCATACCTTCTTTTTTGTACACTTATTGTACACTTCCTCTTTTTTTCCTCTCATTCTGTACTCTTGGTAGATAGTCACATTTATGGCCAAGGAGTGAGGTGTAATACTCCACCACCTTAAGGGCAGAGTAAGTACATACATTATTTGTAATTATCGTGAATAGAAAATGTATTTATATTCTCACATTTATTTATTTATTTAATCAATTCTTGTTTACCAATACGGATACATGGATATTTTGTAATTTGGATTATAATTGAAAACAATTTTATTAATTATGTTGCTCAAATTGTTAAAGCTTTGGCCATTGAGAACTCTTTCAATTGGCTCCTGTGTCCTTTTGAAATGCCTTCATTACTGTGAGTATATTCTTTGTTTGAGATTTTTCTTATATTCTGGCACTAGAAGGTACTCTAGACTTATCTTGTGTATCTCTTATCCAGTTTTAGAATCAACTGTTTCTTCAAGGAGCACTGGGTCTCTTTCATGGTTTTAGAAACCAAGATCTGAACACTAGGTGTGCTCATTAATACCAGGCTATCATTCCTTCTAGGCCTTCTCAGCTGGAGATGTAAAGAACAATATATGTTTATACTAACCTGTGTTTCTCTCTCTCTCTCTAATCTCTATTTCTATCTCTATCTCTATGTATCTATATCTATCTGCATATCTATATCATCTATATCTATATCTATCTACATCATCTATATCTATATCTATAACTCTATCTATATATGTATATATATTTCTGTGTAATAATCTATATTTATGTAACAGTAAATTTGAGTTCATATTGATGTTTCCAACTTTAATCTATTACTTCATATATCATCCTTTCAATCTCTCTTCTCTATCTGTAACTTTCTACTCAACATTAAGAAACCTGGTTTTGACCATCATCATCCATTTATTTAATCACTCAGTTCTAGTAGACATGTATAATTGTTTCAGAATTGTTAACCTGTATTTCCATAGGAAATAACTTTATCAACTGCAATGCAAGTCTTATATACAGTTCCTTTTGCTTTTAGTCTCATAAATTTTACTCATTTTCAAAGGTACTTAGGTCAGCATCTTATTCTTCCAGCTCCTTCGATAAGGTTATTTCATAAGTTGTATATACATTTATATTCTCTTGTAAAATTTGCATACCATAACATTTGCTCTTTGTATTGTAAAGTTCTACACATTTTGACAAATGTGTAGTAGTCATCATTACAATATCATATGGAATAGTTTCATCACCCTAATGAAATTCCTTGGGTATTACCTATTCAATTCTTTTCTATATTAACCATTTGTCCAGTGAATTTGCTATACTTGCTTATTATTTATAGACATTTTTTCGTTCATTCTTAGGATTTTCTACATAGACAATCTTGCCATCTATAAGTCAGAGACATCTATACATAGAGTTTTATTTCTTCATTTCTAATTTATATACTTTTTATTTCCTTTTACTTTCTTCTCTCACCAGCAAGGACTTCCAGTATTGTGCTGAACTGGAGTGGTAAGAGAGGACATCTTTTCCTTGATCTTTGGTTAGCCTTCTTACAGTATTTTTTCCCTTGATTTTGAAGTAAAGCATCCATTTTCTCACTATTAAGTATGATGATACTTGAAAGTTTTTTGGTAGATGTTCTTTATCAAATTGAGGAAGTTCTCTGTATTACTGCTTTTCTGAAAATTCCTTTCTAAAATCATGAATAGATATTGGAGATATGTCATTTTCTTTTTCTGTGCCAATTCAGTGATCATATAGCTTTTCTTCTTTAGTCTCTTGATGTGGTGGCTTACATTGATTTTGATTTTAAATGTTGAATCAGTCTTGCATGCCTGCAACATCTTTTATTCAATCTTTTTAAAGAGAAGTTTCAAGTTTACAGCAAAATTAAAAGAAAGGTACAGAGATTTCCCATATACCTACTGATCCCACACCTACATAGCCTCCCCTATTATCGACATCCCCTACCAGAGTGATGCATTTGTTACAATTAATGAATGTTTTAAAAAATTAATTTCCTACTGTTTGTTACTAGTATATGTAAATATAAATGATTATTATGCATAAAGTTCTTGCTAGACATGGTAGTATGGGACCATAAAAATGACTGTTTAAATTGTAACTTTGCAAAGCAATCTTAACAATCCATGATAAATATTAAATTTATATCCTCACACAAAACATATTCTTTCAGCACCAGAAATGTCCTTTGGAATACAGCAGATGGGTTCATTTGGAATCACCCCAAGGCTGGGACACATCTCTTTGGTTGAAGTTAGGTAACCTGGAAGGGCAGAGATCATGGTCAGGTGGTCCAACTTGGGAGGAAAACACACCCTTTGGGCATAAAGACAAGTCGCAGGGGACGTTAAGGGTCATGATCCTGTCTGAGAGTCACTAGGACCTCAGAGAGTCAAGACCCTGGACCACACGGAGGGCCAGTTGTCTAGTTATTTCATTGTTTGCATGTGAGTGACAACTATCGTGAAGAAATGCAGTGTTCAAGAGAAGGCAGATTGCTCAGGAATCCTTTGTCAGATGTATTCGACTTGAAATGAGAGCCTAGAACAGAAAACTGCTAGTAACCAGTAACCAGTTGCATTTTTTCATTTATAAGAAGACAAATCTGTCTGTAATTCAGGCCACGGACTCCCTCTCCCAAGTCTCTAGTCTTTTATGAGCTTTAAGATTAAGGACAGGGAAAAAACGTAGAAGAGCCCACCATCATATAGTGTGGGTGCTAAAGTCTAATATTGCAGAGAACATCAGAATCTTTCAGAAACATTTCAGGAAAAATAGATATATGATAATACCTGGAAGAATCACTAGAATTTTTTTCCCCTTATAGGCATGAGACACAACTAGATTCACCATTTTAGTCAGAATTGCTAGAAATTTAAATGTTGATTTCAACTTACGAATGCTGGCAGACAGTAGTTAACACAGGAGCCTCAATTCTAATAACACCACTAGACTGACCCATCAGAGGGGAAAAGAAAGCTGCTGAACTCAGAGAGCAAAAATTACTTCCTTAGACTGATTCTATTTGGGGACAGCCTGTTGTATTAGAATAATTCCCCTCCTGAATTGCAGGGATGTCTGAGAGATTAATGTTTGCTAGCTCTGGGCCAAACTCCTGGGAAGTTTGCCAGCCTTAAAGTTCTGTGGCTGATACAAAAACTAGAATGAATATGAAAAAACTTACAGGAAATCGTGAAGACTGGACAAACTGGGATAATGACAGGAAAGTTAAAATAAAGGAAAGTTTAACTAGGGGAAAAAACATCTGCAAGATAAAGGAGAAGCGAGAAATATCATTAGGAAGACATTGTGTGAACAAGGCCTGTGTTTGGGGACCACTGTCCTTTAGAGATCTGGAGTATCTGTTCTCACCCCTCCAGCACATAGCCTCTGAGTTCTCAAACACACAGTGAAGAAGTGCTTATCTCAAAATTACTTAAGCAAACAGACAAACTCTCTACTATTCCGATTGGCACCCTGCCATCAGGCTTCTCTGAGTCTGCTCAGACAAGAGGAGAAAAAGCCCAGAGGACAACACTGCCTCCCTAAATAGTTGTTTGATGAAAAGAGAAGGAACCCCTAACATTTCTAAGTCAAGTGGACACCAGAGCTCTGGAAACTGAATTTTGGTTCACTTCATGGAATTGCTATTTCTTCAGCAGCAACCAAATAAAGTTAGTGCATTTGAGCTTGCTCACTAACACCAGCTCATGGCCTTTTAGTGATGGATGGATCGAATCAGAGTTTGTTGCAGGCTGGAATACTGATGGGAAAGATGTATCTACACAATAATCACAGCATTTAACAGGAAGCCTGGACTTCCGGGAAGAAGGGATCATAGAAATGGGAAGTGACAATGAACTGCTTCCCTTTTCCTACTTCAACTTTAGCATATAAATACATATTTACACCTGGATGATACACTTTCTGAGACTGTGGAAAAAATTAGTAACTTAACCACTATCTGTTTCACTCCTGAGAGGCAATGGCCAACCAAAATTGACCACACTTAGACATAATACACTTTAAAAAAGCAAATGAGCATTTGGGGACAGGTAAAATGACAACCCCTCTTTTTATTCTTATCTCAGATATGTGGTGTGAGCCCCTAAATCAAGGGGCTGAAGTAGAATACGATGAGCAGAATTGTCTGAGGGGAAATTCAGGGGACTTAGAAAATTTGGTATGTAGGTAATGGTGTAACAAATGGCTTCTAACTGTGTTTTCAGAACAGTGTTTAAAAGGTTTTCTGTTTTCTGTTATCCAGATCTATATGCATGTTCCTGCTGTCACTCACAATCTAGTTCACAGAGATGTTAACATTGACATTTCATAGGACATCATGTCGTATTAACGGTATCATGCTAGTTGAACCTGGTAAACAGAAATGGTAAGAATTCAGAATGTCTTAGTAAGGTATATATATGCCAAAGGGGGACATAATCTTCAAGAAGTTTTCAGGTACCTGAAATATTAGTGAAGTTTTTAAGTAACCAGTGATATGGATATGCTGAGACACCATCTTTAATGTTAAAGGCAGATTGTTGCAACTTTTATGCCCTACTATGAACATTGTGTGAGCAAGGCCTGTGTTAAGGGACCACTATCCTTTAGAGACTGTTCCATGGAACACCTCAGAAAGCCTCCATGGTTTGGGAGTCTCTGAAGGAGAGTGTACTAGGTAGGATTCTCATTCTAATTCCAATTCAATGGCCTTCACCCATGCATAAGCACTTCCTCTTAAGTTGTGTGGAACCCATGAATATGATGAGCTATCACTCTAATGATTATGTTATATTGTATATTCAAAGGTATTTTACTGAAGTAATTTAGGTCCTAAATCAGTTTACCTTAAGGAGATTGTCCTCGGTGAGCCCGATCCAGTCAGATGAGTCCTTAGAAAGAACAGAGTTCTTCCTTGTGAGAGACATTCCTTTAAAATGTGAGAGGACTTGACATGAGATTCTCCATCTTTGAAGATGGAGAGTACCAAGCAGCAAAGAATGAGGGCAGACTCAGGGAGCTGAGAGTAGCCCTTGGCTGACAGTCAACAAGGAATGAGAACCTCAATCCCATGTTAACAAAGAATTGGATTCTGTTCGCTAGCTAAATGTGCTTGGAAGCAGATTTCTCCTCAGGTTCTCCAGACAAAAGCTCAGTCTGGCCAATACTTTTAGTTTTGCCTTAAAGCCTTAATAAACCCAGCCAGACCATGTCTGAACTTATGACCTGTAGAATTGTGTGTTTTCTAAGTTACTAAGCCTGGCATATGCTTTCTAAGAGTCATATAAAAGACTTCTTCTTTTTTTGCAAAACTGTACATAGCAGTGTTGGAGCAAGTTACAAGGAGAATGTGATGGCTGTGAGGGTTGACCCACAAACTGGACAGAGGCATTAAATGTTCCTCACCTCCCTCTCTCATTCTTGGAATGTACCTTCAGCTCATTATCCCCCTATTAGTTGCTATTTCAAGGACAAAGTCTTTAGAGAGTAATGTATTGTTGAGACTGCGTGGACGGTACATATGACAACCCTGTCAAGGCCCCTGTAGATATCCTTACATTTCTGGCAGGCAGGTGTGGAGATCTACTTATCTTGTGGCTGCCGCCCAAAACAAGTCTTAAATGTAACTTTCCTTGCTTATTAAACCAGCCATCTACCAGTCTGGAGTGGTCCGCCTTTTTCTTCCTTCTCTCCTTGCCCTCCACTAACGGGAACTAGTTTTGAATTTCACCTGGGCTTCTGATTTTGGAAACCAACGAATGGTACCACAATTCACTTTTCACAGAAAGGAAGCAGGAGAGTCAATTCCAAAAATGGTAAATTCATTCTTTCTTTTAGCATTTGCCCTATCAAAGACACACACACACACACACACACACACACACACACACACACTTGACATTTCATAGGACATCATGTCGTATTAACGGTATCATGCTAGTTGAACCTGGTAAACAGAAATGGTAAGAATTCAGAATGTCTTAGTAAGGTATATATATGCCAAAGGGGGACATAATCTTCAAGAAGTTTTCAGGTACCTGAAATATTAGTGAAGTTTTTAAGTAACCAGTGATATGGATATGCTGAGACACCATCTTTAATGTTAAAGGCAGATTGTTGCAACTTTTATGCCCTACTATGAACATTGTGTGAGCAAGGCCTGTGTTAAGGGACCACTATCCTTTAGAGACTGTTCCATGGAACACCTCAGAAAGCCTCCATGGTTTGGGAGTCTCTGAAGGAGAGTGTACTAGGTAGGATTCTCATTCTAATTCCAATTCAATGGCCTTCACCCATGCATAAGCACTTCCTCTTAAGTTGTGTGGAACCCATGAATATGATGAGCTATCACTCTAATGATTATGTTATATTGTATATTCAAAGGTATTTTACTGAAGTAATTTAGGTCCTAAATCAGTTTACCTTAAGGAGATTGTCCTCGGTGAGCCCGATCCAGTCAGATGAGTCCTTAGAAAGAACAGAGTTCTTCCTTGTGAGAGACATTCCTTTAAAATGTGAGAGGACTTGACATGAGATTCTCCATCTTTGAAGATGGAGAGTACCAAGCAGCAAAGAATGAGGGCAGACTCAGGGAGCTGAGAGTAGCCCTTGGCTGACAGTCAACAAGGAATGAGAACCTCAATCCCATGTTAACAAAGAATTGGATTCTGTTCGCTAGCTAAATGTGCTTGGAAGCAGATTTCTCCTCAGGTTCTCCAGACAAAAGCTCAGTCTGGCCAATACTTTTAGTTTTGCCTTAAAGCCTTAATAAACCCAGCCAGACCATGTCTGAACTTATGACCTGTAGAATTGTGTGTTTTCTAAGTTACTAAGCCTGGCATATGCTTTCTAAGAGTCATATAAAAGACTTCTTTTTGCTTTGCAAAACTGTACATAGCAGTGTTGGAGCAAGTTACAAGGAGAATGTGATGGCTGTGAGGGTTGACCCACAAACTGGACAGAGGCATTTTCCTCACCT
>NW_006439568.1:11625213-11729025 GCF_000325575.1 Pteropus alecto | reverse complement strand
TATCTTGGGGCTGCCGCCCAAAACAAGTCTTAAATGTAACTTTCCTTGCTTATTAAACCAGCCATCTACCAGTCTGGAGTGGTCCGCCTTTTTCTTCCTTCTCTCCTTGCCCTCCACTAACGGGAACTAGTTTTATTTTTCACCTGGGCTTCTGATTTTGGAAACCAACGAATGGTACCACAATTCACTTTTCACAGAAAGGAAGCAGGAGAGTCAATTCCAAAAATGGTAAATTCATTCTTTCTTTTAGCATTTGCCCTATCAAACACACACACACACACACACACACACACCCAGAGGAATGTCTCCTATTTCAAAATGACAAATCACATTAAGTATTTTTTTTTGATGTTTTCATGTTATTTTCTTGAGATTTTGCACTGGCAAGATTTGAATCAAATACTCATTATTATATTAAACTGCTTTCAGTAGAAAATATTTGAACATAAATGTGAATGAGATAGTATTTTCTAAATAATATATTTAGTATACATATTATATACATTTAATAATTTTTCAGGATAATTAATTTTAATGATATTTCCTTCAAGAGAGCTAAAATTAGGTTTTATTTACAAATATTATTAATTTTTTAATATAATTATCGTAGTAATTCTTTTAATAAACTCTACTCTTTGTTCCATTGAGTAGCCACTGAGACTTCTAGTCACTGCATTTAGCCAACTGTGTGAGAAACTTTTCTGAAAAATGTAGGTTTATCACCTGGGAAGTGAGGACTATAACTATACATGGTCTTCCCGGACAAAAGAGTGTAGTTGTTAAAGGCTCTGGCTCTAAATCACACATCTATCATTCTGTAAATGCAAGGTGCTCCTCTTTGAGTTCTAATATTTTTATCTGTAAAATGGAGACAATATTAATAATGACTAATTTGAAATTGGTCAGGAATGCTATATGAGATAATCTATGTAGAGCACTTTACACTGTATCTGATTCATAGTACATGTCTATGTTATTTTTATTACTGTTACTTCTATGGATTGTTTTGTGAATACTAGATAATATAATGTTTGTAAAATCAATTTCTATATTATTAATATCTGGTAAATATTAATTATAATTTTATTAGTATCAAAAATATCTCAATAAATTAATTTAGGGTAGTTGATCTCTGTGTATTATACCAGCCAAAGGTAATAGGGCAATGTTGTTCAGGAAGCATAATTTTTTCTGTGTTTTAATTTGGGAGAAACTATGATATAACTACATAGTGTTAACATTAGTAATTTATGAATTAATGGCATGTTGAATATCCTTACTATCTTCTGCTATTGCTCTAACTCTTAAAAGTGAACGCATATTTGGGATTTTTTTCACCAATATGGTGAGGAGCTCTGGAGTATGTATTGAGAATAACCACATGAAATGAGAATAACTACGTTAAAAACAACCCTGTTGGAAGATTCTAAAATTTGCCACAAAATAGCCACATCAAAAAATAGAATAAGGCATTGCAAAGGGGAGAGTCTAAGCTTTAACTCAAGTGCAAAGAATTCAACTAAGAGAACCTGATACAGAGGGCAAGATATTGCAGGCATAGATATGCACCGCCCAATTTCTGCTTCATAGAAGTTGGATGCCCACCAGCAGGGAGTGCACCAAGCTGTCCAGCTACCAGCTACTTCATACCAGCCTCAGTTACAGAGAGCCAACTTCTCCAAAGTTATGTCCTTCCAGTGGCAGGCAGCCCACGTGCAGTTAGTCAGTCAGGTGAGGATATAAATGTTCTGTTATTTCAACAGGGCACGAGGCATCCTAATATGTAATACATGTTCCAGACTTCTCTACCATTTCAGCTGAGGCTTCTCACTCCTATGCTACAGGCTTTTTGTTTTTGTTTTTGTTTTGCTCAATCTAGCTTCCTCCAATTCACAATCAATTCATAGGAATTGATTCCCAGTAAAGATCTTGCACCTTAAATCCCATCTCAGTGACTGTTGCTGAAGAATATAATCTGTGTTACTAGAGCAGAGTAAGAAAGACCTTTTTGTAGTTTATGATTGGGATAGCAAATCAATGCATTTTTTTCCCTCTAAAGTCATTATGAAATATGTATAATGATTAAAACAATTTACTTGTGATGATTTCTGGCCATAAAACCAAAGTGAATGATATGAAATAAAAATAAAGATGACTCAATTATTTTCTTGAGAAAATTATAAATGTGTTAGTATAGGAGTCCTAAATGTCAATATTATGGTAAATAATAGAATAAAAATATAGAATAAAATATCAATATTAATATAGGATAAAAAATCAATACAATGTTATTCATGCTAAAATATATAATGCACAGAATAAAATATCTAATATGATTTTATTTTTGTTAAAAAGTATTATACATGGAGAGAGATATGCCAAAATTTAAAAATATATGCTATTGTTTCTTAGTGGTTATAATTTTTTTTTCTTCATGGTACATTTTTGTGTTTCTCTTCCCAAAAAATTGAGATTCTAAACATTAGGAGTTTACTATTAAGTGAGTAAATTTCTGTTCTTATATTACTTATTTTCTAGCCAGAGAAAAAGGGCATATAATAATTTAATGCTATTGCTTCACAAATTACTCTAGATATTCTATTTCTAGTAATCCATACAACTTCAGATCTCATTTGTTATTTTAGCTGCTACATTATTTCACATTAATTAAAAAGTCAACTCAAAGTTTATTGCTACAAGCCACATTTCCTTTACAGCCAATTTATTTGACGAGGTATTTGAAACTAAGGGCAGAATGCGTCATGTATTTCTATTAAGTTTCATCTCAGCACCAGTTTCAGCCTGCTAAAATCTTTTTGTATTTAGAGTCTGTCTTCCATCCCTCAAAGATATACGTCATCTGAAAATCAAATAACTTGCCATAAATACCTTCTCTAAATTTTTGTCAAAAATGTCTTACTTACCAGAATTCAGAATTTACCATAAATTTGCCTAAGGTTTACAGTGGCCGATTAGTACTGACTTAGGTTATTCAACATGTCAGGGATCCATTCAAATGCAAAACTTGCTATTTATAGTTCTTACAATTGTCCCATAAATACAGTGGGGGAATTAATAGAACAAAAAGAAAACGTTAATTGCCTGATGGAATGAATGATCTGTTAACACATTCATATGGTATAAACAATATTTTTGTACCTTGAAATATGATTGTGAGAGGTTTATCAGTATTTGCAATACCTAAATTGACACATAAACAATGCACCATAAACAATGAATACACGAATGAATGAATGAACCTAATATTTAGTTGTTGACTTATTGATCCATGACGAATAAATGTAAAGGTACCACATATACATACAAAAAGAATATTTTTCCAGTGGGCTTTTCCTATATATTTTTACTTCTGGATTTTGAGTCAGGTTTTCTAGGGTAATAAAATGCAACTTTACTTTTATGTATGCAGACATTTCTTGTCTTCTTTTTGGCTATTTTCGTTTTTATTTTTAAGTGCTTACATACTTCCCAATCTTCAAAAATTTAGATTACTAAAATGTTGTATTTCCTTTCCTGAATTTAAAAACATGATCAAATTATAGTTATTCTAGGAGATTCCAAACAACGTCTGATTCATTTTATAGATTTTCTTATTTTCAAACTTAGTCACAGATATTATGCATGGATAAGAACCAAAGTAACTTTATTCTATAGCTCTTATTTGAATTTCTTTTATTTTCTCCAACCTTCTAAGGTCACTATTTTTAACATAATCTAGGAAGACAATAGAGCTCTTCTATCTCTTGTCTAAGGTAGTGTTCCCACTGTTCCACACTTATTCTCATATTTTTAAAATCTCTTTCAAAAATCAATGTTTTGACGTTGACATAGTCTTAATTTGAGTATTAAAGATACATTTTTTGAGTTTCACTTTCTTTCACTTGGTCTGCCTTATTGAACTAAAAGTTATAAAAAGAAAATAAAACTTTTTTTCTATGATATTTTTCTTGATGAGTTTTCATTATTCTTTTCAAATCTTGGCATGAAGATTATAATACAAACTGGGCTTTATGTTACCTGTGTTTAATTTATTTGCGGTTGGAAGGACATCTTCTCAATTGTCAAATTTGTTTGTCTATATTCTTTTTCTGTCTTTCTGCTCCAACATTCCCCGTACATATAATCTTCGTCACTTGTTCTTACCCTACGTTGTGATTCCCAACCATATAATTCTCTTTTCTACCTGACAGCTTATCTTTGAAATGTCTTCCCTACTTTTCCCAGTTTCTTTCATTCATTCACTTTAAATATTGCTTTAAATCTTCCTTCCACTATTGCATTTATTGTGATTAATCATATTCATCTCTTTCTAACTTCTTATGTTATATTTAAATCAAATTCTCAGTAGAGTGATTTGAATATATTTATATGCTTCATTTGCTTTTACAATTTTTATGTGTTTTCTTTGCTTGTAATAAAAATTTCCCCTTCTCTGATATAAAATTAAATGTTATCTTTTATGAGAAGCTTTCTTATTTCCACTGGGAAGAATTAATTATTTGATATTTAGTACCACTAATTGACTATGTTATACGTATATTGCATAATAGGAGACATTCTAAATGCTGTTTAATAATATTAAATAATTGCTCGGTTCTTAGTAATGGAAAAATATATATCTAAATAATTATTGAAATTAAACCTTTCCTTCACATTCTTTTACTATAGGACCCAGGACAGAAAATGGTGTGAATCAAGTTATTTACTTAAAACATGAACTGTAGCCATCTTGAGATGCTTTATTATAACTTCCAAAGACTAGTAAATTATCCAGCAAATAGTAGTGGTCAAGAAATATTTGTTGAATTAATTTCGTCAAATAAAACAGAAATACCATTGCTCAGCAGACAGTAGTTATAGTAATTCTGAATTAGCACACTGCATATGTGATTTACTATGTATACAGGCCTAATAGCAAAGTTATTTTAATCACTACTAAATTATTTTTTGACCTAAATATAGTATTAAAGTTTTTAAAAAACTTTTATTATGCATAAATTTGTTGAAAAATTGTTTGGCTAATTTTTATTCAAAATATCCCATTATGCTCTAATAGTCAAATATATGTTCTATATATAATATTTGGTGTTTAATACATTTCTACTTCTATTTAATTTAAAATACATGAAAAGTGAGTATATCCCATAAATCATTAATCTAGTGTAATGAAAATTTATGTATTTCTCTATTTCAACTAATGAATGGCTATGTAAGGCAAAACAACTTAAGAGCTTGTTGATTATATTTTAGAACCACATGTAAATGGAATAGCAAACACACACATTCAAAAAATAGTCTCACGGTAAGTATAAACATAACTTATTTAGAATAAATCATTCAATCCAGCACATAGATGCTTTATCAGTGACTTTCATTGGAAGACAGGAGATTTGCAACCTCTCAATGTAAAACATGATGGCTGTGTCAGTGTTATAAAACATATTCTTCATAAGGGCAGAGGGGAAAAAACGAATGAAAAACACAAGGGACCTTGAATAACAGCTCAACAGTAATTCCGTTTAATTGCTTTTCACCCTTTTCTAGCATCAGTGAAGCTTTAAAACATTGATCAAAGATGATGACTATCACAAAGTATTTAGAGTGCAGCACATTGTTAAAGTTCTTAGCCTCTGAAATAATTACAGCATGAGCAAACATAAAGATGATTCCCCCACCTTCACCTGCCTTCTTCAAATGATTTTCCAGACAAGGTAGATGTGATTAAAAGAAATCTGATATGAATGAGCTATATAAGAACATCAATGTCAAAAAAATATATCATAGGCACTTGCCTCAAAAGGATGAAAATACTATGAATGTTTCACATTAACTCACACCAGAATTCAGACACTATCCTTACTGAAAAACACACTACTAAAATAAAGGACACAAAACATACCCAATAGATGAGAAAGTGCAACACAGAAACGGGAAGTGTTTCTTGATTTAGAGGAGATAGCTCTTGTCTGCTAAGGCTTTGCCTTAGCAAAAAAGTGATGGCAGGAGAAAACTTTTTCATCCATTTATGGGCATGATTGATAAAGGATTTTTCCCTCACTAATTAGAAGTTTATGCTAGATTAATATTTTAAGCTTATGGTTTCATTATAAGTTAATTATATTAATTTATTCATCACTTGATAAATTAAAAATCATTACTGCTATTCTGCTAAGTCCAGAGATTGTGTAGGAACCCAGGTTCTGTGCTGTGACAGTAGTTGTACATGAGGCTCCATGCCACATTCTGATTTCAGCATACACAGCTAGGATAGATGGTCACACACCTTTGCCAATTTCTTCCTCAAGTGCTCACTCTGGTGTCTCTCTGCTATGGAATGCCGCTCAATTACAATTAGAGGAATTAGGAAGTAAGGAGAATTTAATGCCCTTTAAACGAGTCTCAACCAATGTAATGAGTCAGTAGAGGTTTCACTCCCCATGTTCTCTGGAAAGATAGTTGTAAGATGCAATGTACTATCTTGGATGATTCCCTGAAGGAGGGTCGAACCCTCACTGCTCCCAAAAGTAACCAGCTCATTGCTGCTCAATCTCTGGCTTTTCTTTTTCACCTGTCCCATTTCTCCACTCTCTCTTTTATTACTTTACTTTCCGCTTCGCCCCTCCTCCCCCCCAAAAAATCTCTACATATTTATTTCTAAGTGCTTATTTCAGGATTTGCTTTGAGGGAGGAACCGAAACCAAACAGTTGGTACTAGAAGTAGCAATAGAAAGTATCACTTTAAGACAGGATTCCGAAACTGGTTTCCTCATTGCTGGTGATAAATGAGGAGCTGCAAACTCGTGGTTTGCTTTGCCACTGCATTTGTTGAGACTCAACTGCAGAGAGGTGAATGAGATTCAGGTGGGAGGAGACACACAGGTGAATGTAATAGCTCTAGTACGTGGAAGCTATGAGGGCAAGGTATTTATAGGCCTTGTGGTGGCAGCTTGCAGTTTTCAACTGTTCCACAAGTCTTGAGGTAAAACAATGGCAGGGTCAGTTCAACCAGCTGTCGACTCAGGACATGCTGGAAAATCAGGAAGGCCTTGCAGTGTTCATTACCTGCAACTGGAGGAGAGAGAGCACTGAAAATGTAGGTCCACGATTTAATCATAAGGATTGAACAGATGCAAAAAATACAAACTGCTCAGTTTCTGTGGATTTCCTGACATGAAGGGTGTGGTAGTAAGTGGGACCTAGAACTTAGATGGATTGCAGAGAAAGCTTGCCCTGAGGATATTGCCCTCCTAGATTTTCCTGGTACACCTGGACTTTGAGAGAAACAGCACTGTCACTGTTGTCAGTCGATTTCCCCTTGACTAGGACAACATAAAGAAATTACATGAGGTGAGTGTCTTGTGATTTATTTTCCCCCTTAAGGTCACCCATATCTTTCATATTTGACTCAAATTTATAAATATGCTCAACTCTCAGAGTCCAAGATGGGAAATATAGTCTCTGCTATGAGTAATCTGTCTTATCAGACAAGTTTCGGAACTGGGCTCATTGGTAAATATGTACTAGCAGAAAGTCGGAAACATGTATAGAAGTGAATATTGAGAATATTTCCGTAAATATATAAGGCTGGATGGAGAGTAAGGCTTTATTTACCAGGAGGCACACTTCAGTGACAAAATATAATGTTCTGTATGAATACCTGGAGCTGGTTTGCTGGAAGGACTCCTTAAAACTTGAATGCAGTAAGTAATTTACAATAAATGATGTGGAGACGCCAGAATCTCCTTAGCAAAGTACTAAAGAAGAGATCACAAGGCCTAAGAAAAGTAAAGGACGTATACAATGGAAACTACAAAACATTGCAAAGGGAAATTAAAGAGGAACTGAATAGTGGAGAGTTATATTATAAATAAATTTGATAACACAATTATAAGTTATTCTTTAAATATTGATATTAAGATTCGACAAAATTTCAATTAAAATAACAAGTTTTTCTTTTGTCAAAATTGACGAGCTGGTAAAATTTTATATGAAAATGCAATGGAACGAGAATAGCCAAAATAGGAAAAATAACAAAATTGGTACTTACACTACTTTAATTTGTGTTCCAACTCAAATTTTCATCAACAAGTGAACTGATAAGCATATTTAGATATATCAGTAAAATAGAATATTACTCAGCAACAGTAACAAAATACTGATACACCCAACAGCAAAGGTGAGTCTCAAAAATATTTTGAGCTAAAGCCAAATATAAAATTTTAAATACTGTATTATTTCACTTAGTTTGGTATGATTCTATATTAAATCTTAGAACAGGCAAAACTAAAATGTAGAAATAAAGTAAAAGAGTGGTTTCCTGGGGATTTACTGCAATGAGACACAAGGGAAATTCATGTAAACATGAATACACATTTGTCATTAATTCCCTAAACTACATACTTAAAATAACTAAATATTACTATATGCAAATTATGCCTCAAAGGTTATTTAAAGTAAATGGCTGAATGAAATTTTACTACAGTCAAGTAAGAAACAAAATTATTGGTTAGTCGAGTTCTGTGAAGTGATGGAATTATTGGGTGGCTATTAATAAAAGTTGACAAGTTATTAAATGGGTGCTATTAAAGGCACTTATGATACTTGAAGTGCATTTGAAATATTAACTAGTTTAACTTTCAACTGGAAATGTTATTTAACATTTTTAAATTTTCTCCTCCCACTATGGAAATATCAAACCACTCAGCATGCTGTGTGTCTTTACACAAAACTATACTGTTTCTAGTGAATATTTTATAAAAACAGAAATACAGTGACATAGAATAAAGGATACCTCTACTCTCTACTTCTTTATGGGCACACATTATTTTGGTATATTTCCTTATATATATGTGTGTATATATTTGTGTGTATATTTATGTATACTTATATATATAAGCCCTATTTGCATTTTAAATCTGATTTCAAAAGTCTCATCATGTAAATAAATATATATTTTGAAATAACCTTTTACTGGATAAACATTCCGTGGAATGGATATATAATATTAAGAATCCCTTAATTTATATTTTTTAGTTGTATTAATTTTTTTTTGTTAGACATCTTAATGGCCACAGTAATGACTTACCTCCCACATAACTTAGAAATAATCAAATTGAAATAAGCTTCTGCTAGTTTACTCTTTACCCAGGATATGAAAGTAGTCATCGGATGGTGAAAACCAGAGACTATATACAAAAATACATGTCTGAGAGTATGAGAACTTACAAAATTCTAAACCTTGCAAATTATGTGAGACATAATTACAGTATATGTAAAATTTAAAAAGATAAAACCATTATATTGTACCTTGCATAAAGAAAGACTGCTTGAATAGTAACATGATTGTTAGATTGCAATTTGGAACATGTATCAGTCAATCAGATCCTCTCCCTCTGGACACTGAAACTTAAAAGAGTATTAGGAAAACATGGAGCTAGTTAGAGGTCACTTTCATCTCTGCCACAACAGCAACAGGTGGGCAAGACAAATCCTTTGCTGTGGTTCTTACTGCCTTTGCTTTCAGAGCTTGCTTGGATCCTGCCTGTTTCCTAAGCCTCAGTTCAATCCAATATCCTGCCAATAAATCTCTTTTTGGCTTAAGGTGGTTAGGTTCACTTTCTGGCTGGTACATTTATTAGATTACAACATCTTCAGGGAGCAGGAAACACATTTTAGTTTTCATTTTATTCCCAGTGATACATATAGACATAGTGCTTAATGCATGGCTTAAACTCAAATGTTTGATGGATGTACACATGAAAGAATGTTAGCATGGTATGCATAGAACTTTTTTGTAGAACTGTAAGTTGCCTGTTTGGTTGTAGTGTGAGCGCATTAAAAGGAATAATGGGATATAAAAAATTTTAATTGTTGGTAATAATCATAATGTGGACAGATTTAAAAGCCAGATTGAGAAGTTTGTGTTTAGTTTTTTGGCAAGGTAAAGGTTATGAAACAATCAGTTATTGTAAAAGAAATACACCAGAAGATGTATATAGGTAGAATTTGAGAGAAAATATTTCATGTGGAAAATAACATACTTTTGGTTACTATTTTTCTTTTTTTAGTTTCTAAAATTGAAATATAATTGACATATATTAGTTCAGGTGTATAACAATGATTTGATATTTGTATATATTACAAAGTAGTCTTAACACAATAAGTCTAGTTAGCATCCACCACCTTACATAGTTACACATTTTTCTTTTTTAAATTAAATTAATTGGGATGACATTGGTCAATAAGATTATATGTTTCAAGTGTACAATATTATAATATATCATCTGTATATTGCATTGTGAGCTCATCACGCAAAGTTTAGTCTCTGTCTCTCACCATATATTTGACCTTTTTTATCATCTTCAACCTTTCCCCAACCCCTTCCCCTCTGGTAACCACTATACTGTTTCCATCAAATATCTCAACATAATACACTGGAGCAAATGATTCGTGTTTTTTTTAAAAAAAGAAAATGAATACAACTAAGATACTTATAGTGTATACTTACAATGTAACCTATAGTTTGAAAAAAGCAACCAAGTTATAGAATATCCATGGGAATATCTTCCATAATAAGTAACTAAACAAGAAAAAAAAAAAGAGATCCATTTGTGTGTTTGTGTGTGTGTGTATGTGTGTGTGAGAGAGAGAGAGAGAGAAAGAGAGAGAAAGAATTACAATGGGTGTATTTCTAAACTGGCTGTTTGATTATATCACTCCCCTGATAACTAAGATTTAGTATTTTAAAAATAAACATAATTAAATTAATTAAACGTCTTGACATTTCCTTAAATTCTCATACACTCACTTATTTTCCAGTCTTACAAAACCCATGAGTTTTCTTCAGCAACCACCTTTCTCTGTGTTCTTAACCATTTTGATAGGACTATTATTCAGAGTATATTTTTCTTAACTGAGTTTCCTGGTCAATTTTATCTAAAATGTTCAACTTATGGGGATTAATTTGTTTACACTATTTCCTTGCTATTCTTTACTATCTGTGGGATTAATATTGATGTCCCCTTTTTCATTTCTGATATTTTAAATTTTCCTTAAGATCCTCTTATTCGAACCATGAGTATTTAAGGATTGTTCGTATTTTGATATTTTATAGGTATCTTTGTTATTGATTTCTAGTTTAAAACCGTTATGTTCTGAAAACAAACTTTGTGTGATTTCTATTCTTTTCAATTTCTTAGACTTCACCTCTTGCTTCACTGAACATAGATTTTTCATCTAAAATGAAGCCTTAGAATTTCCTCAGGTCTTTTCCGCCCATACTACTTCCTTGGCCATGTGTGTGGCCTTTCTAAATTCCCAAGTGTATGTGAACACTCTTGAATAATGCCCTAAAAATAAAACCTCTCCTAAGCTTTTCCTTTCAGGCTTCATGCTGTCTCCTTTATTTTATAACTGTAATCTTTTGCCCCAGGTACTGTGGGCATTTTGTTTGCCTTAAAATATTTTTGGAAAAATTTCTGCTGCTGTTTCAGCCTGGTGAGTACCTTGTTAGGCAAAACAGAGGCGAGCATCTTGTATAAGTCCTACAGATAGCTCTCAGATAATTCAGAATAAACAAACACAATAATCTATAAATATGGTACTCTCTGCTCCCTCTGGAACCACTTACCAGGGTCATAGTTACTGGAGAGAACAGACTACTGTCTTCAAGATTGATGCCAAGCCATGGAGAGGTAAGCAGCAAGGAAAAGTAGAAATATCATAAAATTTTCCTACCATTGTTGTTTCCTTGGGTTTTTTTTGTTGTTGTTTTGTTTTGTTTTTTTGTTTTGTTTTGTTTTTGAGTCATCGTTTGCTTGGTTGCTGTAAACTCTTGGCTGCTTTTCAGAGTTCTGAATAAGTTGGTTCATTTAAAGTAATTATTCATTGTTGGATTAAAATCCATACTTTCTCTAGCTGTTCTATTTGTTCTTTTTGTGTGCATCATTTTTATGCTTTCTCCTAGTTTAATTTAGTATATTTTGTAATTCAGTTTTAATTGTATTGACTGATTTAATTTTTTTTTAACTTTTTAGTGTTGCCTTAAGGTTAGTAATATGCATGTCAAATAAATCTTAGGACAATTTCAAAAATGTAATATTACTTCATGTGTAGTATAAAGACTTTCTAATAGTATTTTCCTAATTCCCTCCACATATCCCCACTATCACTGTTGTCATGTTTCATTTTTCCATATGTAATGAAAACAGTTCATTGTTACTGTTTTATAATTTAAACAATTATTTTTGGAGGAATTAAGAAATACTTCTGTATCTAATATTTTTATTTCTTCCTGTAGTTTCTGACCTGTGTCATATTTCTTTTTGATCATTTCTTATACATTAGATAAAGTGGAAATCAATTTTTCATTTTTGTCTGAGAAAGTCTGTTCTTTATTTTTTTCTTCTGAATTTATTGTGTTTTAATTGAGATACACTAAACTGTACATATTTAATGTATATAATTGGATCACTTTTTACATAAATATGTACTTAAAAAATTATCACCACACTCTTGTCTCAATATCTTTCATTTCCCTTTTATTCATTTCTTTATTTGCAATTTATTTGCAGAAATCAAGTTGTGTACTCTGCAATGTTTCTCACATTCTTAGCTGACTGCAGTACTATTGTATTTGCATATATATTTGTATTACTGAAACAAATAGGTATATTCGTCTTGTTTTATTTTCCATATTTTCTTTAAATTGGTAGTTAACTTTAGAGAATTGATTAGATTCAGTCTTAATTTTATTTGAGGAGGTGGGTCGGGCTGCTTTATAGACAAATTGTCTTCCATTCATAAGCCCTTTCTTTTATGCTGTGAGGTTTCACCTTGAGATGGCATTCTCTTTAATGATCGATGAATGTTAATTCTAGATATAGACTTCTGGAACGGTAGTTTTTTCCTCTTAGAATTTTATAGTTGTCACATCATTTTCTACTTGTGCACATAGATTTTGATCATTAAGTCTGCTGTAATTTTTTTCTCTATAGGGAATGTGTTCATTTTCCTCTTATGGTGGTCAAATTTTTCTTTTTGTGCTTTTTAGTAGTTTGAATATATTATACATAGACTTTTTTATTTGTTTTAGTTTAGTGTGTGTGTATTTTATACTACTTAGTGATCTTTAATATTGGCTCTGTGGTTCAGTGTCTGTCACAAATTTTGGAAAATTCACATTCTTCTTCAAATATTTCTTTTTCCCAATTGTCTTTCTTTAGTTATGTGTGTTTGACCTTTTAATATTACCCCACAGGTGTCAGATGCTCTGTAATTTTTTTCCTTTGTATTTCAGTTTGGGTAATTCTATTGACATGTCTTCAAGTTCACTGATTCCTTTTCTGTATCATCTACTGATTCTTCATCTCCGTCATTGTGTTTTCTCTATTTCTAATTTCTCTATTCGATTCTTCCTCACAATTTTTCTCTTGACTAAAACTACCTATTATTCATGTTATCTATTTTTTTTCATTAGAACCTTTATATGTCAAACATAGTTATGTGAAATTTCCTGTGTGATAGTTATAACATTTTTGTAATATTTGAAGCAAGTTCAGATGATTGATTTGTCTTTTGAGATTGCGGAAAAATATTTTTTGTGTGCCTCATTTTTGTTGAAAGTTGGACAGTATGTATTGGACACTAAGATACTGAGGTAAACGATTTTGAAAATTTACTTTTTCAAGGTTTTTAATGTGTGAGTTTTAGTTAATCTAGTCAGGTGTTGGATTGGTTTTGAACTTCTTATTTCTTTGTGTACCCTCAGTATAACAGAGGCTTCAAATTCTTCTAGTGATAGCTTGTGTTTAAGGAGTGGGCTAATATGCTAGATGATTTTTCTGACTTTTGTTGAACTTTAAATCTAATTTCTTGTTTTAGAGTCTTTATGCCAAACACTAGATAAAAATCTGTCTCTTGTAGCTTTCTCAATTGTTTTATACTGTTATTTTTACTTAACACTTGTTAGCATAATAGTAGGCAAGGCACAATGAAGACATCATTTGACTGTGCTGATTAAGCCTCAGTCTTTAGCAGGCTCTGTGAACCTGAGTCTTGAAAAGTGTGATGTTCTCAAATGCTCCTATCTCTCTCTAGATGTATTTCTAAAACTATCATATATTCTTGCCCATCTCTAAGGCATAAAGTTTTCTTTTTGTTTCCCTTTCTATTACTCCTCTTCCAGAAGTGGTGGATTTACATTAATGACTTGAGGTTTTTAACTTTCTTCTTTCAGGTTAAGGCATTTGTTCCAGAGGGGAAATAGTAAAGATGAATCTGAGTGACGTATCAGCAGTTGCTGCTGCTGTTCTACCTTGTGGAAGGTTTCTCAAGATTTTCTTAATCTTTTTACAGCTTGCTGGGGTTCCAGAAGGAAAAGCCCACAAGGTGGTATCAGTTTCCATATGTTTGCATCTCTTATGGGTTTTATGGGCTCATAGTAGCCCACACCCGATCCTTAGCATTTTGTTAGAAATTATTAAACTGGCTTATTTTACTGGCTTTTATGACATTTGGAAACTTCAGTCCCAGTTAAGCAAATGTCTGGATCCTGTTTCTCCCTTAAGTCACCTGTTTTTCTTTATATTTTAAGTTAGTTCTTTGCCCTACTATCTCTAATCCCTCATGTAAAGCAGTTAACTTGTTATTTGCCGGCTTTTTTATTGTTGTTGTTGTCGGCGTAGAAATGACACTCCAGCTCTCAAGATCTCTGAGCTGAAACTGAAAATCTCTAAAACTATCTCGAATATAAATTTTATAGGAATATGTATGATCGAGTTGAAAGTACTTGTATTTTAGAATCTAGGTAGTTCGTTCAACTTCCAAGTCTTCCTTTTATATATTCATGTATCTCTAGGGAGATAACTTGACCTCGGATAAATACCAAGAGGCCACTGATACTAACTTTGTAGAACTGAATGACAACAAGGAATATGAAGAATCTACTACAAAGAAAGCACTCATTAAATATTTGTCTTTTTCTCTTTTCTTGCTATGGCAAAATTTTAACTTCAAATTGTTTATGTGTCTGTATGTTCTAACTAAATACTGAATACTCTAAAAGTAGGAACATTTTCTTGTTTAGATTAAACTCATCAACTCCTTACATAGAGCTTGGTATATAATAATTTTTTGCAGAAAAAAAATTCATGTAGATTTCTTTAATACTAAGCAATAGATGGTACTTAGGAAAAGATTTACCAGATATATTTTAAGTATGGAAAGCTCCTGCAAGAAGGCCATAACATTAAATGGTCAGAAAAATTATGCACAGAGGGTTCATTCATCATCTTTCAGAAGTAAATTTTCCTGTCTGGAGAACTTTAGGGAATGATGAGAAAAGAATATAGGTTTTGCCGTTAGATAACATTGGTTTTTTATCTCGATTTCTCTAGGCTGTATGAATTTAGGCATATTAGTTAACCTCCACATGGCTTCAATGTTTCATGTCTGTACCTCACAGAATTTTAAGAGTTAGAAATAATTTCTGTAAAGTTTTTGGCACACAGTAATGCTTAATAAATATGTTAGTCTTAGTTTTTACATAAAATCTCATCCTCAGGGAATCATGTTCTTTCAGTAAAAAGGACTTTTCATGGTTAAAAAAAAGATACTCTATGCACAAAAAGAACTCTTAGAATGTAGAAGATACATATCTTGACCAAAAGAAAATGTGTTCTGTGGAGAATGTGAATTCTTTTCAAATCATGTTTTCTAGGCCAACAGTCTGAGTGCTAAAAGAATTATGCTGAAAAAATTTATAATAGTCAATTTCAAAAAAAAAACAAGTAAATATGCCTGTTTATATCTATAAATTATAAATAATGATAAATGTTAAACTTATATATAGTAGCTAAATATAGTAGTTATATATAGTAGTTAAAAGTCTGTATAAAATAGTATCTCAAGACTTATTAAAGTTCTGCCTCTTGAAAAGCATGACTAAAACTGTCAAAATATTCACTTTTTAAAAATGGAAGGGGGTGTGGAAAAGAAATCTTTTGACATTATATAATATTTATTACCAAAGACTATGAAGTAGCATCCAGAGAATAATGAATTGGTTTATTTCATGCCTCCAGACAAAAAATTATTAGCATTCTAAGGCCAATGTATTCTAAGGCAAATGTATTTCACTTACCTAATAAAAGGTATCCATTTATCCAATATCCATTAGTTAAAATATTTGTTATTAAAAATTGTATTGCTTTAATTTGACAATAAACTTTTGGATTCCTCATAGAGTGACTTCTCATCATTAAAGTATTTAATTTTCTTAGATATAATTAATTGTGAAATAAATTGCATAACTTTTTTCTGGAGTTTATATTCAAAATACTTTATTAAGAGCTCTTTTTAAAAAAAAATGCAAACTTTTAGTTATGCTTTCTGAATAATTTCTAGTTCCTAGCCATGTTTTTTTTTTTTTTTTGAAATGGTTAAACATCTACATTTGAAAAGGAAATAAAAGCAGATTTATCTATCTAGAAAAGTGAAAAAATAATTAGTAAACATTATTTCCTTAAATGTATATAGATTGCAGTACACTTTCTCTTTACTTATTCTAGGTGATTTTCAAAGCATTTTTGAGGATGGATAAATCACATAAAAGATCACATAACTAATGGAAGAACTATGACTCATTCCAGGGGTGAATTTAAATTCTAACTTTATCCACTAAATATATCTGCTATGCCTCTCATAACTCTTTAGATTTCTCCACATCATCTTGGATTTTATAATTTAATCAACTTTGCAGGGATGCAAATATTTAATTTTTGGCTCAACTTTAACATTCAAAGCTTTGGTCACTATAGTTTTCCTATGCTGTTAATCTTTCTGCATATTCTTCCACAGTATTTTTTTTTTTCAAATCATCAGGTAATATAAATTAAAACTCCGGCCTCCAAAATATTTGAATAAAATTTTGTTTTTTATTAAACATTGATTCATACGGAATGTGAACCATTGTGTTATCAACTTTATCAGGGAACTCATGTTATAAATCCTTTAGCCAGTTTTGTGTTCTCATAATTTGCAACATATAAACATGGTCCTTTCCGTCCTCCCTCTCTTTATCCCCTGCTTTTTTTCAAACAACATAATGTCTATACTTCCATGCAGTATGACCACTCTAGTGTAGGCACCTAATGAATTGATCACATAGGATGTCACATTAGTAGAGTGAGAGAATATAGCTTTCCAATCTCTGACATAAATTCTGTGAGAAGAAAAGTATAGTACATAAGTGGAAATTTATACAAATAATCACTTTTGAAAGCTGTTGTTCCATTTATTGTAAATATTGCTGAAATTCAAATTCGATTAATTTCTGACTTACTTGGAAAATAATGCAGTAGGGTGATTTTGTTTCCTTTTACATAGTTTCAAACACAAGGACACTTATTACAGTTAAAGGACCAGCATGGAAACTGAACAGGCACAATGATACTTATGTAACCCTAATTTCTTCCTCTTTTCTCTTTTTATATGATTATAGGAAAATATGTGATTTTAATTGGTAGTAATGAAAACATACATTTTGTTAGGTTCCTGTAAAATTTACAATTTTTACTTTATATTTCTATGCATAATACCATTATAGTTTTATCTCAAAAGATATCTGGCATAGTTTCAGGGTGTTTTTTTGGAAATCTAATGGCCTATTCTAATTTTACTCATAAGTGAATTGTTCTCATTCTCAGAAATGAATCTTTAAAGGAAATATATGTTCAACATTTCTTTTTAAAAGGATGATAGTTAAATGTCTAACGGAGAAAAGAGTGGATCAAAGGAGAGAGAAAATAGAGATGGATATACTTAGTTGCTGAATAAAAGGCTCAGCCATGAAATATGTCTAGAAAGCTCTCAAGGATAGAAAGTCTAAAGAGGAGTTAATTAAAATAAATGTAAGCATCACTGTCTAATTGTGATCATTTTCCTCCTATACCTACTTGATCTCACTTTAATCCTCAAAGTCTAAATATAAAATAATGGTCAGCTTTAGCAATTACTTTGCCAAGGCTAATCCATCAATGACATTTAGAGAAACCAAGGGGTCTGGAAGGGATTTTGTTTTTGTAAAATAGAGATTGCCTCTTTGCTTTTTAAACTTTAAGCATAAACCGGACATTGACCCAACACATTTTCTAGTTGGTAGACGTTTTCGTGTCCTTGCAGTGTGACCTAGGATCCCAAGCCTTCGCTACATTTAGACACCTGCATAGTTGCCCTATCTATATTATCTCAGGTCGCTTGTGAAACATCTAAGAAAATTAAGATTCTGATAAAATGAAGATTTCAAAGTAATATTTAGTGGTTTTATGTTTAAGAATTTCAAATTACTCAGAAAAATTAGAAATGCTTTTCTTCAGTATAATTTTTTAAATTAACCGATTTTTCCCAGAGAAATGTTTATTGCCTCTAGTTTCTAACTTAACCCTAATAACAAAATAGTATGACTGAAATTTGTGACTTTTTTTTGTTGTCGACTATGATGTTGATGTGGATGATAAACAAATCTAATTCATTCTAATTTATATGTTGAAAATATTTTAATGAGGACTTTTGAATAAGATTTTGATAGTTTTTACATAAGCAAGAAACTAAATATCTAATTAAAAATTTTTAACTAAAGAATAGAAATTTTATGTCAGAAATAGTTATTATATAAAAGTATCCAGGATTTTCTTTTCCTCTCTTTAACCTGCTTGATCTCAAAGAATGTTCATTTCAGTAAATCAGACCATAATTTAATTAAATAGCAAGTCCCGTTCTACCTACCATAATCACATTTCTCCAATTCCATGAGAATATCATATCCAAATTTTGGGCATCTCCTTTTTGGGACTTTTCCAATGGGTGTTTAAAAGGTATTCTTGCTTTCATTCTTGTAAGATCCATTCCCGTATAGAAACAAAAGTGATCTTTTCAAATGGAAAATTATATCACTCATCTAGGTAAAATCCTTTATTATACTTAATGTAAAATCCAACCTTATTTCATTCTTACAGAATCCTATTTGAAACACTCCTAAATAAATTTCTGAATGTATCTTTTACTAAGTTCCATCTCATCCAGCATACATTAGTGACACTGGCTGTTGTGCAATTCACACAACAGCCAATTTTCATCAGGGATTGTTATTTTCAGTAGTTGTATTGTGTGCCTGTGTTGGAGATTATGCTTTAGAACTGTTGTAGGTCTGGTTATGGGCAAAAGAATCTGAGGTGAAGATTTACTTGCAGATAATCTACCTAAGAGGCTGTGGGAAGGATAATGGGGAGGAAGAGCAGTAGCAATAGAATCTCATGCAATTCCATGAGGAGCTCTGAAGCTCAGATAAGATGTATTTTATCGATGCAAGGGTGTGTAGTATTTTCCCTGAGGACAGGCTGGAAACTTGAGCAAGTTACCTGTTTGCCCAAAGGCCAAATATTGTTAGCAAGCAATATTTTGAGACACAGGGAAAATGACCATTTCTGTAAATTGAATCTACTTGCTATATGTAATAAGTTCATGTCTTTGGAGAATATTTTCTGGGTTTCTGATTTTTTTTTGGGGGGGGGAGCAATGTATAAAAAGACAGTAGAATTAATTACAACCTCTGACACTGCAAGTGGTCTCAGGGCTGCAACTTATATATGACATCTTGCTCCCCTACTACCTAGTCTAGCTTCTCAATTTTATCCACCACCTCTGCATGGCTGGATGGGTATGGTCACCATATACTTCTTAGGCTATAGCTGCTGCTGCCTGTACCCATTTGCCATAAAAAATTTTTGGGGAATAATAGATACCCAATGGATTATCTAGATTACCTAAATACCAAATGTATTCTTTCCGGCCCCATTGTGTAATAGCTTCCTCCTGAAAATCAGGCCAGCATGGTGTCTCTTTTTCTTGTCTCTTAAAAGAAGTACAAATTACCAGGCAGCAGTTGTGACATTACTTTTAATCTGACTCTTGTGTATTTCCTCTGGTAGAACTCCACCTCCAATTACCAGAGTAATGGAGACAGAAAGCCAAAACCCTCAGTGGGTCACTGGAAGTGACGGTGAAAGAGGCCACTTCTATAATCCTTGGTTTCCTGACTTGTGAATTCTATGTATGACATACAAAGAACTATGTGATTTTTATTGATATTGATTTTAGCACATATATTGTATCCTAAAGGATGGCTCTCTATCTTTGTGGAGTCTTAGGTGAACTTTCAAAAGTGTGTTTTATTTTCTCATCAGGCTAGTGGTTGCTGAGTATGTGGTATGTGATGGACTAAATGGATGTTGTGATCATGTGCTCAGTGATACACATCCTCTGCTTGGTCCCATGTGATATAATGAGGGATCTATGTCAGTGGATCACTGTACAAACCTTTAGATAGCGATGCTAGCTGAGGTCCTCTAAGAAAGGTGAATCCATGTTCAGAATGTGGGTCAGTTTTAGTCATATGACAAGAGTCCAATGGTGAATGGAGTCCAGTGTAATCACCTTGGGACCAAGTAGCTCATTGCTATCTTCTAGAAATGATTCCATAACAAATCTTATGCATTGAATTCTGTTGGCTATTCAGAGGCATCAGTAGCTAGATTAGCCTTGGTGAGTGGGTGTAGACCTACTGCTGTTATCATGGGACTATCATAACAGAACTGGGGTTCCTGAAGATAGGATGACTAACCTGAATTTGTCAATTCAAAGCTCTGCAAGGAGAGGGATTTCACCCCACTATTGGCTTTCAGGGCTGTACCTAATGTGGCCATAGCATAAAAGCGGTGAATCTTCAGTTTATGTTTATATATGAGCTGATCCATGCTCAAACCAAGCTCATCTTTATTCTTCTTCCATTATCTATTTTAAGCATCCCTTGTGGATCCCCTCTGCCACTACCTAGGGCACCCATAGGTATGACCTGAGGGACAAGTATTTGAACAACATTACAGGTTGGGAAATCTAAATCACTTGCTTATGTAGTTTATTTCTACCCTCTGGACCTACCTGCACTTTATACTTCATGTTACACATATGATACATTTCTTCTGAGCCTTCCCAACCTTTTGACTTGGTTACTTGGTAGGTCTGACAGAAACTGTTTATCATGGGCATTTTTTATTAAAAGCCACTTGATATCTCTTAACCAGATTTTCCATATTTTCACTGCACAGTAACAAGCCAGGCATTGTTTTCACATGATAGCATGACCTTGCTATGGTAAATTAAGGCTTTCTGTGATGACATGCCTGCTGGGGCTTGCCATACATTCTAAATAGTGCTATTCTTGCAGTGTCATATGGCCCAAGTAGAAGGGCCGCTTGAATCACAACTTATGTCTGCTGCCAACATCTTTTCTTCTCTGGGTTCCATTAAAACCTGTCAGCTTCCAAATCTCCTGGCAAATGGATCAAAGCAGAAATCTTCAGTGTGAAATATACTGTATCCAGAATACAAAGTGTCTACCAAGTTCTGTGATTCCTTTGAAGTTGTGAGTGATGCACAATGCAATCTATTATTCTTTACTTTTGAGAAAAGCTTACCCCACAGCATTGGAGAACTGAAATCTTCACTGGTGTGACAGGTCCTATAGCATTTTAGTGTTTATCTCCCCCACTTTGGAACCCATGGATTATATCAAGTCCTCAAACATACTTGCTCTTTTGCTCTGTTGTTTTGATTATCATGTCACTAATATAGCAAACCAATTTGATAATCTTCAGAATATCTAAATGGTTTAGATCCCTTGGCCATATTTTATGAGAGAGGGGGAGAAAGTTAACATAGTCCTGGGGCACTGTAAATGTCAGCTGATTCTGATCCTTTTTCACAGTAAGGTTTATGAAGAATGCTTTGACCAGATCAATTACTACACACTGTGTCCCCAAGTCGATGTTAATATGCTTTTAGGGAGCTAGCCTCTCTGGTACAATAGCAAAATGGATACTATTTCCTTAAATTTGAGGCAGTTGACTGTAATTATCTAGGGTCTATCTTATTTGTGTAAGGTCTGGTGAGATAAACAAGGGTATAATAGAGACCACAATGCTGGAATTCTTTAGATAATTAAAGGTAGCACTGACTACTCCTCTGTCCTCCAGTGTGTGATATTGTTTGGTTTAATAACTTGACTGGAGTATAAATAGTTTTGCAGGCTTTACCTGCACAGGGCTGTGACTATACAGGCCAAGGATCCAATATGGAGACCAATTTTCTGACAGGAATGTCCAGTTAAATTATGCACTCAGTGATTGGGAAATGAAGACTAGGTGATAGTCTGTGAATTACTGGACTCTGATTTAAGCAAGACCTGAGCCAGTTCTTTACTTACTGCTTGGTCCCCACTTTGTGCAAGAGTTATCGTGCTTCAGGTACCATATATCAGCATCAACTAGAACTCTGAGTAAATGGTCCTGGACCATTTTTTGAAAGAGGCTAGGTGAATTGTGACTATTTACACATAGTATAGTTTTTCAGTGTCCTTCCTTCTGGAAACTTGGACCCTCCTTTAGTCAAATAATTTTGGGCCTGAAAACTGGCTAGGACCAAAAAGTAGGCACAGCATCAAAACCTTTTGATGGCAACCATGAGTGGCTGTCCTGAGCTCCCTGATCATGCATCCTTAATTGATCTTGATTATTCAGATTGATTATGCAGATTGAGCCATCTCTCTTACCCTATATATCTTTCCCCCAAGCATGCCATATCCTATTAAAAATATTTATGACTGGATGTCAGCCTGCACCCTGGTTTTACTATGACATTGTTGCTTATTACAATAGTGGAGGGAAAAAACCTTGTTTTTGACAGTGAAGAACCAGCAGATGGTCTTTCTTTCAGGAAACTCTCATTACCATTACCATTGCCATCAAGAAACCCAGTTCTGCAACAACTTTGCCAACTGTGAGGCCTGAACTACAGAGTCTTACAGAGAAACCGCAGGTTTTCACTAGTGCATGCCTTATTGACTAGGTAAATGGAGTGTTCTTCGGGCTCCCTTTAAAATCTAGTTGACTAGTGGTTTCCAACCTGAGATATCATTTCAATATTCTATTTTGCAGAGCTCCTCAATCCCTTTTTACACTTCCTGCTATGGTAGTTATTGGCTTCTATTTTTTACTTAGTAAGGGACATTGCCTTCTCTAGGCTTTCCACTGCCATCCTACAAGGTTAGTACTATCTCCTGAGTCCTCTAGAGTCTTAAATCAAATTTCATAGGAGATTGTTCCCAATTTTATAAGCTCTCCCTATCTAACACTATGCCATGATGCCCTCAATATCACACTTTTCTGCATCCAATTCCTTACATGGACCCTGATTCGCGCTACTATATTTGTCAAGGCTATGTAGCACTTTCAGTTATAGTTCTTTTACTCCCTTAGTAGATCAAGTGACATTTAGCTGAGTTATGTTGTCACTTAACACTGGCTATTGCTCTCACGAACAAAATAAAGGGGAGATTCTGTAGGGATCACAAATTATCTTTTAAGTCAGCAACTGGTAGATTTTCTTCAAGGTATGTGCAAGATTTTAACGCGGAGATGTCACAGAGGATTCTGGGGAGTACTGAAAGTCCCAGAGGATCTAGGAGATTGTGCAGTTTCAGAGAATTCAGGAGAATATGGACATCACAGATGCTCATGTGCGTTGGCACACATATCTCCATCTCAAGTATAAAGGCCCATTCTTTCCAATTAGAGCTCAGATCATATTGTAATGAAATTGCTAGGGTGAGGATCCAATCTTCTCTGGAGCTGAATTACCATTATAACTAAATGCTGACCTTAAGCCTCAGCTTTCTGCTTTCCAGCTCCAGGAGATAAAAATTCTCCATTTATGTTGCCAAGGAAGCACTATGGCTTTTAAACACATATCTTAAATTGGCGATGAATTAACTCAGGCTTTTGCTGTCTTTCTCCAATTCATTGATTACCCCTAGCGACATCTCTAGCAATCATGTTTCTTATAATTAATTATTGTTTCCATTGAACTTCTCAAATACCCAAGATATTGATGCTTCATGCCTTTCTTTCACTAGTTTACCATTCCAGTTCACCATTGGTGCAAGCGCTAACAAATTCACTTTTATCTCATGCCAGAGACTATCAGTACTCCACCTATCCCAGTGATAGGATCCTCAGTGCCAAATATTCAATGATTAATTCATCTCCCAAATCCAGTTTTTAAAGACTGCTTCTTCCTTTGGACATCATCTGTCAATAGCCTGGTTCTTCAGAAAACTGAGTCTTGGGAATATTTGAGAATACTTTAGGAAACAATCCCTTTCAAAGACTGAAGGAAGCAGGATGGGGCAGAGGGAAAGTTGACCTGCAATATAATTGTAACCAAATTCTCAGCCAGTCCCACAAGTTGATCTGAAGCTGGAGTAGCTCTTTAGTGACATCCCGCATTAAATCTGAGGGATACAAGATTGGTGGATGCTTTGTACCCTTGCCTTAGAAGCAGGCCATCCCTAGGGAGGAAGAGTCACTTTGGGCAAGTGAGTCCTTTTGCCTAAGAACATTTTCAGGGATTCGCTGTGGCAACACTTAACAGGCAACACTTCTAATCCTGAAGGGAGTATCTGCATGGTGAGTCACAGTATTTGCTACAGGACCCACAATGAAATAATTCTACTACAACTTCATCTTATGATACCCAGATCTATAGCTTTCCATTTTTCTTCCTTTCTTCCATATGGAGATCACTTGCAGAATGAAGCCTACCCTAGCAATTTTTCACATAGAATATCAGAGAACTTGTGAATTCTGAAGACAGATCATTTAACAAATGAGAAAAAACAGCAGAGGCAGCATTAAGGTTTCTTAATTCCTTCATTTTAGCTTCCCATTTATGTAGGTCATGTCCTTCCACTAGGCTAAACCTAGTGAAAGTAGAATGAAAAATGAGGAAAGGAGAATGGAATTCCATTTTACATTTTCCAGTTTTTTTGTACTAACTTAGTGATCCTCAAATTAGAATACTTTTTAGTGTATTTTAAAACATACTCTAGTACCTGGGTCCACCACTGGTTAATTAAATCAGAATCTCAGAGAGATGCTCAGCAATCTCTAGGCTGTAGATGCTTACTAAAGTTCAGTCAGCATTATATAGTATATTGGGCTTATTGGTCAGGATTAGAATCAACCACTCTTGTAGCTGCCTTCCTAAGAAAAGACTGGCAGTCATACGCCCATATTTGTAATTCTGCTCTGCCAATATCAACCATTGCTCCTTTGTGTATCTTTCTGGAAATACTAGAAGACAGTTTTTATTTTGTCTTTGATAGGCTGTGACATCGATCAAGGATATACTGTTCCCTAAGCAGAAAATGTACTCTCTGTTCTATCTACTGTCTTGTTTTAGTCCCAGAGAAAAGCTATACAATGAGTCCAAATGACAGCATAAAAATTCTCCAAGTGTTTTAAGATTATCAATGTCAAAGAGTAATGAAATTATTAAATCCTCTAAAAATTTAAGATCTCATGGAGAAATTTATTTCTAGAAATAAAATATCTTCTTAAAGACATAAAAGTCCACACATGTTAAGCATTTAAATAAAGATCTTAATTTTTAACCTGTTCAGTTTCAGCCAAAAGAATCTAACAACCTTGTAATAGCTCTGATGATGATCTTACCTCCAAATCTTCAGTGTGTTCTACATTTTAAACCCAAAATGATGTATTGGATAACTTAAAGTTTTTATACACTAGCCTTCAAAAAGAAACTCTTGAAAATATACATTTTCAGCTCCTCAAGACAGCTAATAATTTTCCAGGCTCACTTTATATTTCCCAACAAAGACCATAGCAAAGAATTAGTCATTTCAGACAGAATGAGGTAGAGGGAGAGAAGAAACAATTCTTGGTTTCAGGCTTGTCTGGATGAATAGAGCTGTATGAGTTGTGCAGAATCAAAAACTCAGGAATTTAAACTAAGTTAAGAGAGCTATCTATAAAGAGATTAATTTAAACTCCATCTTTATTATCTAAAAGGAAAAAAAAAATTACCCGAATTTCCTTCCTCTTTCTATAAATGAGATTTATACATTCCCGCCCTGCCCCCCCAATTTGAAACCATACTCTAGTGATGCATATTTTATTTATGGCATAGTTTTTTTCCATGTAGGATATTCAATCTCTCTTGTTTAAATGTAGATTTTGATTTAGGAGATCAAGGAAATGGTCTGAGATTATCATATCTAAAAATCTCCTAGGTGATGCAGATGAAGTCAGTCTAAGAGCAACACTTTGAGTACTTAGGTCTTAAATAGTGAGTCTCAAACCACGATCTCTGGATCAGTAGCATGAGCAATGCCTGAGAGCTTTGAGAAATCCAAGCGTTCAGGCCCCACACCAGACATATCCTAGGAGACATTTTAAGGGCTGAGGCACAGTCATCTGTCTTTTAATACATTTTTTTTTTGACTATTCTTTTGCACATTAGTTTGAAAATCACTACTTTAGAGCATTGTTTTTCTTTCAAACAGCTTTATTGAGGTATAAGTGATAAGTGATTTTTCTCACTTTCTATGTACTTTTATTTCCTTCTGACAAAGTACAAGATATATGACTCTATATTCTGTGAATTCCTCAAAATTGATTTTCAAAATATCAGACTAGAATTAACAGACGAAATATCTAGATATGATCTTTACAATGATGAATACCTTTCAGTCTAACATAAATATATTTTCTGAAGACCAATTGTGTAACATCATGAAAGCAACAACAATACAAAACTAGTTTTCACATTATATAGAAACAAATTCTCTATTCATTCACTTAACAGAATACTATAAGCACCTACTACATGCAATGTATTATGTAATTATTTGGGTTATAAACTCAAGTCATTTGGGTTGAGTCAAACTTTGATGTATAAAATTTGTTGCAAAATATGATTCTACATATAGTTGCAAATATAATTAAAATTTCAAAGATTTAAAACAAAAAAAATGTATACAAAAAAGGGCTATACAAGTGGGGAAAAACATTGCTAAATGTTACACCTAATTTCTAAGAATCCATATAGTCTGAGGGCCTAACAGTACTGTTTAAATTCTGCAAAAATATTTGGATGAAGTCAGTTGATAGTTTAAGTTTCTTATTGAAAGAACATAACTTCTATGATCAAGAAATAATTTGAGAACTATTTTTTTCTGTTAAAAAATAATTATAAAAACCAGTTTGTGTTGGTTTCTATTTTTAGGATTTCTTTTTAAATTATATATTCCTGTTCTGGTAGTAGCCCCGAATATTAGAATCTTGTTTATTTTTTCTCAAGTTGTCAGTAGGAGTCAGTGCAAAGAGAAAAAAAGAAAAAAACACTGAATAGCATTGATTTAGTGATTCTAAAAATTAAGTTGAGTATGAAATTTTCTTTTATTTATTTACTGGTTTTGGCAAATCAGTTTTACCAACATATATTTAGTGATAATTCCATTGATATATTAAGAAAGATGTGTCTTAAAATCTAAGTCCCTAACAATTTTAGGACTTGTCGTAAAAAATAAAAATGAAAATTAATATCTTAGTTATAATAAGTGCAAATATTAATTTTTGCTTATGCTATCATTTTGATCGTTCATTTTTATGATTTTAATATCAATTTGAAAGAATGTGGCCTAGAATTTATTTATAACCTGTTCTCAGTTATATAAAGCCATGTAATTTCACTATAATTCTTATTTTCTTTGATATTCTGGAATAAATTTAATCCATAACTACCAATGGGATAGATCAGCTACTTTCAGGTTTTTGTTTTTGTTTTGTTGTTAGCTTTTGAAATGCAGGTAACTCACTTTGATACTTCAAGGAGTCTTTGCTTAATTTAATCTTTCTTAAAATTAGAAAAAAAAAATGCACACAGATACATGTTAAAGAATTGTTAGGAACAATGAGTCTTAATTTTGTAGTTTATATAGTCTAAGTGCCTTTTATAGAAAGATTGTGATGGCCATCTGATGATACTCTTTAACATAAAATTTATTTTCCCTCTATTAGGGTATGATTCATATTTATGATAAGCTTTTTATTAATAAATTTACTTTCCACAACTTTTTCTTCAGTTATTTATGATTAGATAAAATATATTAAATATAAATTTAGTTTCTTAATTCATGCTCATTTGTCAGATTGAGAGAGGAGAGGAGGCATCTGAAAGTAAAAAAGATGCAAAGAAAAGAGCCTTCAGAAATAACCAACTCAGCTAGTTAAAACTGCTCTCTCTTCCCCCAGTCTGCCCTATGCTCTTCAGTTAACATGCTTTCCACAGCTGTCTCCCTCACCTCAAGGATTCTCCAGTCCCCTCCCTATCTTTGCAGCTGTGTATGAAAGTCAAGACTGTGTGAAACTGTTGTGTTACAGTGAGAGCTCAGCTTTTGGATAAGGAACCTGCTGAGCAGTACTACATCAATGAGTGCTGCTCCCTGTCTGGAAGCTAGGAGTCCCAATTCTCTGTTCAAGAATCTGATAATAGTGCTGATAATACCAAGGTCTCAGACTCTACAAAACAAATGACCTGTAAGACCAAGGGTCTGGAAATTCCTCCCCTGCAGCCCTCCCACCTGAAGCTTCCCCTCCCCACTCTGAGTAAGAAGGGACATATAAAACCTCAAAGGAATCACACACCCCTTGCATAGACACTGTGAAGGTATATAAGCTGTAAGAAATCTAACCAAGGGGAAATTGTGCTTTGGGTTTGGTGAATGCCCCACACTGTCCACTGGCAATAAATTCTCCTTCCTCCAAACAAAGTTGTCTGAGCTTCCGAATTCCTCCGTCAGGTGTTGCTTCCTGCAACAAGATGACATTTCATAAATAATTTAAACATGAGCATAAGTATATAGTTCATTAACTTCATGAGACTCTTTTATCATACATGCTTACTATACCAATATTTTACATAATCCGGAGGCAGTATGACAATTGGAAAAGGTGCTGGACTTAGAAACCCTATTTAAGTCTTTGTCATATCTTTTAAGGTTATTATGGTTTATATTATCACTATGGTATTTAAAAACAATGCTAATAATTCTTATTTTGCTGGGTTAAGTTGGATTTATGTTTATGTATCAAATAAACTAGTATATTTGTAATTGGTAAAATATAAACTAGTACACACTTCTTCCTGTTATTACTATTATTATTATCAAAAAGGTCTTCCTGTTAATATCATATTCTCTAGTTACAGAAGTGAGGCCTGTCCGTAAAGCCAGGGGAGTTTGGAATTTAAATTGCATGTAACTATATCAAACAGTTTTTATAGAATATTAAGTAATGGAGGGGACATGGAGAATGGCTCACTCTAGAATTGTAACCTAGCAGGCATAAGTAGTATTTGGTAAAAGAGAAAGGGGTGAAGGATTAAAGAAGTACAAATTAGTAGCTGATAGATGGTCATAGGGAAAGGGAGCACAGCATAGGGAATGCAGTCAATAGTAATGTAATGGATAGATGTAGAGCCAGACGGAAGATAGAATAATCAGGGGGATTGTTTCATAAACTATATAAATGTCTAACCAAAGTCCTGTATACTTGAAACTAATAATAATAATAAAAAGAAACTTTGTGCAAGATAAAAAAAAAAGAGTACATGGTAGAAGCAGAAAATCTTGAGGAAAATCTCTTTAAGACCATATGCTTGAACTACTTAAAATATCTGTACTGAAACTAATTAACAAACTGTAACTAAAGGAAAATTTCATAATGAAATATAATAAACACAAATCTTGATGTTCAATACATGGTTTGATTGGATTAGATCATAGGAAATATGAGTCTTACTTTTGTAAATTATAAACAGATAAATGAAAAGAGGCAAGAGCTGAAACCAGATACCTTTCATTAAAGCAAATATTATAGTAGGATAAACCAGACTGTTAACAGAATTTCAAACAAATTAATATCTGGCAGTGTTAAATAACATTATTTATATGATTTTTGCCTTAATCTACAACTTCTCAAAATTTTAGTTACACACCATCAACTACTTACATGTATCATAGACTCTATTCTCCAGTGCAGCACCTTTTTCATTTCCTTTATATTTACCTTTATTTATTTGTTCTGGCTTATTTTTGTATTTCAACTAGACTATATATTTAAGGGCAGGAATGATGTCTGTAAGTGTGACTACCTAACATAGTTCTTGACTCATTGTAGCTCTTCAAATACAACTTGTGTGGATGAATTAAACTATTATTTATTCTCTGCATATCACTTGCATATTATCCACCCTGTTAATGTATTTTTGCAAGACTTATAGTCAAAGTATATTTTTTTACAGCAATAAGATTGGTTTTTCTTCATAGAAACTAATAAACATAATGACAAAGTTTTTCTTAGCTATATACCCAACAGGCCTCTGACTAAAGATTTAAAAGCTGTAGATATTTAATATTATATAATATTTGGTGTACTATTTTAATTTTCCACACTGCCAAGTATTAGTACAAAGATGAAGTATTAAAGCTAACATCAACTGTAGTGCTGCAGATATGTTGATATATTAACAGCTAAATGCCTATAGGTGACTCCATTAAAAAAGATGGATAGATTTTTACTAAAGCATCAGTTAAAATTAGCATCCTTACTATCTTTAATTAGCATAATGTCTATTCATTTATTATGCTAAATTTAACAACTACTCTTTCTTGAAATTTTCTTATCTTCAGAAAATTAAATGGAGAGGTGACTCCGTGTGTAGTATTTAAAAATTGTCAAAGTTACATGTAAGTAATCTGACTCATACAAGAGTATCTTTTAAAATTAAAGATATTTTCTTAGAAATTTGATTTTTCAAAAACTGATGCATTTGATGCTAAACTTTTGCTAATTTAGGAGATATTTCTTTATAACATAAGTACATAAGTATATATGTTATTAAAATTGTGGATTTTCTTTTCTATTTAAAAAAAATAGTCAATTTAGTCAACCCGATAGCACTTCTTACATTTGTTTGTGTTTTCCACTTTCAATGAACTGATTTGCAATCAACATTTTAATTATGAATTAACTCTTTGGTTTGGATAACATACACTTTTTGCATAGTCTGGCCCTGAGCATGTATAAAGAGGAATCAAACTGGTTTTCATAGTCATCATTCAGTTAACACAACATCTATCAATTAAAAATGAAATCCATGTCTGATGTATATAGAATGAAGAGACTGCTCAGCTACACCAATAAAAACTGATTTATTTGACAGTAAAATCTCTCTAAATTGTTACATTATCTTACAATAGTCTTTATAGCAGTTTCTCAAACTATTTTATTTATGCAAGTTATGTCATTGTCACCTTTTCATTGATAGGCAAATTAAATGTCATAATATTTTATTCAAGCCATTACTTAGATTTTATACAATGTTTTACTGAAAGACATGAAAGAATACTGGATAAGAATCATAGCAACTTGGTCCTTGTCTTCTAATGTTTTACTATTAAATAAACTATTAAAGACTTTATAAAACTAACGCAACTAGATTTTGGTGGTTTGTTTAAAATACATCATAGCTGGTATGTACAATAGTGGTACTGTCACAATGACTAATTTGATTTGGGAGTGCATGTATGATAAAAGAGTCAATGGTGAATAGGACAAATTTGATCTTGTAGCAGAAGAGAAAAGACAAGCCAATAAGGGTGTTTTAGTGACATTCTTGGAAATTCACATGCTGATCCTGAGAACATCTTGTCAGATAACCAAATTGAGAATCTAACATGCCGATAATAATTGCCAAAACATTATATAAAGCCAATATGAAAAGATATTATTGGTAAACAAAGGGAATGTTTTTAAAGCATTCATTCAAGAACCCATGACCTCAAAATCATACAGAGAACTATATGGGTGACTGTGTAGTATTTAAAAATTGTGAACGTGTGAAACTTTCCAAACTGTCACATATGTGAAACTTTCCCAAATAAGGTGATAGAGCTCCCACTAAGTAAGTCCAAGGCTTTCAGAGTTTGCTCACTTAGAATCCTCATACTCCAAAATACTTAAGTGGCATGCTCCCTCTTAGGATGAGGTTAGACATCACCTCTGACAAGAAATATTTCCTTACCTACACAATGTTCAGTTATCCTTTGAGCCACTCTAGCAAATTCTTTCTCTTTAGCGTGAATTTTATCACATTATATTGACTTTTATAGTTCATTTAGTTTCTTTACAGTAGTAACAGATCTATAACATAGTTTATTTTTGGCTTACAGTAGACATTTAATACATGTTCCCTAAAAGAATGAGTGAAAAAATAAATGTATTCACAGTAGAAAAAATAAATTAGTTAAATTAAAGAATGAGTTTATTTAGTCTAATAACATTTATTGTGATGTATAATTTCATATTTAATAATTAAAGTTTATAAATTATCACTTTCAGTGCATTTTGAAACACTTTGGATGCAATGCGTCTTGGCCCTCAGGTCTTTATTTTCCTCTCATGTGAACACTAAACATTGAGAAAATGGCTTTTTTCAAAAATTATATGCCATTCAGTTATTAAATTTAATATTCAATTTAAATTTTAGATCTCTTCTAAAGAAGTCTATGACATTATCACAATTATTTGTGATAAGATATATACTTTAAATGAAGTGGAAAAATACTAAACTAGCCTAGCTAAATTATGTAATGGAAATAAGGCACCAAACTAGAAAAATAATACAAAATAAATATAATACATTTGGAAAATGGATCTTTGATCAAGTGCTAAAAGCAGTCATTTCAATTTTTTCAAAGAAAATAAAGCCTAGTTTAGATGATTCACAATGTATTTACCTTACAATTTAGTTTACAATTTAAATCATTTTAAGATGATTCATGACAAAACCCATGATCCATAGCAAAAATACAAATTTAAATTTTGGTTTTTCTCTGCTTAAACTCTTCCATACCAATAACTCACATTTATTTTGCATTTATCATCCTATCCTATGCTAGGCTCATTATACACATAATGCGTAATAGGTATGCATTGCTTTCCCAATTTAATTTTTAAAACGATGTTTAGAGAAATAGGGTAACTTTCTCAAGGTAACAAATTTAATAAATGGCAGAGAGAATTTGAATGTAGGAATTTTAGGCTTCAAACTCAAGGCCATGTTCTCTTTATCAAACTACTTATCTGTTTAGTATCATATCTTAATATTTTTATTCCCAACTCGATTTCCACTATAGCAATGAAAAAATACACTAGTTTTCTGAAAATCCCATGAGCTTTTGAACGTTACTCTCTTTATAGCTTTTTCTTTTTTCTTTTTAGTTTAGATTGAAGTTCCCTCTCCTTTTAAATGCCTGGTAAATTCCTAGTTTCTTCAAGAACTGTCATTGTATATAAGTTCCCAATAAGCCTATTCCTAACCATCACTATTCTCCTTAAAAGGGCATTTGCTCTCTACTTAACCTCTGTACTTTCTATGTTGTCTGTTCCTTCCGTGTATGTATTCTATTTTTACATGTATATCTAAATTTACAAATAATATGTTGGCTTCTTCAGAGATTACGCCATTATTATATTTGTATTTGAATCCCTAGTGCCTAGTACATTGTCTGGTACATAATGGCTGCTGAATAATTGTGGAACTGAAATAAAAGACAGTTTTCAATCTCTTCACAATCCTATTTATAAAGAAAAGAAGCCAAATCTGTGTAAGATGATAAAGAGAATATCATCGTGACTGGAACTATGAGAAGATGACTGGAATTAAAAGTAGATATTTTAAAAGTTTAATATTTTATAAAAAGATACTAAATTTGGAAATCAGAAGACATAAGTAATTCTTACTTTTTCATATGCAAGCAGTGGGAACTTAAGCATTTCCTTACTCTCTAAGCTTTGGTATTTCTTCTATAAAATGTGGCTTAAACAACTCTTTTTAAATCATCTGTTTTCTTTGGAGAATCAAATGAAAGTAAAATAATGCATATGAAAACACTTGCAAACTTAAAATCATTATATATGACATTTCTATTATTTCACAGAGAGAACGTGACTGCAAAGATTAGCAAAATATAGTGGGACTACCAGTCTAGTGATTTAGTAGAATTACTAGACTAGGTGCTATGAACAATCTTAACTGAACTCTCGAGTAAGTATTCCAAAGATTCAGTGATAAAATTTTGCAATGAACTTGGTTAACCTGAGATGTCGTTGTCAGTGTCATGCCATAGACTGAATTTAGCCGTTATATATTTAGAAATCACATCTGAAATTTAAATGAGATGTAGCAATCATGAATGTTGTTCTTCATTTCTTTTAGCGTTTTATTTTTTTATAAGTTTCAAGTATACAGTACATTGGTTAGACATTTATATAGTTTGTTAAACCATCCCCCTAATTGCTCTTTCTCTCCTGTGGCTCTCTACCTAGCCATTACATTAATGCTAACTGCATTCCCTATGCTGTGCTCCCAATCCACACGACCATTTATCAACTACTAATTTGTACTTTTTTAACACTTCAACTCATTCTCCCAATTCCCCAACACCCCTTCCCTCTGGCCATCACCAGATTGTCCTCTATATTTGTGAGTCTGTTTTTGATTACTTTGTTCTTTTTGTTCCTTCGATTCTGCATATATGTGAAATCATATGGTATTTATCTTTGTCTGATTTATTTCACTCAGAATAATAACGTCAAGGTCCATCCATGTCATTGCAAATGATAGGATTTCATCTTTTTAATGGCTGAGTAATATTCCATTGTATATATGAAATATAACTCCATCCAATCATCTGTTAATGGGCATTTAGATTGTGTCCATATCTTTGCTATTGTGAATAGTGCTGCCATGAACATAGGGGCGCATAGATCTTTACAAACTATTGTTTTGGTTTTCTTTAGATAAATACCTAGACGTGCAATTACTGTATAAAAGGCATATCCATTTTTAATTTTTGAGGAACCTCCAGACTGTTTCTCATAGTGGCTATACTAATTTACAATCCTACCAACAGTGTATGAGGGTTCCCTTTTCTCTACATCCTCACCAACACTGGTCGTTCTTAGAATTATTGATGATATCCATTTTGATAGGTATGAGATGATATCTCATTGTGGTTTTAATTTGCATTTCTCTGATGATTAGTGACCTTGAGCATCTTTTCATACGTCTATTGGCCATTGATATTTCCTCTTTAGAGAATTATCTATTCAGATCTTCTGCCTATTTTTTAATTAGATTGTTTTTTTGTTGTTGATATTGAGTTGTATGAGTTCATTATATATTTTGGATATTAATCTCTTATCAGATGTATAATAACCTAATAATCTCCTATTCAGTAGGTTGTCATCTTGTTTTGTTGAGGGTTTCTTTTTCTGTGCAAAACATTTTTAGTTTGATGTAGTCCCGTCTGTTTATTTTTTCTTGTTTCCCTCGCCCAAGAAGATATATACAAAAAGAAATTACTTAGTAGCACTATCAGAGAGGTTACTGCCTATGTTTTCTTCTAGAACTTTTATGATTTCAGGTCTTGCATTTAAGTCTTTAATGCATTTTGAGTCTATTTTGTATGTGGTGTAAGAAGGTGGTCCAGTTACTTTTTTTTTTTTTGCATGTGTCTGTTTAATTTTCCCAACACCATTTATTGAAGAGACTATCTTTACCCCATTGTATATTTTTACCTCCTTTGTCATATATTAAATGAGAATATAGATGTGGATTTATTTCTGGGCTCTCTATTCTGTTCCATTGATCAATGAATCTGTTTTTATGCCAGTATCATGCTGTTTTGTTTACTGTAGCCTTGTAGTATAGTTTGATATCAGATAGTATGATACCTACAACTTTGTTCTTCTTTCTCAAGATTGCTGTGGCTCTTTGGGGTCTTTTATGGTTCTGCGTAAATTTTAGGATTATTTGTTCTAGCTCTCTGAAAAATGCCATTGGCATTTTGATAGGGATTGCATTGAATCTTTAGATTGCTTTGAGTAGTATGGCCATTTTAATGATGTTGATTCTTTCTACCAATGAGCACAGTATATGCTTCTATATATTTGTATATTCTTCAATTTCTTTTTTCAATGACATAGTTTTCTGAGAACAGGTCTTTTACCTCCTTGGTTAATTTGATTCTCAGGTATTTTATTGTTTTCGATGTAATTGTAAATAGGATTGTTTTCTTAATTTCTCTTTCCAAAAGTTCATCATTGATGCATAAAAATGCCACTGATTTCTAAACATTTATTTTGTAAGCTGTTACTTTACTGAATTCATTGATCAGTTCTAACAGGTGTGTGTGTGTGTGTGTGTGTGTGTGTGTATGTGTGTGTGTGTGTGTGTGTAATCTTTAGGGTTCTCTCTATATGGTATAATGTCATCTGCAAATAATGACAGTTTTACCTCTCCCTTTCCAATTTAAATACCTTCTCTTTGTCTTTCTTGTCCGATTGCTAGCTAGGACTTCCAATATAATGTTGAAGAAGAGTGGTGAAAGTGGGCATCCTTGTCTTTTTCCTGATCTTAAGGAAAACACTTTAGCCTTCCCCCATTGAGTACGATGTTAGCTGTTGGTTTGTTACAGATGGCCTTTTTTAAGTTGAGATATGTTCCCATTATTCCCACTTTGCTGAGAGTTTTTATCAAAGGTGGACGCTGGATTTTGTCAAAAGCTTTTTTTGCATCTGTTGATATAATCATAAAATTTTATCTTTTAATTTGTTAATGTTGTGTTTCACATTAATTGATTTGCAAATATTGTACCAACCTTGCATCCTAGAAATAAATCCCACTTGATCATGACATATGACATTTTTAATATATTGCTGAATTTGGTTTGCTAATGTTTTGTTGAGGATTTTGTATCAATGTTTATAAGGGATATTGACCTATAGTGTTTTTTTTTTGTTTTTTTTTTTTGAAATGTCTTTTTCTGGTTTTGGAATCAGGGTAATGAAAAGAACTAGGGAGCCTTCTCTCTTCTTGAAATTTTTGGAATAGTTTGAGAATAGGTGTAATTTTGCTTCATTTTCAAAGTTGTTCCACCATAACATAATGCAATTTTTGAGAGAAAGAACAGAAACTGTAGTTAGGATAATTTAGGATCACCTCAAACCATATTCCTTTTTCTTTTAAGTTAATTTATTTTTTATAGTTTTATTGGTTAATGGACTCCAAAAAGTTTCATCTGTACACTTTAATAGTAAGGCATAAGTGTATATTTACGCTGTGTCACCTCACATAGTTAGATTTCCTTCTGTCACCACATTTTTGACCTCCTATATCCTGTCTATCTGCCCCCTCCCCAAACCCCTTACTCTCTGGTAACCAGTAGTCTATAGTCCATGTCCATGAGTCTCTGTTTGTTTGTCCCATTCATTTGTTGCTTTTAGGTTATATCCCATTTATCATGTGATTTTTAACTTTTACTGTCAGGCTTATTTTGCTTAGCATGATTATCTCGAGGTTCAACCATGTTGTCACTAATGGCAGTATTTCATTTGTTCTCATGGCTGAGGAATATTCTATTGTATATATGTACCACAGCTTCTTTAGTCAATCATCTATCGTAGGATACTTTGGTTGATTCTATGTCCTGGCCACTGTAAATAATGCTGCTGTGGACATCGGTGTGCAAATATCTTTTTGGATATGAATTTTCAAGTTGTTGGGGTAAATACCCGGTAGAGGGCTTGCTGGATCACATGGTAGATCAATTCTTAGTTTTTTGAGGAAACTCCATACTATTTTCCATAGTAGCTGTACCAATATGCAGTCTTATCAGCAGTGTATGAGCAAAACGTATCCTTTTGCCATGATTCTAAATGCACATATGCAAAATTAAATATTTGCTCCTTTTAAAGTTTAGCAATTTTAAGATATTAAGTGTTGAGTTTTAAGTAATTTCAGTCCAAGTTACTGTCTTTCAAAAATCATTCTGAGAGAAAAACAGTTCTTGAGAATTTTAACAAATGAATCTGGAAGTACAAGTAGAGGGACCTAAGATTTGAAGATCAGCTGTAACTGAAAATTTTATCTCCAGCTAGATATTCCTATTATTAAGGATGCAATAGTAAGAGTCCTACTTAGAATTTTCCACTGAGAGTGTTTCATCTTTGGAGTAGTAATGAAAGTAGCAAAGTGTTCTTTCTGTCAATCAAGTATGTTCAGCTGAGTCATCTCACGATCTAGGCAAGCCAACAGCCATACTTTTTGTGAATATATTCTTCTATTGACCACTGCTTTCCTAGTGGATGAAAACCATCTGTATGCTGAGATTTAGTGGTAGTTCAAGGGGAGAGAGAGAGGACATTATTGTAAAGCCAGTGTATAAGGATATGTACCCTTAAGGAGTAACTTTGTTATATATTAATAAAGAAGTAAATAATGACTGTCTTAATAATACCTCTTTAAATGCAGAATTAATTAACAATTAGGAAATATGAAATTCTTAATTGTCATTTATAAGAAAACCCATGAGCAATCAATACTATTAGTAGAGTTAAAAATGTATTTCATATTATAATAAGACAATTCATTAAATTTCACAAGGGAACTTGCAGTACACAAATGTAGGTCAAAACATAAGAGTCTTTAGGTCAAATGTGAAATTATTTTAAATTCGTGGCACTAAACTAAAATAATTTTTGTACAGTGATTATTTTTTACTTTCATTAGCTATGGTGCTTTAATTTCTAAAGTATGATGCAGCAAGTTTCTTAATATGCATTTGTAGTAAATGCAAGCTCTCTTCTAGCATTTTCTCTTAACATGTCCTTTATGAATAATTTCACCAACTGAATGTTAATGTTCTTAGTTGTAGAAGAGAATTTACTGATATTTCTTTGCTTATTAATATCTTAATAGAAGTTTAATATTTAGGTAAAGTATTCAGATATGCCTACAATCATATTAGAAGCTTGAAAAATTAGACAAGTTAATCTCATTAAGTACTTTTGCAAAATCCAGTTTGAGGTTTACATTATTTAAGGTTTACATTATTTATAATCAATTTTATATGTGAAAACATACTTTGATTTAGACTTCTATATAATTCTCTAAAGCAATTAAAAATCTGATAAAATATAAAAGAAAATATCTGGAAGAAAACAATAGGAGGAAGACTAGAGATAGAAATTGCTAAAAAAAAAAAAAAAACTGATTCTAAGCTTTGAAGAAAGTTCTAAGAGGATTAAAGGTGTTATGTTGAAAACTAATAGTGATCCATAAACATAAACAGATTTTATTAAAAACAAATTATGGTAATATGACACAATTTCATTCATATTATGACTAATAATAGTAATATGTTCAATACATCCACTTACAGATATTTACTGGTGTCTATAATTTTCAAGGACTTTCTTAAATTCTGTGAACATAGAAAACAGAAAATGAAATTCTTGTACTCATGGAGATTATATTCTAACGAGTAGGTGTAAATGACAAATAATTAAATATATGATATATAAAAATGAAGAAAGATAAATTAGAAGGTAACTAGCGAGTGCCTGGGATGTTGAGAGTTACAATTTAGATAGGTTAACCATGGAAGCCCTTACTGAAAAGAAGACATTGAGCAAAGAACTGAAGGAAGAAGGAGAGGAATTAACTTAGTAGCTATTTAGAAGACCCTTAGAAAGGACTCCTACATATATTTTACCATGATTTTGGTGATGCTTGAAATAAGGTCTTCTATAAAATTTAGATATTTAAAGTGATTAATCGGTTTTAACTTAATGAACTATATCCTCAAAGTGTTTACTAATGAAACGAGATCAGCTTATAGTAATGTGCATACTAAAGTTTCTGCCCTCCAACTTGTATTCTTCAATATGTTAATCAATAATTGGAAATCCAGATCTAGAAGGCATTCTTTTAATATTTGTAGACAAAAAGTGGTAAGGTTAGTTAAATCTGCATGGATAAATTACATTCCTGAAGAAAATTGGTCTTATCCTAACAAAAATAAACTTGGCAAACATGACTCTTACATCTTGTATTTGATAAATGCAAGATTATAGAAACCTGGCTAAACAGCTTTATATAAAATATTTGAAATTTTTTGGTTGAACTCAAGCTATGCTATACGTATGTCAGAATAAAAAAGAATAGTTAAATTAGTCCTTACTATATTGAAAATAATTCAGCCATTGTCTTTTGTAGTGTTTATTTTGTTGGAAACAATATGTTCAATGTTAAGAATGTTATTTTAAGGGAGTGCTAATATATCGATGTTAATACAGAAAAGAATAGTAACCCTAGAGGAATATTTAAAACTTTAAACATAGTCTTTCAAATACACTAAATAGTCTTCATTTAGAATTTCAGAAAAGTTATTTCCTCAATGGTCGTAGTAACTTGTCGAAAAATAGGTATTTATGCCAGTTACCTCTCAACCTTGCTTTTAATCAATGTCTTGGGGCTTGCTAACTAGCCTAGTAAGAAAAGGGTTGTGAAAAAAGTTTATTACTACAAATGAAGCATTGTTTTTGGAAAAGTGACTATAAGAAAAAAGATACTAAGAAAAAGCTTTTTTTGTGTGTGTGATAATTAAAAAAATAATAATAAGCCAAGTAAATCTGGGGGAAAGTTGAATCAGAACACCTTGCAGACTATTTTTGATTCTTAAATAAAAATTTTAAATAAATCCATGATAAAAGTGAGAAATTATTACAGAACTTTCAAGAATGGCATGAGGTCCTTTGCAGACTTTGAAGAAATCTCATGTGTCAAGAAGGCCACAGGGAAAGAATCTGTAAAGAGTGTGTAGGTGCTGAGATTGGTCTCTGGCTGATGACCAGGAAAAAAAGAGACCTCAGTTCTAGAAACACAAGAAATGAAATTTTCTAATGACCTGAAGGATCTTGAAATGAATTATCCCCTAGCTTACTCACAGGTCCTGGAGGGGCTACATGGCACCCATCCAGGGTCCATGTGGTAGAAATATCAAGGCAGAGTGTGGTAGAAATATCCATGTGGTAGAAATATCAAGGCAGGGCAAACAACATAGCAGGACTTGGGGCATGTGCCTTGATTAAGGTCTGTACGATGGAATGCTTTGATGTTCCCAGGCTGAGGCTGGATTGTTCTGTTCCAACCAGAAAGGGAAGTATTTTGGTAATTTTAATAGGATTTTATCAAAGACATGCACAAGAGGAAGTCTCTTGGAGGTTGTGTACAGTGCTTATGAGAGGTTAGAGGAGTTTTATGAGGAATTTATATATCTGGGGACTGTTATCTAGGGCATGAATTCCAGAGAAAGGCTAGTGTCACATCAAGGCCCCTGCAGGGCACTTGGCCACAAATATAGATACTAAGATAGCAATATTATGGAGTAGTTTAGCTAAACTCTCAACACAGATGAAAATGCTTGATATCAGCCATGTGAGACCCTGAGCAAAGGACCCAGCTAAACTGTGGTTGTACTACTGACCATGGAAACTGAGAGATAATAACTGTATGTTGACTTAAGCTTCTAAGTTTGTGGTAATTTGTTATTTGGCAATAGAAAACAGATATGAGCCATGTGAACAATTTTGATAGTAGGATAGTGTGGTGGTGGTTATATAATCTAGGTCAAACAAAATGGGACTTCATTCCTTAAGCTAGAAAAAATTGATTTAGAGATGGACATGTGAATCAAGCTTAGTCAATCAAAATTCTCTTTATGATAATTCTGCTACAGCAGATAAAACATTATCTACTGAAGTTTTTTTATTTATTTTTTTTATGCCAGTCATCATGATATCTGGAAAGAGCAAGAAAAATTTTTTTTTTTTGCTAATATTGCTGTATTTCCTCTATCTAGCTATATACAAACCAACTCTATCTAATCAGCTACCCATCCCAGAATTATAGTTACATAAGAAACATGTGCTTTACCAATGAAAGAGTTGTGGCTTATACAGACTGAAAATTTGGGTCTGTTGTTTTTTCCCATCTTATCCTTCATCATTAATAAATTCTGGCCAAAAGTAACTATATGCCATTTCCTAAACTCATCATTTATACTTGACTTCTGTATCTTGCTCACAGTGTTTCTTCCACTGCAATCCACTTGCTCGTGTATACTTTATTTGACTTTTTATATCCAATTTATATCTATTCTTCAATGATATGAGTTGAAGTTGTCTGTCACCAGAATATCTTTGCTCAAAAATTCAAAATTCCTAGATTAATTTTACCTTAGTCCTATAAATGAATTCTCCTTTTGAAATTTAGTGAAAATGGTTCTATTTTTGATAATTCCTCCAAGCTTATTTGAAACGAGTGTATATTCTCTTTATAAACTCTTTTTTAAAGCACTCTTAACTACTTTAAGAATTGTTAATAGGATTTCAGTTCTAATGTAAACATTTTCATTTAAATTTTTAAAATCTTATTTCTAATGTTGATATTTTTAAAGTAATAAAATTTTAAATATGGAGAAATGTGTGATTGTAAATGTAGTTTTAGAACAAAAATGCTACCATCTCGACTTTTGAGAATGAGAATGGAGAGTCTACCATACACTAGGCTACTGGAATGGGGTGCAAAATACCTCCTCTCACTTTGGCTACTCAGTACACTAGAGACTCAAGATATTCTGATACTGACCATGATCCTGAGACACTGGTATTTAATGTAATAGCATAATACTAATCAAAGCATTGAGTTGGACTGGTTTGATATATATATATATAACAGTCCCATATTCTAATTAATAATTTCATAATCGTATATATTTCTTCTTCATTCTTTAGACTGTACAATCTTTCTGGGACAGGGCTGTTATCTGATATACCTTGATATACTTACCTTCTGAGCTGTGCCACAGTGATAAGCAGTTAGTTTTTACTCAGTACATCTTTGGTACATAAAACATAAAACAATCTAAGGATGCTGTATAGGCAGCTCAGAACTAAACCTTAGTAAAAATGCCTCTGCTTGGAGGCAGTGTATGGGGTTTGCCATGAAGTTAATAATAACAGTGAATTAATTTACTGAGAAACAGGAGGAGGAAAATAGTTATGTGATAACAGTTTTGCAATGCAATTGCATACTGATATTTTTAAATCAAACTTTAGGACTTTACTAGACTGACACGTATTTAACTTACTGTGATGTCTGCTCCACAAGGGCAGGAACTTTGTAGGTCGTATTTACCCATCTATCCTCAGCATCTATTCCTAGTATATATTTGGGCCTTGAATAATATTGATTAAATGGATTAATGGATTAATCATTATATCAATGATTAGAAATATGAATTAGAAGGTAATTTGTTAAACATGTGTTCCTTATTTGTTACATAAATTTCTGGATGTCATTTAAAACAACAAAACCCAGAAGAGAATATGAACAGCATCTACTTTTATTTGCAAAAATTCTTATTTATTTTTAGAAAAATTCACTCCTTACCCCCCAATTTTTATATTATATTCCATTTTGTCTCCAAATATAACATGTCCAGTCCTAAGATCATTATTTTTGACTCAAAATAGATTGTCCCTCTTGTGTTCCTTGTTCTATATATTCTAGCTATGAAATCCTGCAAAGAAGGTAATCTTCAAATGTTTTTTTTTAATATTATATTTAATTAATTGTCTTAGACTTTAAGGACATCTGTTAACCACATTTATTTTGATAACAACCCAATTGGATATGGTGGAACTCAGTCTACAGATGGGGAAATGGTGACTCACTTTCCCAAGAAGGTTTAAATAACTGTTACTCAGGCCTGTTCCATTTCCAATTTCTTCATCAGCTCTTTCCATTGCATTTGCTCTCATGTGTTACTTTTTTCTGACGTCTAATAATGTATATAATCTCCTGTACTTTAATTTTATAAATTGTGTGTTATAGTTGAATTAATCACTTGTGCTTATCATGTTTCCTAGACACATAGTAAGCCTTTTGATATCTCGGACAAAGGCTCTCTCCAGCCACCTATGAATATCTACAGCATCCTCTATGTACAATGTTACTTCCTGACACTTCCTTTCGGAGCAATTACCATTTTCATTTTGAAGCAGCCTTATGATTATAGTTAAATCCCTAGTGGGCATCTATAAGGTTGTATTTTAAGTTTTTCCAGTGTAGTAGGTATGTACATCAAGCACAGTTCTTGCTATTAGGCTGCGCTATATTATCACTAATCCCTGTGAACTCAGTCAAGTTGAAAGACATGCAAGGAAATAGCAATTTCAAGAGAATCTGATAGAGACGCATAACAGGTGCTATGAAATAAGAAGTACCAAATCTAAAGTGGAGAAGCCTTGAAAACCATTTTTGGGGGATCTAAGGGCAAGGACTAAGTTTATTGAGTTACATTCACATAACAAAAATTCACCACCTCAGTTATTTAAAATTATATAATTCAGTTATATGTAGTATATTCACAATGCTATGCAACCATCCTAATTCAAGAAAAAATTGAACCCCCCCAAAAAGAAACTATGCTTTTTAAGGAGTCATTTTTTATTTTCCCATGAACCTATCTCCTGGAATCTATTAATCTATTTTTTTGTCTCAATGGATTTGCCTATTCTGGACATTTCATATGAATAGAAACATACAAGTAGATTAATCTTTGTCTAGTAAGTTCAGAGTTTGATCTTCCTTAGGGACAGTTTGTATTTATTGCTGTTATTCCCCTTCTCTATGGGCTATATTTTCTTGTTCAGTTGTCTGCATCATATTTTTTTTGTTGTTGAAAACTGAACATTTTTATTATAATATGGCAGCTCTGGAAATCAGATTATCACCCCCTGCCCAGGTTTGTTGTTGCTTCTGTTGTTGTTGCTATTATTTATTTATGTGACTTTTCTCAACTAATTTTGTTAAAGTCTCTATTCTTTGCAATGTGTGGTTACTAATGTCTCTATTCTGTTAGTTTAGTGACAAGAAAGAGATTGGATCAAGATTTGCATAAAGACATGGACACAATAAACTCCCAGTCTTCGCCTATGGCCTCTGCCTGCCTGCTGGGCATGCCTTAGACATTAGGCCTTCACCAGAGTTTACTTAGCCTTTATTTCCTCCCTGTGGACAGCCTGAAGGCCAATTAGAGGTGAAAGCTTCCTTCTTCTTTCTTGAGCATGTTCCCTACTCTGAGAATTCACAGGCCAATTAGATTCCCAGGAACATGTTCAAGTGTTTAAAAATGTTTATTATCATGAAGCATCTTATTCCCCAGCCTTTTCACCCAAGCTTTTTGGTTAATGATTTGTTCCAAATGTTATCTGTTATCCCAGACAGCAATGGCTAATACATGTCCATGTTTTTACAAATACTCTAGATAGCTTTAGCACTGGAGAGTTCCTAGTTAGTAAAATATAGGCAAGCATTTGGAACTGGTCTTCCAAGAAACCACTAGACAATACAAAACAACAACCATTCTGTGCATATGAGGTCTGCTGTGGTCCCTCTGGTACTGGTGGCAATACAAAGATTAGGGGTTGCTAGTCTCAAAAACATTGAATAACTGGAGAATGTGAAATGGGACTAGGGTAAGTTCAAACACCACAAAGTTCTCTGTTTCTATCAAGATTCAGATGGCTTTTCTTATTTAAGCATTAGCCTCATTGCTGCAAGTTTTTGGTGAGGTTGAGAATTCCAACAAGGTTGATTCTGACAGTTATGATGAGTTTTCATTGCCTTTATAGAAAGATTAACTTTCAGATAATAAACTTTGCCATTTTTACTGATAACATAAGAAAACTTTTAAGATGATGTTACAACTAAGTTGGTTTTGAAAGAATCAGCAAGAATTAGGTAGAAAAGGTAAGAGAACAAACCAGATAGAGAAAGCATGATGTTAATAGTCCCAGAAACAGGCCTGTTATTGAGAAATGCCCCTAGTACAGTGCAGCTAAATTATAGGATGGAATTAAAAGTAAAAAGACATGCATTTTAGAAGAAATAGGTTGAGGACTCAGAGTTCCTTATGCCATAATACAATATTAAGACTTTATTTGGGTAATATGGACTGAATTATTTAAAATATTTGTTAAATCATTTTTATGAACATTATAGAAAATGGATAGTTTGAGAATGAATTTATGCAAGGAATCTAGTAAAGAGACTAATATAAAAAACAAGAGCCTAATAAATGATAAGCCAAATTGAGGATGAGACTGTTGGAGAGGAAAGGATACTTAATATTTAGATAGGGAAATACATAGAAGCTAAAATTTATAAATATTTCCAGTTTCAGCATGTGGGGAGATGGAAGGCATGGCAATGAAGAGGAAGAGTGAGAAAATGTCTAGATTAATGCTGATATTTTGGATTCAGCAAAGCAAGAGGGCATTAAGAATGCTGAACGTGAAGTGAATTTGAAAAAGGAAAGGAAAACTTAGATGTATTTAGATTTGGACATTACAAGATTAAGTTGTCTATGAAACATGCAGGGGTGATATTCAACAGGCACTTGGAGGAACTGGTTTAGTGTTCAAGAGGGAATTCGGAGCTGCCAGTACAAATTTTGAATAGACAAAGGTATATAAAAGTAATAACAACAACAACAAAAACTATGGGTATAAATGAGGTCCTTAGAAATAAAATATATTGAGAGAAGATGGTTAAGGTTATACTAGGATTCTTTAACAATTGAATAGACAATTTATTATTAGTATTGCTAGTCAAATTATAGCTTATGATAAGAATTGATGAAAGATATTAGTCATACTAATCCATGAAGATTATACTACTCTTTCTTAGATTTTTACCTTAACTGTACTACTAGCAAAGTTTTCATATAGTCAAACTAGAAAATTTTCTGATGGATAATAATTATGGAGAAGGAGCTTTGTCCCAACAGTATAGAATCCATAGTTTTTATTTATAGTGCAGAACAGCTTACCTGGGGATAATCATTGTTTTTAACCTAGGTCATCAATATGAATTTTTAATATTGTAAGCTACAAGAAAAGCAAACAAGAAAAGACAAGAGATTTTCAAAATATAATCAGGGGGGCAAAAATTGAGGCATAATTAAATCACCTGACATTAGCCTTATTTCCAGCTTTAATCTATTCTAACATTAGAGATTTAAAAAAAAATAATTACATCCAAAGACATAGCCTAGATGTTGACAATTAATGATTTTTTAAATATTTAAATGTTTTTGGATTTTGAAAAATAATAATCATGACTAAATAGAGTAATATATATAATACAAAATACTATATATTGGGAAAACAACCAAATTACTTGTATTATTTTTCAATGAAGATTGAAATAATCAGTCACAACTACTATTCAAAATGGGCAACATCTTAATCTCTAATGATAAAGAGTAAACTGAGTTATTCAGAAAAGGATTATTTTAATATGAGTATCTCCATTCACACAGTGGATAATTTCCTGGTAAATGTTTCCTATATGAATAGTATATTTGAGGGGAAACAAAGCTTTCTATAAATATACAGACACAAATATTTTGGGCTTTGCAGTCCATACCATCTTTCATAACTATTCAAATCCATCCTTGTAGTGCAAAAGCAGCCATAGATACTACATAAATGAATGAGAGTGGCTGTGATTATTTTTTAAGCCTTATTTACATATAGTGAAGTTTGATTTCCTATTACTTTTATGTGTCACACAATATTAAACTTTTGAGTTTTTAAAAATATTGGGGGTGAAAAACACTTTTTTAGCTCACTATTCAAAACAAACAAAAATAGGCAGAAGGCCACATTAGGCATTTGGGATATTGTTAACCCTTGGCCTAAAACCTAAAATCTACATGATTATTTTTTTCAATTGTGTGTGTATGTATATACATTATATATGCACATACATATATACATATACGTGTGTGTGTGTGTATATGTGTGTGTGTGTGTGTGTGTGTGTATATATATATAAGCAGAATATACATAGGCTAAAATCGAGTTTTCTGGACTCTAAAAATTCTAAGGTTAAACAGTTTGATTTTCCCCCTCATCTTGCTATTCCTCTTATTTAATATACAATAAAGGATTATTATTATTATTGTGTCTCATAAGCTCAAAATGAATGGTTTTTGAAATGACTGCCTACATATATGACTGAATAAAAATATTAACATCGTTTCTGTTCTGGCAGAGCAATAGAAAGAACCAAAAAACAAATGACTCAGTTTTCTTTTTACCCATCATTTTTATGTAGCTATATTATAAGAATCTCAGTTTCTTCATTGGTATTGATTTAACCCACAATGTGTAAGGAAAACTGGTTTTTAAAATTCCATACCCATTTCAATGGTTTACAAAGGAGCATTATAACTGATTTTATCCCAAGGTCAGAATAAATAAAGCACATTATTGAGTCTGTGCTTACAAATCTTAGGCATTTAAAAACTCGGGTGTTTTATAACTATAATGCAGAATTGTTTTAAGTATGTCATTTAATAATTATTATGTGTAAAACAAGACAATTATATTGATTTTTATTTTGGATGCACAATAGTATTCAAAATATGTCAATGCCTGTCTTCCCTCCACATAGTTGTGCTAACCCTTCCATATATTTAATTCTTTAGCTTATAGTAGTTTAATAGACCTTGATGCATTATAGCATAATGGTTAAGAACAAAAGGTCTGCAATTAAACACAATAACTGCAGATCTCAGATCTACTCGCCACTAGTTATGTGAATTTGCACAGTTTACTTATCTGTGACTTATTTTCCTCCTCTTTCAATGGAGATAACAATTGCTAGCTCATGGAATGTTGATATTTAAAAGAGTTAACATGTACATTTTTCTGGTACATTTTAAGAACTTAATGCCTGTGAACCTCTAACATATATTTAAATTAGTCAATAAAATATTGTCATCAGCCTACTTATTTTTAGTTATCTATATTATCCCATCCACAAAGATTATAATATGGGAGAAAATAATTTGGTGCCATTAAAGAAGAATCCAGACAAATTGGTTAATACATTCAGAAGCATATTTTTTCATCGTACAGGTAACTTACATTGAAAATCAGATTTGAAAGAAACTATCAGCAGAAAGCAGCTAAACACGCTGAGGAATTTTATCCTAAATCACACAACAAACAGACAGATTGCTTTTCCTTTTAGAAGGACATATTCATATTCATCCATAGGCATGCATTTATTTGTACCAAGTTTCTCTTACCTTCAAATATTTTAAGTTAGAATGCACATCTGTCTCCGTTTGATGTGAATAAATTCCCTTTGGGTGAATGCTGCCTCTTTCTTGGCTGTGGAAGCATATTAATTAGAAGGTTATTTATAAAACTGTAAATTATCTTGTATCAGGACCACTATATTTAGAATTTATAGCGATTTCAAAAGTGGATAGAAATAATAAACTAAGATGTCAACATGTAACTAGAGATGGAAAAACATGAATTTTTCTTTAGAAATTGTTGTATTACATTTTGAATTTATTGATAGAGATTCATTGTAAAGAAGTTTACAGTTTGTTTGGAATCTTCTAGAATAGGCATTTTGATAAAAAGCAAATAATCCCCAAATATCTTCATATATAGCTAGATGGGTTTTGTTGTTGTTGTTGTTTGACAATTTGTTGCCATAGTTGTTGCCATTATCTTTTTAAATGATTATGCTTCTTAGTGAATAACATGTTTGGCAGTAGCTGGTTTTCAGTGTCTAAGATAAATACTATATTATCTCCAAGGTAAGTCTCTTTCAACATCCTAAAATTGGTTTCTATTTATAATTTTGAGAATGTCAACCCATACATTCCAAAATTAAGAAATATTTTTTTTAATTAAAGGCACAAATTGTAGTAGTTTATTACTATTTAATCTCATAGAGATAATTTTCGACAAAAAGTCATATTTTCAGTGAGAGGATGTGAATCCACTTTCCAACCTAAGAACTATTAATTTATAGTAGTTAATCTATACTTAGGTGCTACATCTCTATTACTGCCTTTCACTTTCCTGCCTCTTTCCCACACCAAATTAGCCATTATTCCTATTACATTGCTTCTTTTTATTTTTTCATTATATTATATATACCTAAAATTAGTGCTAGTCATTTTTCATTTAAAAAAATGATACCATAATATATATTGTCTTATTTTTTACTTATTTTACTCATTATTATTTTACCAATTCTGTCCATATTACATGGATCAAGCAGAAATATATATGTTCACTTTTTATATTTAAAAAAATATATTAGTCTATTTTATTTATTTGATCAGCTTTGTTAAGTGATACCACAGCACAGCTTGATATAAGAACATCCAAATAAGACCACGTTTACATTTTATTTAGAGAGAAATTTTATTTAAAATTAACATTTTGCAATTTCTATCCCCAAAAGCAGTATGTAGCTCAGCCTTTTTTGGCTATATTTGCTAGATGCAGCAAAGCTCAGTGATATCTAATCTAATTTTAGAGATGGTATATATATTACAAATAAAAAATGTTCTCAGATCATTTTAATAAAGTTTCCCCCACATCCACATTTCTTCTTGATTAAATTAAATAGAAATGCCCACTGTCACAGAAAACTGGTGATTTTATTTAATATTTTCAGTGGAAAGAGTATACCACCCGAAGGTAAAAATGTGCTTTTGCTAAATCAAAAGGAAATTTTATATTATCCAGAATACCAATTTGTATAACTATTGCATAAAATTTTTAAAATAAAATAATTATTTCTCTAAATTTATATCTGATATCTTAATATGAGATAATAGGACTTGGAATATTGGCTTAGAGACATGATTGTTTTAAACAAGTAGGATTTTGCCAACGTTTAAGTCCAATGACTGATGTTTATATAATACAATATATCTCAAATTTTAAGGTGCACAAATTAATACAATCTGGGAGATTGTAAAAGAAAGAAAATGAATGTTCATGAACCCCCTTCTCAGACATCTATTTTCAGTAGGTCTGAATTAGGGTTGGAGTTTGGTCTTTTGATGAACAATTTAGATACTTTTAATGCAGATAGTCCACCCAACCCACTGGGAAAACCGTTGCGGTTAGTCCCTTCTCTGGTCACGCTATAGTTTACTCATGTCTTTGATGAGGAATGAAATACACAGTTCAGTATTGTAAACTATTTTCTTGGTAAGAAAATAACATAATTTTATCAATGGTCAGAAAAAGATTTATATTGTTATTATATTTCTTCTTTGATGTTAATTAAATTTTATTTTGTAAGCAAAGTGTTAGGCACATTAATTTTTAAGAAATAATCTAAGTACCTTCTATATCTTTCTTAGAAATCAAATTATACTTATAATTCTTCATGTTGAGCTTATTTTTCTTAAGTTTATTACTTGTGTTTGTCCATATATCTGTTATTTTTATGTAAATCATTCACACTGATTTTTTAAATTAAAAAATAATAATTTTGGCATACCTACAACATACCAAATACGATCCTTAAACTGGGATTACAGCAATAAACAGTCCTTTTCCTGAGTAACTCCATGATTGAACACTAACTGGTAGGGAGAGAAGAATGACTATGAACAAATTCAAATCAGGTAATATTAGATGTTTTAGGGAAAAATAGAACAAAGTTTGTTGGATCACAGTTGGAGCAAGGGGTAGCTATTTCATATAGAGTATCAGGAAAGGACACTGGAAGTGACATTTTATCAGATACTTGAATAAAGTGAGAGCAGCCACTGAGACTTTTGAGGGAAATATTCAGGCCAAAGGAGTAGCAATTGATAGCCTTTGATGCAGATAATGAAAGAACATTGTGAAAGCAGCTGAGTTAAGGAGGAGGAAGTGGTAGAAAATGAGAACAGTGACATAGCTGGTGGCCTTGTTGGACATTTAAAAACTTTGACTTTGTGCGTGTGAGAGGGAAGTTACTTGGTTGCTTTAAACAGAAATGAAATCTAATCAAAACTTTCTGGAGAATAGAACAGTGGTTGCAAGGGTGGAAGAAGAGCCATTCGTTAGCATCTACTGAAGTGACCTAGGTAAAGTTCACAGTGTCTTAGATCAGTGGGGTTGTGGCTGTAAAAAATAGCTGGATTCTGGATTTATTTTCAAAATAGATTTAATAGAATTTGCTGGTGGGTTGGATGGGAAATATGAAAGAGATGAGTTGAAAATGACTGAAAAGTTTAGCCTGAGAAACTGAAAGAATAGATTTCTATTTGCTGAGAAATATAAGATTGCAATAGAAGAATATTGAAAGTAAATAAATAGAAAACATTTATTTTGTACATGTTGAGATAACCTGTTAAATATCCAAATAGACATGAGTGTGAGAATTTCCTCTGACCTGTCCATATTATGTTTACTATTTAACACTCAGGGTTTAGTGTTCTCTATAACCTTGAATATTTAAATATGTAGTAGCTATTAATTACAATTTATAAAACCATTAAATACTTGGTCTTAGGCCTGGATTCTGAGGTAATCAATCACGTTTTAAAATTCTGTGTCAAAATAAATTCTGTGTCAAAATAAACTTCTACCTTTTGTTTTTGTTTCTAAATAATCTGTCTACTAATAAAAAAACAAAACTTTCTCCACACGCTCACACACATAACCCAATAGGTCCCAAAACACACTCCTCATAAATATTAAACTGTTTTTAGTAACTATTTTTGTTCATAAGTAGATATCATTTTTATAATATTTTGCTCCATTAAAGCTCAGTTAACTAGATGTATTATTATATCTAGTTAATAATATATCAAATTATGTTTGTATTTATATGTAATTATTTAAAAAAGCAATAAATCAGGAATTAACCTGAAATTTGGGGATTTTTTTTGCAGTATAGATTTTATATTTCCTAGCCTTTTATAAAAGTGAAACACAATTTAGCCTAATGCTCACAGATGTAAGTACATTTTGCTTTAACAATGAAAGGAAATAGAGATAATTCTGTATAAGTCAACATCAATATGTGTATAGAAATGTTTTCCTTATAAGTAGAGCAAAATCTTTTTGAACAAGTCATAATAGTTAACATTTACTGAAGCCTACGCACTAGTCATTTTTCTAAGGGCTTTACGTGAATTATCTTATTAAATCCTCACAAAAAATCCTTTGAGCTGATTCCATTATCATTTATTTTCTAGATTATAAAAAAATGGAGGCACTGAGAAGTTAGGAAAGTACAACATGGCAACACAGCATTAATAGATATAGCCTGAACATGACCTCATTTCTTCACTCCATCATGTGTTTTTGTAAGCATTAAGATATAACAAATAATGAAAAATACTTCTGTAAATGTGTAGTTTTGATATAACAGCTTATGTGAGAGGGTCCAATAGACTAGCCTTTAGATGATTAGCTGGACAACAGTGAGGTTGGCCCTCTAGGACTATCATTTGTAAAGTGGACCAAAAGTTGACATATTTTGCTTTCCAGGATAATGATTTGAGACCCAACTCATTCCCTCTCTTATTTTACCATTGGAGCAAGGCAAGACAACTAACTGGGCTAGCAGTTTCTTAGGACTGATCTATAAAAGAACATCATTTATAAGCCCCATGAAGCTTAAAATAGCATTTCCTTATTCTGGTGTTCACTCAGTTGTATGACATGCTGAGATTTCCTTCCTCGGGCATTTGTACATGTTCTGTCTTCTAAGGATGTTGATCCTAGGAGTCTTTCAATTTGTTTTATTAGCTTTCCAAACTCAAATTTCATATCTTCAGAGAGGAATTTCCTGACCACCTGATCAAGAAATTTTCCTTTACTCATTATGTACATTTTTTATCATGATTTTGTGTTCATTTCTTTCATAGAATTGCACATTATTTATAAATTTGTTTCCTTGCGTATTCATTGACTGCATTGCCTCCTTCTCTAAAATGTAGGCTTACTTCACTTCTCAACATGTAACAATTGCCTATCACAGCATCGTGCACATCACAGATAATCAATAATTATTTTTTAAATTAATGAATCAATAGTGTCACTATTCTATAATTTTCCCAACTACACTCAATAAATAAGACTTTGCCTCACTTTTTGGTGCCTGATATTAAAGAGTGCTTACTTCGATTGAAAGATGTGGGTCATAATGTGGGAAAGTAAATAAGCTTTCTGTAACTTAAGTTAGCCCAGTAACTATTTGCTGCAGATTTAAAAAGTTTGTACCAAAATTATCCTAAAATGCCGGTTAAAAATTTTCCTAAAAGCCTCATCACCTCACACTTGTAATTAAAACAAGATCTTTCATGTGAAACCTAATGGATTCCTCTACTCAATATATCTGCTTCTGTCACTCATTTCCTGGACCTAAAATCTCAATACCTAAGCTTCAATTCTGAGTCCTCTTTATTCCTTCTAGTTTATGTTGTCATGAAAATCTTTACCCATTCATATATCCTTAAACCTCTTTATTGAGTAGCAAATATATATAATGTCCAGGAATTTAATAAAATCTTATTTCTGAGCATAGATAAGTTTTAACATCTCTGAGGCTTCAATTTATCTTCCATATAAAGAAAATGACATTCTCTTGTTCTGATAGGTACTATGAAGTTTATACAGTGATGCAAACTAGAGCTTTGGGATTTGGTTAGAGTCCTGCCTCCTCTCCTTAACTACTGTAAGTCTCTGAGTGATATTCCAACCTATAAACCTGAAATAATAACATCTACATACTTCATATTCATCTAGAGTGAAAGGTGCACTTCCTCGTACATAATAGGAACTAAATAAATTGTTGCTGCTGAAGAGCTTGGTGACTCAAAGGGAAAGTTGGACATATAAACATTAGTGTAATAGCAAGGTTACATGCTGAATAACGAGAGCTTTATATTCATAGAGTGGTCACAAAAAAAGGGAATAGTCAGTACTTCTGAGGCAGCAGTTCTTTATAAGATGAGACAATTGAACTGAATTTTGAAAGAACAATAGTTTTTCTCTTGATGGATATGGGTAGAAATGCATTCTGTGAAGAGAAAATGTACTAAGAATGAGAAGCAATGAGAAATGGTGTGATGATCTTTGACTGCATAGCAGTTTCTCAGCCTGAATTGAACATTGGATGAAGGTAAACAGGAGTAAAAAAAAGGGAAGGGGCTAAATATGTTGTTAGATGTACATAGGGACAAATCTTAAAGGATCCTATGTGGCATAATAAATATCCATTATATAATAAGCCAATCTTGTAAGTAAAATGTATCTCTGGTTCTATGAGCCACTTTAGCAAATTAATTGAATCCAATTAGGGGGTTCTTAGAATATCCAATCTATATATTAGCTGTTGATCAAAAGCACAGGTGATAACCTGGGCTTTCGACTGGTATTCGAAGGGGTTATAGGGGAGCAGTGTTGTGGGATTGAACCCTTAACCAGCGGAATCTGACACTATCTCTGAGTAGAGAGTATCAGAGTTGAGTTGAATTATAGGATATCTAGCTGGTATCTGAGAGTTGTTTGTCTGAGGAATCCTCCACATTGAAATTGGGTGATCAATATTTTTAATTATTAAGCAGCCCAGTTGTTTCTAAGCAGTAGTGCAGTGGCAACTTTTAGGTTCTAGGATGGTTCACTACACTTCAGTAGGTTCAGCTGATGAGAAGACAATGAACCCAAGTGAATGTACTTTAGAAAGTACATTACTCACAGTACAGCAGATAGCATGAACTCCATGTTTGCATCACTACCTTATTCTCCCAAGTTTCATGGGGGTGATGCAGAGATGGGCTCAAGTGGATGGTGTGTCACAGATAAGAAACACTTAGGAAACATCCGGTCTTATAGAGTGATTGCTAGAAAACCTGCTCATCTTCTTCAGAGAGAAACATCTTGATTATCTTGAAATGTCAACAAGTTTTCTTTGGAGAGAGAATTGAGGCCTTTATATTTGCAGTCTTGATATATATATATGGGGGGAAATAGATTGAGATTATTTTTATTAAATATAAGTAAACATGCTTTGAATAGGTAGGCATAAAGAAATGTGAGAGATTCACTGAAATTTTTCCCCAAACTCAAAGAGCTTTTGAGCATACATTTGAATAAAAATGAAGAAACTAGAATCAGAAAACCTGAAAAAGAGTGCTCCAGGACGTGAGGTTAATAAATTTAAAGTCACATAAAATGGCACATTTGAGAAACAATGAGATGTTATGTTTGACAAAAGCAGAGTAAATAAAGCATATAGTGATAGGAAATTAAGTCAGAGAGATAGGCATAGGCAAAATTATGTAGAATATTTATTATCATTTTCAATGTAGACCTCATGTTGAGAGTCATGGAAAGCTATTTAAGGGTTTGAATACTGAAATGACAAGATTTAATTTAGATTTTAGTAATTTCACTCTGGATGACATGTCGTAACATTTGTAGAAGTGCCCACTAAGGAAAATGAAAGAATTATAAATCTGAAGTGATTGTGGCATGTAATATATTAATTAGATTCAATATGTTTTGAACTCAGATGATAGAAATTTCTGGTAGAGTATAAGCAAACGAAAGTAGTCAAGAATTAAACTTTTTTTTTCGATAAGTGCTTAAGCAAATTTACTGTTATTACCATGGATAAAACTAAACTGGAGAGGGAATTCAAGAGGGTTGTTTAGATAGAATGTCTACATTGTGCAAATCAAGATTCCTCTGTGATCGAATGGGCCCCTAAAAGCATGATGGGCACATAGTGGGCACTCAGTAAATATTTGTTGTATTAAACATTTTATACAAAAACTATTGGCTGCAAATACATTATTTAATTTGCTGTGAAAACTCATGAAATAGATAAAACATCAATAAATGCTCCTTTTACAGCTTGCATGATAGTATTACAAGGCTACTTAAATATGTATTAGACATACTGCAAACAAGACAGTAAATCATGAGGCAGTATCATGAGTCATGTGTACATAAGGCCTGCAAAATCAAATAAACCTATTTAATTGGCTAATTCAGAATTCATCCATAAAATTAAACTATAATAAGCAAATCTAACATATTTTTAATATTCATGGTATAATTTACATATTATAAAATAATTTTTTCATTTTTACTTTAATGTTTTGAAATTGTGCATATATGTATCTACCACCATTCCAAATCAGATATAAAACAGTTTTGTGATCATGAAAATTTCTCAAATGCTTCTTTTTACCCAATTTCCAAACTTCTGCATCCGTATCCCCTGAGGAAATTACTTTCTAATTTATATTATCATGGATTACTTTGCTTATTTGGGGGTTTCATACAAATAAAATAAATTGTAAGTCAATATGGTTTAGATTTGATTTATTTTGTTCAGTGTAATGCTTTTTTATGTTCTAATAGTATAATTTTGTTAAAGATTCCTTTTATCACTCTGAAGGAGTATTACTCCTAAACTCATGAGTTTTTAATGCATGTTGTATTTTATCAAAAGTTTTCTTTTGTATTTACTGAGGTCATCATACACTTTTCTTCTTTATATCGTTAATGTAGTAAATTGATTTTCAAATGTAAAATTAGTTTTTCATTAGTGAAAACTCTCATTGGATCATATGGTATCCTTTTTATATATCAGTGGATATAATTTGCTAATATTTTATTAAGGTATTTTGCATATATGATGATGAGAAACTTTTCTGTGATTTTATTTTCATAATATTCTCATCAGATTTCCAGGTCAGATTATATAGGCCTCAAAATAATGATTGGATGGCATAGGGAATGCAGTCAGCATTAATGTAATGTCCAGGTAGAGAGCCAGAGGAGAGAAAGAGCAATCAGGGGGATCATTTCATAAACAATATAAATGTCTAACCAATGTACTGTGTACTTGAAACATAATAAAATAAAATTTTAAAATATGATTGGAAATTGTTCAAATCAGCTTGATTTTCTAAGAGTTTATAAAGTTGTTTATTATTTTAAAAAGGCTTAATAAAATTGATTAGTGAAGCCATCTAGACCTAGAGTTTTTTCATAGGTATTTTATTGTTTTCAATCATGTTGATTGAGATAGAGCTATTTCATGTTTTATTTTGTTTTGATCCAGTTTAGATAAATTGCATTTTGTTTTGCTTTTTTTAAAATTTGTACTTGATTTAAGTTTTCAAATCATTGGCATAATGTTCTTCATTATATTTCCTTATTATCTTAATTACTGTAGTGTCTGTGCTCTCTACTTTTTCATTGCCGATATTGTTAATTTGCATTTTCTCTCTTAGTCTTGAAAGTTATTAGTTAAAATAATCTTAAAAAGGCAACTGTATTTACTTTCTATCCCTGGAGATAGTACAAACCAGCAGCAAGGATGGCTATTAGAATCATAAAACAAGCAATAAACTATACTAACTGAGGTGGAAATGCCTGCAATGAACATGTTAAATTGACTGCACTATCCACTCCCAAAATGACAAGATGATCACGTTTCAGGGGAGAGTTTGGAGGTCATTCCTTTTACCTAAGTGTTGAGGGATGCACTGATGAGTGGGTCAGACACCAGCATCCTGGCACTTCACCGATGGCTTTCCTCTGAAAGCCAGAGCTGACAGAAAGATTCTGTTACAATACTGGGCTCACTGATAACAATAGAGACATTAGAACTGCAAAACCATATAGACCAGGTGTCAATGCTTAGCCAACAGATGCCACATGTGTCCAATTGTCATAGTGAACAACAACATCAGAATGACAGCCAAGACTTAAACAGTGTTATGAGCTATTGAGTAGAACACAGTATCATGAGGGCAAAATATGTGAGCTTTCAATAAGGGTAATTCTAATTTTGTTCAACTCAAAAGAAGTCAAGAATGGATGATCATGAGTCTAAGAGCAGTTGCCCCAATATCATGATGCTTTGCTCAAATTCCACACCTAAGTTAGTTTTCTGACTCAGTGAAAATTAAACTAAAGGTTTGTTACTTAGGAGAAGGGACTCCATGATGAAATTAATACAATAATAATTACCTCAGTCCTTTTCCAAAAGAACTGAATCACAATTCCTCTAATAACTGTGATGGTGGGAAAAGAAATTGGGGGAATACCTAATAACTTTGATGACTGATAGTCACTAGGTCCAATTTGATGTGCATATCTTTAGATCTAAAGTGGTATCTTGACTGTTGGTAGAGAATTCTCCATGCTCCTCTCAATTTTTACATATTTTTGAATCAACTTTTGTTTTGGAATATGTTTTAGAAACTATAGCAAATACTTTTAGAAGATATAGCATCCCCTTCCAGGGCAGAGGTCAGATTTGTCTGCTGAACATGATAATAAAGATAGTATCTCTGGGAGAAGGGGTATTTGAGGTAGTTTTCTAACAGTGCCCAATCACAGATCTGATTTTGAAATCTTAAAGTCCTCAGCTGTGATGCAAAACCACTCTTTGTGCAGTATCCATGTGGATTACTCCACATGGACCCCAATGGGGCTTGGAGAGCAGGAGGAACTAATAAAAACATGAAACTCAAGATTCTTCCTGTGCTGTGAATAATAAAATCTTTTGTATTTGTCTCTGACCCAGGACTCTGATGTCTTCTGCTAGCATCTGTGAACTTGTGGCAGGTTGACTTGTTAGTTTGCAAGCAGAACTAATGCCAGACACTACGCAGTTTTTTAACAATTCTTCCTTGCCCTGTTATACATCTGAGACAAAAAGGGAGCAGGTATAAAATTGAATTCAGACCCAGTGATCCCATAACGAGTCCACAGACCCACCTGGTGATCATTTTTCTAACCACTATCTACTAAATGTATAATCAGAATGAGTCTATTTGGCATAAAGCATGACCACTACATTTGATCCATGGCCTGTGTGGTAGAAACTAACGGCTTTTAAGTCATTGTGGCTCCTCTGAAACTGATTCTCTGCCACAGCCAAGATTTTAATTAAATAACAATCATATTTGAGGGAATAACAAAAATTAATAGTACCTTAAAGAACTAATAGATGCAGGATTGGTAATCCTACTATATATCTCAATTTAATTCACAAGTCCAAATACTGCAAAATCAGACAGGATGTGGAACATGAAAATTAAATTCCATTATCTCAAGCAAATGGTGACTTTAATTTCAGATACTCTACCAGATGCAGTATCTGCTAGAGAAAATTAATATGATCACAGATACATAATATGAGGCCATAGATTTATTAAGTTTATTTGTTTACATCTCTAATTGGAGGGAGAATGAGAATAAGCTCACATTCACTTGGAAGAGATAATGGCATAGTTACAGTTTGCTCAGGGCTATGTTAACTCTCTTGCTCCCTTTCACATCATCCAAGGAGATCTAGATGGCACATCCCATAGACGGGTGGTCTCCAACCTTCTTGACACAGAGACTGGTGCTCCTATGAGAAACTAATGCCTGATGATCTAAGGTGGAGTTGAGGTGGTGATGCTAGTGCTGGAAAGCAGCTGCAAATACAGATGAAGATTTGCTCACTAGCCCGCTGCTCACCTCCTACTGTGTGGCCCAGCTCCTAACTGGCCATTTACTGATACCAGTTCGCGGCCTAGCCTGGGGGTTGGAAACCCCTGCCATAGGTTATCGTTGGTACACTGAGTTGATATCACACAAATAGGGTAGATGGACAAAAAGTGGCTAAGGCATTAGAGGCCTTGGTAAAACATGTACTCATATAATCAGTCAGCAGACCCACCTACCTGAAAGTTATAGAGAAATACCTATGGCAATTCTTACTCAGTCTTACATTACAGTCCCCTTGAACCCTCAAATAGAATCTTAGGGACATTTCTTGACTCATAATGGGATATGCTGGTCAGATCTTGTAGTTCCTTTGGAGTGTTATTACTTTCCAGTCTTATCAGGTTTAACATGTCTTCAGAATGCTAATGGCATTATAACTTATGTTTTGGGCCTGGTAGTTAAAGTACCTCCTGAGAGAGTCATCTTTTGCCATGTAGAGAAAAGTCCTGAAGTATCTTTCTGCGTGAGGGAGTGCTGCATCACGCTACACAGAGAAAGGTCACTAATTCAATCTCTGAGTGGTGTGCACACCAAACGTCCTCAGAGATCTCAGTGGAAATATACCATCACACATTTAAGGGTCCCAATTTTTACAAATTATGCCTGATGTTAGCGCACCAACCAGAACTGACAACATTTAAACATCTCTGGTTCTCTATGACCATGAATATCAGATCCTGAATCATATACTTATCTTAATTTTCCTTCCACTGTAGAAGATAAGGGCCTTTTTACGTGCTACCAAATAGGATCTCAGGCTCTTACTCTGACCGTTTAACTGCTTAACTGCCTTCAGTTTCTTCCTAATCATTCCACTGTAGAACATTAAAGTAACAAAAGAAAATAGGCAATTTTATTGCTCTTGTAGGAATTTTTTCCCCTGTAACTTACATCATCTCACCTAGCAGTCAATGCATCTGCTACCACTGATAAAATCTTCTAGAAATAGGCCTGCTACATTGCGCCTAGTGCTCCATGTTCCACACAAGATGGAGTCATCCCTGCCAGGTGGGTAATGAGGGATAGCCTTAAAAACTTCTCCTTACTGCCGTTTTCTCAGACCACTCTCTGGACGACCTGTATTAGTTCAGATGCTCAAGCAACAACAACAATATGAAACTACTCCAAGAATAGATTAGATGCATACAAGTTTATCGGGTGGAAAACATCTATGAAGGATTAAAGATGAGAAAGAGAAAAGCAGCCCCCAACGAGTGGGAGCTGGCCTGATACCATCAGCCGTAACTTAGTTTTGTTGTAAACTGGCCCGCAATCATGAAGAGGCTGGGACATTCCCCTGTTGAAATGAACAATCCCACAGAACGTAAGGTTCACTCTGTGACTATGATTGATCAACATAAAAATAAGATGCCTCTGTTTATTAAAATAATAGAAATTTGTTCTCACAATTCTGGAGTCTGGAAGTCCCAGAGAGGTGCTGGCGGGTTTTGTTTCTGGTGAGAACTCTCTTCCTGTCTTGTAAACAGTGCCTCTTTATTGTGTCCTCACATGGTCTTTTCTCTGTGCATACCCTAGAGAGCTCTCTGGTGTCTTTTCTTAAGGAGGTGCCAGTCCTGTCATAAGGGCCCTGCCTTTATGACCTCATTTAACCTTAATTACCTTCCTAAAGGCCCTGTCTCTTAAAACAGTAATATTTGAAGTTATGGCTTCAACATACAAATTTTTGGGGAAATCAGTACAGTCCAATTACATTCCATAAACATACACAAAAAACATGAATATTGTCCAAGCCAAAAAATAAAAAACATCCCTTTGACATAATAAGAAATATATATTTGGTCTCTAGTCTCAGATAATGATAAAATTTGGTCCCTGGCCTCATTTTCTGACATACAGCTTCTAACACCTGGGAATGTGTGTGTGTGTGTGTGTGTGTGTATGTAATAATGAGATGGCAGGTTTTAGGGAGTTTCTGAATAGCATATGGGTAGTTGACAGGGGAACTAAACATGTGATTAGAGTTAGAATTTTCATTACTCTCCATACCTCCCCCTGGGTTGTGTTAATCACCTATGATAATTTAATCAATCATACCTACTCAATAAAGCCTCTACAAAATGCTTATTTGAAGGGATTTGCGGAGCCTCCAGGTGGGTGAACATATGGAGGTGCTGGAAAGGTAGCTCATCTAGAGAGGGCATGGACGTGCTTCACCTCTTTCTCACACCTTGCCCTATGTGTCTCTTCCATCTGGCTGTACCTGAGTTGTATTGTTCTACAATAAACCAGTAATCTAGTAAATAAATGTCTTTCTGAATTCTATGAGCTGTTTATCAAATTAACCTGAGGAAGGATTTGTTGGAATCTATAATTTATAGCCAGTTGGTCAGAAGCACAGGACTTAAAATTGGTGTCTGAAGTGGAGTAGGGCAGTCTTCTGGGACAAATCCCTTAACTCACGGGGTTTTTTTTTAACTCCAGGTATTTTTAGTATTGTAGTGACCACTGCTCCTTTACCAGTTATAGCTTTATCTTTTCACTAGTCTGCACTTCTCATAGATAGGATTTAGTAAAATATATAATCATAAAATCACTCCTGCTTTCTGACCACATCCAATACAGACCTAAGCCTAACTTACTTACATTCTCCCTTAAATCACCTAACACAAGTAGTTCTTAAAACAAGTTTTGTTTGTTTGTTTGTTTGTTTGTTTTAATTTTTCTAATACCCCATAAGTGAGACACTCTGCTGTCATTATTTTCCTTCACTGGAATGAGTAACAACTCACATTTTCAATGACAGTGGTGTTCCTGGTAAATTTTGACTATAGGACATTGACAAATGGGAGAGAATGAGAGCAGTCTGAGAGACCCTTTTGGTTCGCAATGCATATCTAATACTTGTGAGAGGAGAGAAGAAAGAAGAATTGCCTAGTGAGAGACACAGAATCCAGGGAAGTTCTGATCTAGGCACATGGCATAAATAAAGATTGTCCATTAAAGGAGTCTTCAATTTGGCAGGGTTTATCACAGCCTTTGGTTGAAAGCAGACTGGGAGAAGTGCAACCACAGTGTGAATATTGTAGTAAATCTAGCTCTAAGGCAGCTTGATGGTCATCATTCAACTACACTCTTCACAAAAGTTCCTCTTGAAGGGAGATTTGACTGATGCACCTCCAGGGACACTATGGAAATAAAGAGGAAACATAGATATGAGCTATAAGGCCAAAATTTTATCACTGATAAAAGGTAGTACAATTTGAAAACATGAATACTAATAATGGATTCAAGAGCAATTTAAAAGATATGATTGTTAGAACATCATATCTGATTGGATATTGAAGTATAAAAACAGGAATAATTAATGGATAACAAGAAGCTTAAAGTTTGAGTAGCCTGGAGAATGGTAAAGTCAAAATAGTAATATTAAAATTAAGATAGAAACAGTTTATAGGAGGATATGGTGAGTTGATTTTGAGATTCTGGAGTTATTTATAAGTCAAAATTACATCATAATATTAAAATATATAATTGGGGATCATAAGAGAGATGGAGTAAGGCTTTTAAAGAAAAAAAAAGGAAGACAGTATAAATTTATCTTTAGATTATAGATAAAATTGTGGGTGGTTAAATAACTAAGATAGCCAGTATAGAAAGAAAAAAAAAGTACAAGAATTAGGGAAGAGCATGGAAAACCAGTAAAAGTAAATATGAAGCAAGAGGAACTTAATACTTGGAAATTAAGAGGAGTCCAAAAAGTTTGGAGGACTGGAATAACATTTTAAAAAATTCTGAGTGGCAGAACTGTTCTCAAAGTCTTATACATTGGGGTTTTACAAAAGCAGGATATTAAATACAATGAACAAGTAAGCATAAACCTGCTTTGTTCTATTTTTTATGTAAATAATTTTATGTGTATAAGAAATTAATCATATTTGGACATAAACAGTTTCTAAATTGACATAAACAGTTTTATAATGAGGACTTAATATTCATTTCATATTACCCATTATTTAGTGATTATTTCATTATAAATTATAATTTTTATAAAAGTTCTTTGCTTGTATTTGAAACTTCAGACAAGTCTATACCAAGGTCAAAATCTAAATATATTTTACAAAGATTTTATTCAAATTTTTGAAAATGAAAGATCAAGGAAATACTAAAGGCTGAATTTAGGAAATACGTGTCTGAAATCTACCTTTAGTCTTTCCTGGTCTTCAGCAATGGAATCATATACAACATTTATCTCAATCAGTACCATCTTCCTGACCTTCCAAAATGTTATTTTACCTCTAAAAATTCAAAATCGAATAAATATGATACATTTTCCAGGAAAAAAATATCCAATCTATGAACCACTGGACAGGAACTAATCAAAAATTATCTTAAACATAATGATGTTAATACACAAAATACAATATGCTATTTTTCAAAAGGAAGGGAAAAAACTCATTTTTATAACAAGGAAATTTGAAACTTAATTTATAAACTTAAAAGAAAACTTTGAAAATGGAAAATATTCAGAGTTCCAGATTTGTCTATTATTGCAATAAGTTTTATATTTTATCCTCCACTTCAAGATAAACTTAGGTACTCATTGCTTATTGACAAATTATATAAAATGAGAGCTCAAATTATTCTGCATTTCTGAGTGAGAAAAAATTTTATCTATAAAACTACATTGCCTTCACTGTATATATAAAACAGTAGTTTTTTAAAAAATATTTTTTGTCAACCTTATCTTTTTGTGATGAAGCTTTACAATTTCTAAATAACGATAGCTTTGAAAATATTGAAATTAATCAGAACCATCCTTCCTTGTCAGAAAATCTTGACTACGAATTACTGTTTATATTCTGTTACACCAGTATTTATGATTTTCACATATACAGAGGCTATTCAAAAAAACCCTCATTGGTAAACTACTAATCTGACAGTTCTTCCTAGGATTCAATATCATTAATTGCATATATATACAAAATATTATATGAAGGAAGTGGAACTAGATGAAATACTTATGATTGTGGAAATGTAAGGTGAGAGTACTAAAATAATTTTTATGGCATATTTCAATTTTATATATATCGAAAAATTATAATAAAACTTCTGCTAGCTCTGTAGCTCCTCGTCCACCAAAGATTTTAAAAGAAGCTTTAAATTCCTAAAAAGTATTGTCTGGAAATCTGCAGTATCTTTTAATCTGTGGTTATTGAAACTATTAAAATGGTTTGTAAACAAAGATTTGTGTGCTAAGAGAAAAACAGAGAAGGCTGGGAGCCCTCTATGGATGAAAATGAAAAACTTGTAATGCTAAGTATTCAGACATGTAAGTTTGCTTATACAGAAAACACCCTCAAGTTTGTAAATTGTATGACTTGCTATTCAGGTTCTAAAAGGCTTTATTGACCACAGTCTCTTTAATAACCATAGGTTTGAGGGAAATGATTAGAAAGATCAACAACCGTAAAGCTGTAGATTATAGACAATTACCAGATTATCAAGATTTTCCTTTTTGTTTCTCTATGGCTTCGTGTATACTAAGTACAATTTTTGTTGAAAAATTACAGAATACTTTATTTGCTTACATCAGTTATTATGTAACAATTATACTATTATCTCATTTATAAAAATTTAATAATTTAGCTATTTTCATGTTATTTTAATATTAAATACTTGAAACTGATGTATTTTTCATAAAATTGTTTGAACTAGGAAATTACTTTCTACAAATGTGGCACAAATGAATAGAATAGGCATCTTAATAAACCATGTTGCATTTTTTTAATGCTTTTACTAGTTAAAAAAAATGACTCACTGTGAGTACGTTGTCCATAGCATCAAAAAGAATACGCAGTATCTTCTTGACAACATGAAACATATATACTATTTCCATGTATAATAAGTAGCTGGCTATATAGTGAGATAAAATTACAGGAAATATTTCTCCCATTGCTCTTTATAGAACTTGAAATTGATTTATTCACTCAGGGTATATTTATAAAATCTTAACCATTGTCAGGAAATCTGCTAAGAAAAATAGACACAAAGATAATCAGATTAAAAAGAAAGAGTCTTTTCCCACGTGATCTTTACCAAATAACTCCCTTAAGTAGAGCCCTCTTTAGTCTTTGCAGAGCACAAAATTTTATTTGGTTAGGGTATATATATCATACCTATAACTAAAAATGTTCATATTTTAGCTATTTATCATAAGTTCCTATGCTTTTGATTTCATATCTCAACATAGCTTAATGCTTGATTTCTTGTTCCTATTTTATTGGCTTCTCATCCCAAACATAATTTTCACCAATGTTAAAGAAGAACTGAACACTGTAATTCACGTTTATTGCATCTGCTCTTCCACTACGTTTAATGGTGTATTAAAATATGCAGCAAGCCAAGGATCCCTTTGCTATTTTCAGGTTTAATTCCTTTGCTGAATCTAATGTTTTCTCTCACCTCTCAATTTCTTTCCTCCTTTGCAGTAACTATCTCTGTTTCATTGGATTGTGATCTATCGTTTACATGCCAGATTTTTTAAGCCACTGATATATAGCCAGATGTTGCAGGAACATTCAAATTTACCACCCCCTCGATCAGTAAAACAGGTACTTGTGTTTCAGTACTTAGCTCTCTTACGTGGTAACAGGCCAGATTGAAAAGCAGAAAGCACTGGGAAAATATAAACGTTTGCCTAGGAGAGGTTACATGCTACTTTAGGATACAGAGATTCCAGCAGTGTGCAATTTGAAATTCACAATAATGGACATCTCACTTTGTGAGACTTTGCTATTGTGAATAGAATATGCTATAATAGAGAACAGAGGAGGAGAGCTAAAAATAATCCATTGCATTGTGTTGGTATCTATGAGGCAAAATTCTGCTGTTTAAAACTTCTACCACTTTGTATGTGGAAACCAATTAGGTATAGGAAGCTTTTTGGATGGTACGCACAGTCTAGCTAACCTCATTTCTTTTTAAAAGGCATGCCAAGAAAAAAAGGGTGAAAAGACATTTGGAATTTTTGTGTGCTGGTGACAGATAGCCCAGAGGGTAGAAAAAAAGATCCAGTTTCCAGCAATTATCCTTATTGAAATGTAATGCACACAAGAGTGCTGTTAATACATTTATTTTAGTAATTTTTGTATCTAACATCTTTTAAGGAAAATGAGCCAAAGTTATTGCATCCCATGAAAACAATCACCAAAGTTCTCTACTCTTGAAAAAAACAAGGATAATTTATGAAAAAAAAAAAATTCTGTACTGTTCAGGTACCTAATTTTTTTTTTTAATAATTAAATGTCCGTCAGCATTTTAAATGCAAACTCTATTTTCAAAAAGTTTATGACTTGGTTGTAAAAATCAGCACCAACCTAGAATTTGGCATAGTGAGTACTTAACGAGGGGCAGTGACATTCCAAATGCATGAGGACCTCCCAGGGCAGGAGTCACACAACCACCCACAGCAGAAATTCTAAGCCACCTTCTAAAATGGATTGAGCTTCCCAAAAGTGCCAGGATCCAGAACTTTCCTCTGCTACTGACCAGGGTAGATGAAGTTAATTGGTCCAGGAAAGACGAGGCCATTATATTGGTATTTTTTTTTTTTAAGTGTTGATGAGAGAATCAAAATAGCATAGATGATAGAGGCTCTGTTCATCCTTCTGGCGACCAAATAGGGGTTGTGATGGAAACAAGGAACAGCAACAAGGAAATATCACCTGGGATCTAGATGAACAACCCATACAACTAGGGAGAAATTCAAGAAAGTACCCTGTAGTGGTGGAAGGTGGGACAGGGCGAGGATGCGGGGCTGCCTGGTCTTGAGGGGCTGAGTGAGCTGGAGTCTGTAGCAGTGGTAGATGCCTCTTAAAGGGGCTGCGTCCATGAGCGGATTTTCCCGGTGATGGACCTGCTTGCTCTGAGTGGCAGTACCCATTTGGCTGCATGCAGGGGGCACCAGGGACTTGCAGGGAGACATTGTCAGAGTGAAGGTGGAGGCGAGACTCGCTCTGTGTAGAAGTGCTGGTGATATCTATTATTTCTTGTTGAGCCCTTCCCCCTTTCAGTGTGCAGACACAAGCCTTCATAGCCGAGAGGTCATCAAACTGGATAACAGAGGTTGCTCCACCCAGAGGATTCCCTGACACCCTGCCTCCCCAAACCACATCCATGTGTGTCTTCAGCATGTCAGGTGCTCCTTGCTGAGCAGCGCCTAGACTCACACTAGAGGCAGCCAACCTTGGTTTCTGGTGTGGCCTTTTGAGGCAACCATAAGAACAGCATCTGTGGATTGCTTGCTGAATCATAACAGGTGGCCCTGGAGGTGCAGAAGCTTGAGCTAAATTTGGCCTGGTGCTGATGTCCTCTAAGGATTGTGTCACTGGACACCTACTTCACAAATCCACACTAATAAGACTGGGAGACTTAGGAGCTTTGCTTAGTACATAAAAACAGACATAAAAGGCAGCCAAAATGGGAGGACAAAGAAGCAGAAATCACATGAAAGAAAAGAACAGAGATCCAGATATAATGGAGTCAAGTAATGTAACAGATGAAAAGTTCAAAACAGTGGTTATAAAGATGCTCAATGAACTTTCTGTTAAATTCAGTGAGAACTTCAACAAAGAGATAAGAAGCATAAAAATGGAATGGAAACTATAAAAGGGAATCAGTCTGAAATGAACACATTATCTAAGATGAAAAGAATATTAAATAGAATCTAAAAAAGGAATAAACAAAATGAATAAAGAAAAGGATCAAATGCCCTATCTAGAGAGTGGGAAAGCCAAGGACATGCAATCCAAATGGCAAGAGATAAGGTGCCAAGGCTATAAAAATAATTTAAGGAGCATATGGGACACTATTAAAGGTCCAAATATCCATCTGATCACTGTAACTGAAGAAAATCAAGATGTCGAACAGCTGTTTGAAGAAATAATGATGGAAAATGTCCCTAACCTAGTGAAGGAAATAGACATAAAACCCCATGAAACTCCGAGAATCCCAGAAAACAGGGATCCAAAGAGGCCCACACCAAGGCACATTATAATTAAAATGCCAAAGTTTAAATACAAAGAAAGAATATTAAAAGCAGCAAGAGAAAAGCAGATAGTTATCTACAAGGGAATGCCCATAAAACTGGCAGCTGATTTCTCAAAAGAAACTATGTAGGACAGAGAGTTTGGCAAAAAATATTCGACATGATCCAGGATCTACAACCAAGGATATTTTATTCAGCAAAGCTATCATTTAGAGATGAAAGATAAAGTGCTTCCCAGACAAAAATATGCTAAAGGAATTTATCACCACCAAGCCAATATTACAGGACATGTTGGAGGGACTTCTTTAAGAAGAAAAAAACATGTATCAAAAACAGGAATTAAGAATGGTAACAATTATATTCCTATCAATAAGTACCTTAGATGGAAAAGAATTAAGTGCTCCAACCAAAAGACAGAATGGCTGAAAGAATAAGAAAACAAGACCCCTACATATGAAAAAGAGGAGGATGGAAAAAGATATTGCTTTAATGGACCCAGAAGGTATTTAAGTCAGAGAAAGATGAATATTATATGATTTCACTTATACGCAGAATCTAAGGAATAAAAAGCACAAACTAAGCAAAAACAGACTCACAAATATAGTGGACAATTTTGTGATGGACATAGGGGAGGGGATTTGGGGTCTGGGAAAATGGGGCGAAGGGTTAAAGAAGTACAAATTAGTAGCTGATGGATGGTCACGGTGATGGGGAGCATGGCATAGGGAATGCAAGTAGCATGAATATGTTGGCTAGGTGGAGGATCAAGGGAGGGAGGGAGCAATTGGGATCATTTTATGAACTATATAGATGTCTAACCAATGTACTATATACTTGAAATTAATTAAAATAAATTAAAAAAATATTTGGTGGACTCTATTTCAAAGTGATTAGCTAATTTAATTTTAAAACAAGTCAGTGCCTCCCAAGATCCCCTTTCTTGCAAGTCTCCATGAGCACACTCTATTTTGTACTGACTCTTCTAATACAGACTGGGAGAGCTCCAAGGAATCTCAGCAGAGTGCAGGGAACAGAAGAGTAATTTATTCTGAAAAGTTGCTGATTCAATGAGCTAAATCATATCCTTGTATAAGGGAGTGTGGGATTTGGGGGAAAAAATTGGAAAACTTCAAGTTCCATTTTATGATGTGGACAAAGTATTACAATTCAATTTTCAAGTGAACTGATTTCAGATACAACAAAGCAAAATAAATAGAGAGAAATGACGATTAATGTATTTTGTTCAATATCCTATGCTTCAGTTAAAGGATAGATAACTGAAGGCAGAAAGGAAGAAAGAATAGCCAAAGAAAGTAAACAATATACCACAGTATTAAGACGTATTTATTAAATACACTTAAGTAATATCACTTACATTTTTGTGCTCTCACGTCAAATATGTTTAATATGCAGAGTTAGGCAAGTCAGTAACTTCATGGTACCTTTTCTGCTTTTTCACAATCTCATTAATGAAAAATATGGAGGTCAGATTTCAGTTCCATGAAGCAGAGTTTAGAAGGTTTCACATCTGTTCTTATAAGAAAAAGCTAGACCAACTGAAAATCAGTGAGTTTTCTTCAACCTACACAGAACTAACATTGCAGGGCCAACTGCCAACCCAAACATCTTGAGACAGATCCATATAAAGTGTTATATCAGATTGATTACCTGAAGTAATGTATGCTGGAATCATAAACTAGTAGGACTACTTAAATGGCAATTTTTATGAACTGCTGGATGCTGAGTGTGAACTAGAATGAAACTCAGAAACTCCTGAGGCCACAGTTTCAGGAGAGTTCCAACACTTTAGTGGTATTACCTGAAGGAACACAGCTAAAATTATCATGGGCAGTCTTAGAAATATGCCCTCATGGCTCCAGCAAGATGAGAGGAAGATTAATTCTTAAGAAATAAGCTCAGAATATTCTCCATAACAAAGACCTACTAAAAGACTTTGCCAAAACTTTATCTCAACTAAAGAAAAGGAATTTTTTCCCAGTCCAGCCTCTTCTGGTGTTCCTGTCTCATCCAAAGTTTGAGGAAAAATATTGTCAATCGGAGTTAGGATTTCAGTAAAATAGATTGGGAATATTGCCGTCAGAGGAAGGAATAGAGAACTCGGGGGAGGGGACGACTATGCTACTAGAGAGACACTTGTGAGGGTCACAGCCCACAGCCCAAAGACATTTACATATGAGAGTATGGAACATTTTTCTTCCTCCCCCTTATTACTCTACCAACAGCTTTAGTGTATGAACAGTGGATTACAATTGAAATATCAGCGAGAGGCAGATTCTTTCTCATGAGGGATACTCAGAGAAGCCCAAAGTCAAGAATGGTGACAAAAACAATGACACGATGACTTTAATCCTATGGTATCTAAAGCTACAGCAAACATTAAATACAGCCCTGCTCTTACTCAAATTAACAGAAATCCTAACATCGAAGACCTATTTATCTCAGTTTCTATTACTTGATTTATGTCTGACTTTCAAGAAAAATTAGGTGTGACAAAAAAGCAAGTGAAAACAGTCTGAAAAGACAAATGAAACGTGAACACCAGTCTCTGATATTACAAAGATGTTTAAATTATCAGCTAGGGAGTAAAAATAACTATGCTGGTTAACTATTAAGGCTTCTATTGGAAAAAGTATGCAACATGAAAAAACATATGGGTAATGTTAGAAGAGAGAGGAACTCTAAGGAAAGAAACTGCTCGACATCCAAAACGCTAATAAAAGTGAATATTGCCTTTGACGGGCTCATCAGTAGATTCAACATGGCTGAGGAAAGTAAGCTTATCAATAGGTTAATAGGAACTTCCAAACTTGGAAAGCAAATAGAAAAAATACAGAAGAGAGTGGTACAATTTTAAGAGATGCGACATAAGCTCCATGAGAGCAAAGATCAGGTTTTTGTTGTTGTTCATTAAATTAACTCCACAAATTAAACGAAGTGCCTAGTATTACTTAAGTTCAAGATAGAAATGAACTAAATTAATAACTAAATGAATTAAAAAAAATACTTTTAGTACATTCCATGATTAAGATGGCTTAATATGTTAATACTTTTATTTTGCCTTAACAAAGAGAATGGCTATGAAAAAGCAGAATGGGGAAGCGGGGAGGAATGATATGTGGAGAAGGCTTTTCCTTCAATCACTGAATAAAAAGGATTGCTTCACTCTCCTAAATTAGGAACCACAAAATCCATATGCTGTGTTGGTATGAATTAGGCCTCGATTATATAAAGAAAGTTCTTTGGTTCTTTGTTCTCAAAGAACCCTTAGTAAGGACACACACAAGAAGTCAGAGCCCACTGGGTGTGACTGCTATCACCCATAGAGCTATTGACTCGCTCACAACAAGGACATTTCATAAACAGAAGTGACATTAAATTCAAATTTCCAACTCTGTGGGCATAGGTGTACGGAGAAAAAATATTCCACTTTGATTTCCTTTGCATGCTGTGGAAAATTCAACTGATGATTGCAATGTGGTTACTGCCATGAAGAGAAAGTCAGGTCTGCTCTCCCTGTACTATCACCATTTCAGAGTCTAAGTAACCATGACAGCATGCATTCATCCTCAAAGCTTTTAAGAGGATTTGAGATTAAGGTTGAAGAGAAAACCCAGATGTTCTTCTAGAAAAAATTACACTTATACAAGGAAGATAAAAAAGACCTATTTATAAAAGAGACTATGTTTTTGGTGAAATGCAACAAATTCTATATTCATAAGAGTTAATACCAAGAATTCATATTGCTGGATAATTTTCAACAAAACTCTTCTGCTTATAACCAATATTTTAGAAGCTGCATAGCAATTGATGTTTGTTAACTGTTAGGAATCAGGGCTATGATATTGCATCTAACATGAGTGCATGGGGCCGCTGAAGAAAACATGGTTTCAATAGTGAGCATGAAAATCACAGTGTTCAGGTAACAAGGAAAATATTTAAGTCTTTTGTATAGTCTGGACACACTAGAAATTTCAATAAGAGCTGTATTCAAATAAAACAATAATTTGATAGATCAACATTTGTATGCTCAACATTTACTCCATGCATGATTTTTTAATACTTAAATTCAGGTAGTAAAAACATTACATTTTCAACAAGAAACAATCAGTATGTTGTGTACTATATTTTACTTCTTACACTCTAACGTGTGGTCATAGTATCCAGTGGTCAGCACAGTTTGTGAACTCATGGAAGTGCCCAGATACTACATCATAGGTATTCCATTCTGCACTGCTGACTTTATGGAATTAGGCATAATCATCATAGTGGATGTGATTTGCATATAAATTGATATTTAATTGGCAAATTGTTCATTTTCAATTGGTTACACTTCATTTATTCTGAGCAAAGGAATATGGCTAGGGAAACCTATATTTCAAGTCAATTTTTATATAATTTTGCAGAATAACAAATTCATACTATCTTACTCCTGAAATTTATATAGTACAATCTCATATCAAATGAGCAAAACTTCTAACACCACTGAAATAAAGTAGATAAATGTCCACATTCATAATCACTATTACTGACATATATCTACTATAGATTTAATATTTAGTAAGTCAAAAGATCATACATACACATCTAAAATGATATACTTTCAAAGTTCTCAGATCTTTTACTAGTTGTTGCCATATACACATGTACATATATGTATATGTGTGTGTATATATATATATATATATATATATATATTGCTTGCTTTAATATAAATTAGTTTTACTAGTCACATCTGTAAAAACTCGAGGATCAACTTTAAAAGTACATTCTAGGAGTTATTTGAAAACAATAAATTATATAGAGAGATTAATGATTTTCATCATTACATGTTTTGAGAGCCAGATATGTTATTTTTCTTATACAATTTGTGTGGGATAGCTTGATCTTCTAGATCTTAAATGTTAAAAACAATGAAAAAATATAAATATTCTTTCCTCTACCATAGATTTAAAAAACTTAAGGTAAATAAAGTAAGTTGTAAAAAAGCTAGAGACCTACAGTTCAAAATATCTTATATTAGCGTTTGAACTCTGCTGAGTAAATAAGGGCAACCTAACAGAAAGGTGAACTTACACATCTATACAATATATTTTAGCATGCCACATTTTTAAACTTTCTAATATTTTCCCTAGGAAGTACATGACAGTACACACAGAATTATGTTCATAGTAGAAAAGCTAGAATGTCACTATCAATGGAAATTGAAGATTCTCTGAATATTAGTAACTAGACAACCAAGTTGTAATCCTCCAACTAGGCACTGACTTTGGGACAAAGAGGTTCTTTTTAGAAGGTACATATTGCCATGCTTCAAATAGATATGCTAAAGTTAGACTGGTTAGCAATATATCAAGAAGCATTTTTTTCAGGTGTATTTTTTATTGAAGATACAATTTTCTCCAAAAACTGAAGGGAAATGTGATTTTATTTTGTTTAGTTTTATTTATTTTTTATTTTTTAATTTTTTTATGCCTGCAGCACCTGGTCTTCCTAGGTGGTCTCCCATCCAAGTACTAACCAGGCCCAGCCCTGCTTAGCTTCCAAGGGAAAATGTTTTTTTAAAACCACATATAGCTATCATGATATTTTCTAGCTAGAATAAACCACTTAAATCAATTGTACCATTTATATTTTTCCAACTGGTAATACTTCATTTTCAGTTCTATGGCGAACATTTCAAAATAATGAATGCAATGAAATGTAAAACTTGATATACGTCTTTTTTTAATTGATAAATTTGACAAATACCATTTTGTAAATTTAAGATACACAGGATGTTACTTTAATACATTTATATATTATATTACGATTGCCACTGAAGACATATTTATTATAGTACATTATTGTCTGTATTCATTGTATTGTGCATTAGATTTCTCTGGCTTATTTACTACTCGTTACAAAAAAATATGGAATGCTTCACAAATTTGTGTGTCTTCCTTGTACTGGAGCCGTGCGAATTTTCTCTATCATTTCAATTTTAGTAAATGTGCTACCAAAGTGATCTCTTAGTATACTATTTTGAGTTATTACTGCAACTCTGAATCCACATGGAGTCTTGATGCATTCCAAATATATATAAATGGAAAATGGCATTTAGAACCCAATATCTGGGCTCCAAGTGTGCTTATTACTACTGGGGTGCCAATGCTTCTAGTATCTTTTTAGTGTACAGACCTAGGAAATATTAGTATGTATACTAACCCACACAAATAAACATTTATATTTATGTATCTAGTTATGTGTATATATGCAGTATATTTTATGAATGATATATATCTATATATATATACCAGAATTCTGCTAATAAGATAAACTTTAATTATTACAAATGTCTGCTCTATGAGCAGCTAAAATATTAAAAGTCAAGATGGTGGATTGTGATAACTGGTGCAAAAATATAAATTATTCATTGTTCCTTATTTCAGAAACACATACAAAAAATAAGAGAAAAGCATAAGAATTTCAATAGAATGCAGAGAGGATATTTTATTGAAAGAAACTAATAATAACATGTTTTTTACAAGATTATTTTCAGAACATTAGAAAGTGACCATGTACAGGCAAATACTTGAGAAGTGTTTTCACATGAATCTGATTCTGGGCTTGACCATGTGACTCATTTTGACTAATGGAATATTGGCAAACGTGACACAGTTAAGAGCTGCTCTCCTACTTCTCTGCCATAACCCTGAGAAAGTCATGCCCAGGCTGACTTCTGACTTTTGGTCCCAGTAGAAAAATAGAAACTTTTGGGGCAGAACTAATTACTCCCATCTTTGCCCAGCCTTGATCGACTCTGAATAAATGACAGTGGCTTTAACACAATGACTTTTAAAATTTTTTGCAGCCTTTTTAAGGCAGTAGCTAACTGATTGCCCTGAATTCAAGACATATTGAAATATTCACATTTTTTTACAGTTTCTTGACACATTAGATTTCCTCAGCCTAGCATTTTCATGCCCTTTTCAAAGCCTATCTTTCATGGTCCTCTTCAAATGCTACATTTCTCTGAAAACAGTCCCCTGTCATAAGTTATCAACTTATATCTATTTTCCAGAACACAGCTCTTTTATTGTTTTGCCACTCTGAGAGATTATAACTTGTGTTATAGCTATCCGTATATCCTTCATATTTCTACTACTGGAATATACCTGTGAAGTGTGGCTTGAATCACATTTATCTCATTATTCTCAATTATTAGAGTTTAAATATTATTGTTCTGCATATTTCATAAATAGTTTTACAATAAAAATGTATTTATTAAAAAGGTATTTTTGAGTTCTAATCAAAAATCAGAAACTATTATTGCTTTGGTAAAGGGGTGAGATGAGGAAGCGAATCAATTATTATTAGGGCAAGTTTAAGCATAACTCACATACATTAAAAACCAGTTTTCTAATCATTGGCTTGCAGAGTTGAGGGCTCCTTAGTTGTTTTTGGCTTGCTGTTAATATCAAGCATTTTCCTTCCTTTAATATGATTAGAAAAACTTTGTTCTAATTCACTGATATTAAGATGTTTTCTTCAATTTCTTTTAAATTAATGGAAGAGCATTCGCTTGATATAATGATACTCTTACCTTAGTGAACAAAACTGAGCAATTTTGAACTAGAATATTAAAATACCTTTAAGTATTTTTTTCTGCCATATCCCTGAATCCACAGGGAGTCATGATGCATTCTAAATATTTCTAAATGGAGGATGGCAATTAGGATCCAATATTTGGCCTCTAGGTATGCTTATTACTACTAGGGTACCATTGCTTCTAGGTCTTCTTAGTGTACAGAGCTGGGGAATATACGTATGTATACTAACTCATGCAAATAAACATATCTATATTTATGTACCTAATTATATATATATGTGTGTGTGTGTGTGTGTGTGTATATATATATACACATATATGTATATATATATACACATATATGTCATAATTGCACTAATAAGTTAAATTCCAATCTAGTACCACAGAGTTCAATTTAACCTGCCTCCTTTTCTTATTTGTAAATTCTTTCTACAACAGTGAGAGACCTGGTTCTTATCAGCTACAATATATTTACTTGTTTGATTATGGTAATGGATATATAAAGCAGTTTCATGATACCCATGAAACATATTTGTGGGGTTTTTTTGTCCTTATAGTATCCAGCCAAGGTACTGTTTTCCAAAGTTACTTAAAATAGTTCTTTTATTTGCATGCTAATAGAATTAGGTTTATTTATTAGTAATTGTATTCTATTTTTAATTTTCCTACATCTTGGTTGATTTTAATTGTTGATTTGTCTTTGAGGTATGTGAACTATTACTGTGGATCTAACAGTTGAATACACAAAAGACAATGAAGTATGTCACTTCCTCCATCTGCTTTGTTAGTATCAATCCCTGCTTTTTTCTATTTCTTTTCTACACATCCTTGATAAGAAACCAAACTCTTTACTTTCTGGTTTATCATTTCTTCAGCACCAAAAAATTCAAATATGCTCAAAAAAAGATGCAGACTAGTTGTAAAACACATGTGCCAAACTGAAGTGACTTCCGATTTGAGCAACAAAATAAGTGTATTACTTTATTATAACTCATGAAATCAAAATAATAGTGAATCCATAAATGCATAAATACATATCATTCAAAATATAGATTAACCACAAAAGAAAGACAATAATTTTACAGTGGAGAAACCAGGAATGTCAACATCATCGGTAGTAAGACATAGCAGATTATGTATCCTATGATGTAATGCTTTAAGAATTTAGCATTAGACTCCAGTCCAGTCAAGAAGATGTGTCAGATTCAACCAAATTGAATGACAGACAAAATAAATTATCAATATTCTTTGAAAGTGTCAAGGTCATAAAAGACAAGGAAAGTCTGAGGAACTATTATAAACTAAAAGAGGCTAAGGAGAAATAATAACTAAATGTATTGCGGAATTCTGGATTTGATCCTGGAAAAAAGCGTTAATGAAAAAGATGATGAAATTTGAAGGAAGTCCCAAGTTTAGTTCATAGTATTGTATCAATGTTAACTTCCTGGTTCCAACCATATTACTTAATGTTGTCCCAGAGGCCTCTTAAAGCATCTTTATTTATTTATTTATTTTTTGTATTCTTCGTTCTTTTTGCTCTTCTGATTGGTTGTTTTCTGCTACCTTATCTCCCAAATCACAGATTGAATCTTCTGCTTCATCTAGTCTACTGTTGATTTTCTCCAATACATTTTTTATTTCAGTTACTGTATAATTCATTTCTGACTGGTTATTTTTTTTATGTTTCCTATCTCTTTATTGAAGTTCTCACTGAGATTATCAAGCATCCTTATAATTAGTGTTTTGAACTCTGAATCTGGTAGATTGCTTGTCTTCATTTTGTTTAGCATTTTTTTTTTTCTGGAGTCTCCTTTTCTTTCATCTGGAACATGTTTCTTTGTCTCCCCATTTTGGCTGCTTCCCTGTGTTTGCTTCTATGTATTATTTGGGCTGCTTTGTCTCCCAGTTTTAGCAGAGTGGCCTTATATAGTAGGTGTCTTGTGGAGCCCATGGTGCAAGCTCCCTGGTCATCTGAGCTGTGTGCTCCAGGTGGATTGTGTGTGCCCTCCTGTTGTAGTTGAGCCGGTTGATGTTTGCATGTCAACGGGAAGGATTGACCCATGATCTTATTGGTCATGAAGACTAACCAGTGGAGGAGCTGTTGCGCAGGGACTGGCCCTACTGCACAAGATTTGCTTTAGTGGGGTTCTGGTGGCTCCTCAGTCTGCCCTTTCGGTGTGTTGTTTGTGGGGGTAGTTGGGTGGTCCTCTGGTGTGTCCTGAGGCTGTTCACCTCGTGTGTTGGTTCTGGGGCCTCATAGACATTCTGTTGTAGTCCATGGTCAGCTCCTGTTTCTGCCCTCCCTGGAGCACCTTAGTATGAGCTACAAAGTGATCTGCAGATGTCTGCCACCCATGCTATGCTTGGAAGTGCCTGCGAGAAGCTAAGCTATAAACCAAGGCTAGCTGCCACTAGGGCTGCTTAGCAAGAAGTGTGTGGTCACACCGAGGCCAGAAGCTGCTTGTTTGGGTTTTGTGAACTCTGAGAGATTTTAGGAAAATCCACAGCATGAGCCAAGATGGGCTGTTTGTATGGAAAAGCCACAGGCTTTTTGTATAGAAGAGTTTTGAGTGGACCCTCAAGTTGGGAGGGGCAGGTTCTAAAGAAATCACTGGGATGGAGTGAACAGTATTAGCTAGATTGACGTAGACTTAGATATGGCAGCTGCTCAGTGTACACAATAGGTGAGGAAAGGGCTCAACAAAGGAACAAAGGCTTCTGCCAGCACTTCTGTCTATGAGAAAGCTTTTCTTCCAAACCTCACCCTGATGGCAAATAATTCAGTTCCTCCCTCTCTATCCCTGGTGCTTTTCGAGCTGCTGCCTCAGCACTGGAGCTCAGAATAAGTGCATTTGTTTGTGAGTATGTCTGTGCACAGGCTCTTCAACAGAAGCATCTGTGACTCCAATTGCCCTCCATCTCCCTCTGCCACAGTCTTCACTGGTTTTCACAGCCAGAAGTTGTGGGGACTTCTCTTCCTGGCACTGGAACCCTGAGCTGAGGAGCCTGATGTGGAGCTGGGACCCCTTACTCCACAGGGAGGATCTCTGCAGCCAAGATATTCCTCTCAATTTTTAACTGCCACCTGTGGATTTGGGATCAGCCCCTTCCATGTCTTGGCCCCTCTTACCAGTCTTGAAGTGAGTTTTTCTGTGTCCTTAGTTATAGGATTTCTGTTCAGGTAGGCTTCAGGTGATTCTCAATGACAGTTCTGTAGTTTAGTGGTAATTTTGATGTGGTCGTGAGAGGCAGCAAGCACAGTGTTTACCTAACCTACCACCTTAACCGAAAGAAACTCTCTTTAACTATTATTTAAGTCTAAAGTTAGTTCAAAAAAATAAAAATATCCCTACTTTTCTAGAATTCAAGTATTTTATTAAGAATTATTAAAACCATGGGTAGCTTTAAATATCTTTCTTGCCAAAATTTGAAGTGGGAACGAGCTCTCCCGATTCCAAGTTCAATAATCTTTCTGATACTCTGTATTCTTCCAAATCAGGATATTTTTATTCAAAATGCAATTGGTGTGGTAATGTTTAGATCCTGAAGTCTATTGTTAAGCATTATAGAATAAGAAACTCATTTTTTAAAAAGGTTCATATGCCCTCTTCTTGACTCCCCTAAAATTAATCCATAAACTCATCCACCTAATTTTGTGATATTCAATTAGTTACTCTCTACAAAAGATGAGAAACCCAAGATTTATTTTTAAGAAGGAAGTAGGCTGTCTTTTGTTTATAGATCTTAGAATTGGAGAACAGAGAGAAAGCATTTAGAATATTTTTACATGTTTTTTCTATCCTAAGCTTGTTCTTAAAATCAGTTGCTTCAAATTATCCCTGCAGTTTTATAATACCCTTTGTGCTTCTTTGGGGACATTATAAAATAATTCTTAATGAGACAATATATTTTTTAAAAAACATCATCAATAGAGAGTAAATAATTATCAGTGCAACAATAATGGTATTTCCTCCGACCTTCAAAATGAGCCTTGTCATTCTTTAGTTTAAACTGTAGTTAAAATTGTACTTACAGATGCTAAATTATTAAATAACACTATCAGGAATTACTGGATTTTCTCATTTAGTTTGCTCTTTGCTTTGGCAGCATTTTCCAGGGCCATATTCTTATCTGACTGGTAGGTTGCTACTGAAATGCCGACACCAGTGCCTGTTAAGACATGCAGAAAATTAAGCTCACACAGTTACATGCCGAATTTTATAGATGGCTCTGTAATCATATTGCTACTAATATTGAGCTGTTGGAGTTTTATAGCAGTTATTGAAAATAATGTTACATTACTGTGGTATACAGAAAGTAATAATTGGTAAAAAAAAAATTATAGATATGGAAATATTAGGCTAAAATTTAAAACTTACATCATTTTCCTGAATCTCGCACTACAGCTTCTGCAGTGTCATCATTTAAGTAATTGATTTTGCATGAGCTTCATTCTCATTTTGATTAGCTAATTGAGAAGACTATAATTGTCATTTTAATTTAAAACTGAAAGTGAAGTTACTTCTAAGAAAAATCCTGGACAGAAATACATAAGGAAAGATCCATGTAAACATCACATTACTTTAAGGATCCCACAGAGCTGAACTCAGTAGGAGCTGTTGGTAATGCAAACCCTGGGGACATCCTTATTAGTCTGCCCACCAAGTGGACCGTGTATGTGTTGTGAACTCTGTGGGTTAGCAATAGCCAATAATTTAAAGCTAGTAGAGGAGTCACCACAGACATTTAAAATGCAATTACCTACCCTTTCCTGGCATTTCAAATAAAATGAGCCAGTGTGAAGTTGTTGAAGTAGACTCAAAACTCTCCAAAGATATACATGAAGTTGTCATGTGGTTTTTTATTGCCAAGTTTAGTTGAATATGAACGTTGAGACTGTTACAGATTTCTACCTTTGGGGGATGCGGGTCATACGTACAATCAAATGTTTACTGAGTGCTTAGAGTTCTTGGTCTCCAGATATAAGAAAGTAGAAAAGAATTTCCAGCCTAAACTAAAACATGATCCACTAGAATAATTACTAAATAGCTGATGCAACCTGAACCTTTAGGCTAATGCAGAATTTCTAAAATAGTCACACAGAATTTATGATTACAGTATTCAGAGACCAATCCCAACTTCATTCTTTTTATCCTTCAGTTGTTTCATTGGGAACCAAAGCGCACCTAGGTTTTTCAGGTCACTCTATTACTTTGGAAGCCTATTCATTAAAGTTCCCCATCCTCCATCCTGCAAAGTTATTATAATAATCTCGTAAGATATAAATCACATAGGATCTTCTAGTGTATTTTACATAAAATCCACATATCTCTTAATCCAAAACAATTAAGCTGGTATATTCTTGTTTAAAAACATATTTTCTCTATTGTTAATATGAACCCTAATAACAATTATACTATGTTTAAAATATATTATTTCTTACACACATTAAGTTTATGGACTCTTCTTTCAGTCTCTGCCCACTCATCTCAATCTCTTATAGTATTCATATAACTAGATCGACATTTCTTCTTAATGGTATGTACTAAATGTCCTCTTCCATGTTATTTGTTTTCAAATCTTCTTTAGAAAGATCACACTTATCCCTGATTACTGTGTTATTCACACTTTCAGAGCTTTCTACATTTATGACTTGACTTCAAGTCAATGTCTTATCTATATAATTTTAATGCAAATCCTGGAAATCTGCTTTCTGCCCTAAATAGTCTATTGCTGAAACACTTTGTTTTAAAATATAGGTTTTATTAATATTCAGGTATGACAAGACCTGCTGAATATCAGGAAATGACTGCCACTGACAAAAGAGCTGCTATAATTATGGATTCCAAGGGAAGCGGGCACCCTACATCCTGGGAGTTCACACGAGGAAGTACCTGGTCTGTCAGGAGGCAGAACTATCCAGGGGAAAACTTGGGCAAGAACCTTCACTGTGGTTTCCATGGGAAGGAATGGGCAGGACAGCTAGGCAGATTTAGGACTGGCTAATTTGAATAGCTTCAGAGGGCTCTGAGGCATAGGGGCTATTCCTAGCTGTCTGATACCTGGCTCTGGGGTAATTAGAGCAGAGGAAAAGTAGCCCTGAGTGTGAGAGCCCTATAGTGTTGGTCTTAGGATGTGGGCTCTGAATTGGTTGGTTCAAATATGAAAGCGAGGCTAACAGGCAGGTCTTTTACTTTCTCTTTAGTAAACCCTGAGGGAGGCAGTCCCTCCAGTGTCAACAAGGCCCCAGATGACAAAGTATCGAAATTACAGGGGGGGAAAGAAAATGCTTGATATACCCTTTCATCATTATTTTAAAAATCTACAAATTTTTTTATTTATTTATTATTTTAATCCATTGCATCATAATATGTCAATTCAAGTACTTACTGGAGTGGTACTAGGCATGCTTTTCTTTTCAGAAATCTTGTTGACTTCTTCCTATGAGATTATACCAGCTGAAAGATTCAGTGAACCTAGTTTTATTGATTCTATCTGGCTGCCAAGCATAAGCTTTCATATCTGTTTGTAGCTGCCTGGGTACATTCTGGACCTTACATAGTGATAAGTATGGAACAGTGGAAAATCATTTCATTAGAAATCAGAAATAACAGATATTATATTGTTTTGAACAATGTGAAGTTTTTGATTTTGGTTTGCTTTACATGTACTGATTATTAGCTTATTTTAATGGCTTATTCAAATCCAACTTTTTTTTTTTTTTGGTTAGTTAGCATATTTTAAATAATTGAGTTTTAGGATCTTTTCAAACTGATATTTAAATATTTTGTCTTCTGTCTAGTCATGTTTGTTTGTTTTTTTTTCTTTTTTAATTAAATCTTTGTTACTTAAGAAAATGAGCTCTTCATTTATCATTTGTTTTTACAAACATTTCCCCTGGTTTGTTAGATTTTTTTCATTGTTAATAGTATTTTTTATAAATTAATTTTTATAAGGCTCATAGAATCTAATTGTCAACCTTTTACTTTATGGCCTTCTGGTTTTAGGTCAAGCTTAGAAAGGCCTTCTAAACTTCAAATTTATAAACTATTTAAGCAAGCTTTCTTTGATCATTTGTTTCCTTATCATATTTTCTGTATAGATATTTTAGCCACCTGGGATTTATGTTGATATTTAAATGTCCTCTCAATCATATAGTAAAACCTAATATATATTTGGGACTGTTTACAGATTCTTCCTTTTCTCTCTAGTAACAATGTTTTTCTTTTTGTCAATAATAATAAATGTTTTAGTAATTGGTTAGTGCTATATTACTCTATTATTTTCCTTTATCTTGACTCTATCCTGATTCTTCTTACATGCTTAATTTCCAGACAAACTTTAATATAATTTTATCAATTTCCAAAGAAAAAGAAAAATTATTTTAATTGGGATTAAGTTCAAATATTAGTAATTTTGGGAAAATTGACACTCCAACATTTAGTATCTTAACCCATAGGGATCACTTAAATATTGTTTTTCAACTCCAATGGCTAAAGAGAAAGTAAAAGATCTGTCTGTTAGCCTCGCTTTCATATTTGAACCAACCAATTCAGAGCCCACATCCTAAGACCAACACTATAGGGCTCTCACACTCAGGGCTACTTTTCCTCTGCTCTGATTACCCCAGAGCCAGGTATCAGACAGCTAGGAATAGCCCCTATGCCTCAGAGCCCTCTGAAGCTATTCAAATTAGCCAGTCCTAAATCTGCCTAGCTGTCCTGCCCATTCCTTCCCATGGAAACCACAGTGAAGGTTCTTGCCCAAGTTTTCCCCTGGATAGTTCTGCCTCCTGACAGACCTGGTACTTACTTGTGTGAACTCCCAGGACATAGGGTGCCTGCTTCCATCGGAATTCATAATTATAGGATGGGTAGCAATAAGATGTTTCCTGCAATAACCTCCAACTCCTGGTATTTATATTCTTTTGTAATTTCCTCCCCTTACATATAACTGGGACCTATAACTTGCTTCTAACTCATAGCATATTTCACAAATGATGAAATGGTACCTTCACTATCATGCTTCATAAGATTGCAATTTACATCTTGCTAGAGGATCCTCTTCCTTGCTGTCTTCGATAAAACAAATTATTATGTGTAATACTCTATGTAGAGGCTCAAGTGGCAAGAATGTGGCCTCTGGCTAATAGCCAACACAAAATTGAGGCCTTTATTCCAATAGCCCAAAAAGATTGAATTCTACCAATACCATGTGATCCTCAAAAAGATTCTTCCCCAGTCAAGCCATGAGATGAGACTGCAAACCAGACAGAAACCTCATTTACATAAAAGGTATATATATGTAATATACCAATGAATTTAATAAGCTAATACTTTGTTTTATGAATTGGCATTTTCCAGTTAAACTAATTGGCACTTTTGACTCTGCGTTTTCTCCCTTAGATTTGGTAACAATGCTAGATGAGTAACAAAATTGGCAAAGTTTTCTTTTTATATTCTTAAAAAATCACATTATATTTATTGCTCTTAGCATAAATCAGACAAAGATAAATACCATATGTTTCACTTATATGTGGAATCTAAAAACAAACAAAACAAAAGAAAACAGAAACAGACTTATAGAAACAGAGACTAAAGGGATGGTTACCAGAAGAGAGGGGATGGGGAGATGATTGAAAAGGGGAAGGGAAATGTTTGCACAGTGACAGATGATTACTAGAATTTGTGAGGCAATCACATTGTAAAGTATAAAGATGTTGAATCATTAACAATTGTAAAATTATGTATCAACTGTACTTAAATCAAAAAAATTAAAAGAAGTATGAAGGAGTCTTAAAAAATTACATTATATATTGCTTTCTACTTTATAACTTGAAAAAAAATCATACAGCTTCCTCATAGAAACCCCATCAGAAGCAAATGTGATACGCTGTATAAACCTCTTTAGTCAGAGCTTGGAATATTAGGCATTCAGTAAATGTTAATTTGTTTTCTTAATGATAAAACTCTGACAGGTTTGCCAATTTCTTTCAAAGTATTTAACTGTTTAAGTTTTCCATTATATAATGACTTTTAAAAATTTGTACCATATATGTTATCTAATGCTTCAAATTATTTGCATGAATTTTACCAAGTGCTTTTTGACTCAAGTACTTTTTGACATACGTTGTCACTTTTCATATTCTTATTTCAGTGCATGTGTAACTTATTTCTGTCTTTTTCTAAGAATATATGCTTTTTATATAGGATTTTTTCTTGTAAATATTTATCATTCTACTCCTTCTCCATTACCTAATTCACTGTTTTCCTGCTTTTATATTGTCTAAATTCTTAAAGTAGATGATTAATTCAATGTTATTCTCTCATTTAACATTGAAAGAGTTTAAAACTGATTTTATTTCTATCAGAACAAATTTAAATATTTGTAAGTTTAGATATGTAATTTTTATATTCAAACATTTTCCTAGATATTTAGCAATGATGGTTGTAATTTCCATTTTTGACACTAACATTATTTTTATTTGATTTTTCTAGTTTTTTTTGTTTGTTTGTATTTTTGTTTTGTTTTCTCTTTCATTATTTTTACTGCATTTATTTATATTAGCCAAAGTACTGGCCCCAATTATTTTGACTCATTGAAATTTTATTAAGATTTCCTTTGCAGAATCATGTGCATCCAAAACGATTTTTTTATTAAATTTGTTGAGGTAACATTGATTAATAAAATTATATAGATTTCAAGTGTACGATTCAATAATACATCATCTTTATATTGCATTGTGTGTTCACCACCCAAAGTCGAATCTCCTTCTATCACCATATATTTGACCCCCTTTACCCTTATCTATTCCCACACCCCCGTTTTCCTCTGATAATGATTGAACATTTGTCTGTATCTGAGTTTTTATTTGTCTTGTGCAATTGTTGCTTTCAGTTTTATATCCCATATATGAGTGAAATCATATGGTTCTCAATATTTTCCATCTTACTTATTTAGCATGATACTCTCAAGATCCACCCATGTTGTCATAATTGTAGTATTTCATTTTTTCTTATAGCTGAGTAATATTCCATTGTATATATGTTCCACATATTCTTTATCTAATTATCTATTGAAGGACACTTTAGTTGTTTCTATGTCTAGGCCACTGTGACTAATGCTGCAATGAATAACAGGGTGCATATATTTTTATGAATAAATGTTTTCAAATTTGGGAGGTAGATAGCCAGAAAAGGGATTTCTGGGTCACGTAGTAATTCTATTTTTAAATTTTCAAGGAACCTCTATATTGTTTTTCATGGTAGCTATGCCAATTTACTTTTTCACCAGCAATGTACCTGGTTTTTCTGTCAATTGTATAAATCTTTAGCCTTTTACATCTGAAATATTCAAATAATCCATGAGAATTTGGTAAGAATTTTGTTTTTTTTTTTTTTTTCAGGGCATAGAATCAATATATTTTTAAAACCTACACTATTAGTTAAATGTCATTTAATTCTTCAATACCTTTCTTACTTTTAGGTACATTCTGTAACACAAACTTATAGAAGAAAGTTATTTTTCTAATTCTATGGACTTTGTTTTTATATTTCTTATATTTTATAAGAGTAATTTAGTTTTTAAGGATTCATGGCATTTTAATCCTCACTGTGGGTTTAATAATTTATGATTTTATAGTACCCTATCGGTTTCATACAATAAATTTTTTCTAAATAAACTTACTTGATGTTAATATCTTAAACTAGGCTTTATTTTGCTAATGCTTGTTCAGCAATTTTTACCCTTTATCTACTGGCCTCCATGTATTTTTAAACATGAGTCAAAATATAGAGTGGTGAAGAGTATCTAAGTGGCTAACTACACATAACCATTGAGGCCAGCATGTTCTGAAGCTATCTTCTCAATGTTCCAAGCACGGCAGTACTTATGGCAATTACATTAAAGAGACAAACAATTATGGGTCTCCCTGTGGTATAATTCTATCAGGACAAGTACTTAGGGGAATGGAAAGCACATTGTAGTACTGAGATCAGCATTATTTTAAGTACTAAAATGCAACTTACTGAGGCTAATTAACCCAAGTAATAGCATTCACAGAACATCCTTGGATTTGAGGTTAGCCAATGTTATCAGTGTCTTTGTCTGTGTAACTTATTTTGTAGAATCACAAACAGAAAATGTATAAGAAAATGTCTCGGAGGGTAGAAGTTAAAGAAGTCAAATTTAAACACTACATATCTTGCATAATATTTTATTAGACTTCTGACTTTTTGATGTAGTGTGATCAAATACAAGAGACCCTAATCAAATTAGTCGTTTCTTAAAAATATTAGAGATTGTAAATAGACTTTTCCTTTCCTTCATCTCCTTTATGCAAACTTTATGATTGTGTAATGTTGCTTGAATCATAGATAGACCTGAGATAGAAATCTCTTTTATGATCAAGAGCTAATAGTGATTTCATTCCTATTATACTTACATGTTCATAAAAGCAGTAATTCTCTCTCCTGTATTTTCACTTTTCACTGCGTAATACTGTTTGGTGTATAAAAGGTGTATTGCTTTTCTTAGTAGTAGTTTTTGTTTTGTTTTGTTTTGTTTTTTAACTTTGACTGAATAAGTGAATAAATGAGATTGGCTACTACCCCCAATCTAAGTTAGTAGCTTGTTATACCTGAATAGTGAGATAACCTATGGGATTGGTTACCAAATTAAAAGAAAAAAGTGGAGTCTGACAATTGTGTGCTTATATGTGCTAGTACCTGTACTAGGTACTGAAGATACACTCAAAGCAGGCAAAACACTATATTTTCATGAAATTTGAGCCACTTTATTCAAGAATAGAATTTATATTACAGTTGACCCTTGAACAATGTAGGGGTTAAGGATGTTGACACCCACACCATCTTCACATTCAAAAATGTGCACATAACTTTGACTACCCCAAAACTTAACCACTAATAGCCAACTGTAGACTGGAAGCCTTACGGGTAACATAAACAGTTGATTAATACATATTTTGTGTGTTATATGTATTTTGTACTGTATTCTTGCAATAAAGTTAGAGGAAAAATGTTATTAAGAAAATCATAAGGAAAAGAAAATACATCTGTAGTACTATATATATTTATTGAAAAACTTCACATGTAAATGGTCTATTTGGAAATATTTTGATATAAACATCAAATTAGTGTTCAGCATGAAATGTCGATATAGGTAAAACTGGTTTTCCTTTTAATTTTTATAAGCCACATTGAAAGTGTTCAGATCTCTGGAGATTCTTGAATGTAAATTGTATCCATAGCAATATAATGTATTGGCTCCTGAATTCTTTTATTTCAGAATTGTGTGGCTCTTTACAGGTGTAGGCATAAGGAGTCTTAATAGAGGATATTAATATTATTATATCACATGCAAATGTGATGTCTTATTTAGAAATAAATCCATAGAAATTTGCTGGCGTAGAAAAATAAGTTTGTGTATTCATGAAAAAGTGCACATTTTAATATCATAGCCAATGGGTTAGTAAGTCATCATCTTATATTTTGTTCCTAAATACTTTTTTTTATTTTCATTCCTTCAATGAAACTGAACCATCAAGGGATTAAACAAATATATAAAAGCTTAATCTAATGCATTATTCTTTTGACAGAATACATTCTGACTGCTAATGTACTCATTTGTATTATATTACATTTGAAATTGAGTGATTTACAATGTCCACTATTTTAGACTCTTCCATCACACCATGGTTATAAAAATAATGAACTAAAAGGGGCTTTTTTATTAGAAAGAAATTTTAAAAATGCCAATGAAACTAAATCTTTAGACTGTAATTATTTTTTATCTGTTCTTTAAATTAATAGAATTGGTTATATGGAAAATAATAGACAATCAAACACATGTATAGATCTAAGTCATTTATATTGTTAGCAGTGTATCATTAAAAGAGCAACTATCAGTGCCTTCATTGCTAAATGCTACTATAAATAGAAATAGTTATAGCTCTAAAATTCTACTAATCCATTCTAATAGATTTATCTGTTTGTCTATATCCTCCACTATACAAAGGTAATGGAGAAAAAAGCCTAGGTCTTTCATCTTAGTAATGATAACAGTAAGAATAACAATACTTATAAACACTAGGGTGTATGTATATGTTCAAACACTTAATTCATTTAATTTAATACTCATGACAATCATATGAGGTAGGATCTCTTATAAAACCTGACTTCAATTCCAGTGTGGATTTAAAGTCCTTGTTCTCAACCACAATTGTATGCAATATCCACTAGCACATTGTAGCCAGTTAACATCTGCCTCTTTTAAACAATTAAGAAAATGAATACTTTTTAAAAATTTGGGACAAAATTAATACATAAATGCACAAAAATGAAAACACAGTTCCTCCAGGGTTTCAGTATGTAGAATTAGGAATCTATGTACCTACAAACTTGAGTATGTGTGTATCTTTTTGTGTTGTATTTTTTTACATATTCTGTTTCCTAACCTAAGGTTTATAGTTGTGTGTGTGTGTGTGTGTGTGTGTGTGCACGTGTGCATGCACGTGTGCACACACACAGTTCAGAGTGTATTTCTAAGACTAATTAATTATGAGTAACTTTTGAGGGGTTTTTTTCCCCTACAGGGGGAAATTTCTTTTATTCATAGAGGCCTCTGTTGGGTTATAAGGCTGCAATAATATTCTTTAAGCATAAAATTTTTAAATTATAAAAGGGTAATTCTTGTCTGGGTACCATACCACACTACAGTAGTACTTTTTAGATAGTGAAAATGAGAGAATTTATAGTTTCCTCTATGAAAATATAAATACAATATTGTATTAAAATGTTTGTGATTTAATTTTTAAACTCATTAAATTACCATTAAATATAGCATAAAATCCTTTATTGGGAGGCTTATACTTTCTTTAAAAAAATGTACAACACATTATCAAGCATTATATCTAGATATAATGTGTATCATATCTTTAATATTATGATATTTTATGCATAATCATTATTCTGTCTATGCTTTTAGTTTTCACTTACCTTTGGGATCCTTATTGTATTTCCTCTTTTCTTTCTCAGGATTTTATCAATTCTGTGTACTATTCCCTATTCACATTGAACTTAGTTTTTCCTATGTTTACTCAAATACAGAAGCCTTGAGCTTCCAGTTCAGTCATATGTGATAGGATAGCTATACACTTTTTTATACAAACTGAATCAGTCTTGAAAATCAAAAGAAAAATTAAGCAAAGACAAGTATAAACCAGGACTATCCTGAATAAATTGGGACATATGTTCACGCTATATACAAGTTTTCCAACTCTATATAAGGTTACCTGCCATAGAGGAAAGAAGAGACATTCACAGCTGACTAATTTTTCTAATGCTATGTTTTTACCATATTCAATGTTCCATCTTTTCTGAATAACCAATGAGGACAATTTATAAAAGCCCAAGTTTGGCCTCTAGAGGCATACTGATCTAACTAGCTGTATAATAATAAGTCGGTTAATTAATATGTTCATATATTTCCGTATTCAACAAATATTTACTAAATACACGCCAAGCACTATGCTAGTGTGTAGAAATTCATCACAGAACATGATAGGATATATTTTTTAATGGAGTCTTAGTTTAACAGAAAAGGAAAAACAAATAGGCAGATGTAATATATTATGATAAGAAATAAGATAGAGTTTATAACAAGATCTAAGAGACTAAAAGTGGATGAACCTAATTCAGTTTTGGTGAATGGGAGAAATTTAGAGAATAAACTTAAAGATTCATGGATTCTTTTTAATCGGTTAGGTAAACATGAAGGTTATTTCATTCAGAGAGAATGGCATGTATAGAAACCTAGAGGCTATAGGAGCCATGGACTATTTGGAAGGAGAATATGTAGTTTGATAAGGTGGAGACTAAGATATGGGAAGAAAATGATGAGAAACTTGATGAGTGGGAAAACAAGAAGGGCTCATTCCCAAAGAGCCTTGTAAGTCATTCTAAGGAGTTTGATTTTCATCATGATACTAATGACACTTAAATGCTTTAAGAATCGTACGTTTGATTTGTGGTGTGGCAGTGAAAATGTACCGTTCACATTTCTTTCTGAGAAGTGCATGATTAATAGAGAGTCCCAGGGCCTGCCATCCTGGACTCATTATCATTTTTGGTGAGGATACGCTTCCTCCTGACTTCTATCAGCCAATGACTGATAGTGGTTATTTTGAGTTTGTGGGGATGCCAGTGCTTACCCATTTCACAAGAGATCAAACTCCTTCAGTTGGCCCCAAGATGCCACATTTGCCTGGCTGATATTTTTTAGAGCTGCACTACAGACTAAGTTTTTTTGTATCCAGTCTTTCCTTCCTCTAATAAATCTTATGCTCATCTAATCATATCTTACTCACCCAAACTAACATAATTTGCTCTGATTATCAGGTTTGCAAATCGAAATTCTATAATAGTGTTAACCTTGATCGAGCCTTGGACTTTGTTTTGTAAAACATTATTAACCACTCCATGGATTCCTTCTCAACCTTGTATACCTCAGAGGGAATAACAATGATTTTAGGTAAAACCCTGCATGAGGGTACCTCAGTAGAGATTTTCATGTGTATGCATTATCTAATTTAAACAGAACAATGTCTGTCACATAATTTTATAGCCCTTTGAAGGTAGGACTTTTTCTCCTTTCTTGGTCACTAACATATATCTTGTCCAGAAGAATATGTAGAATATAGTAGATACACAATAAATATTTGTTTTTTTTCTGTTTTCTGTGGGTTTTCATCATTAAAGTATGATGACTTTTTTCCTTTTGTTCATCTTTATTGAAATATAGACAATTAGTTGCTTGTATTTACATTGTACAATTCAAAGAGGTTTTTTTTTCACTTATAATTGGAATACAATAATATACCAGTTTCAGTTGTACAGCATAGTGATCAGAGATCCACATAACTCACAAAGTGCTCACCCCACTAAATTTAGTACCTCTCTTCCCCCTTACATATTTACTACATTCGCGCTCCTGTCTAGTAGCCCTCAAAATAGTCTCTGTATATATGGGTTTATTTTTGTTTTGTTGTTGTTGTTGTTGATTTTGTTCTTTAGAGTCCACATGTACATGAAATCATGTGATATTTGTCTTTCTCTATCTGACCCATTTCATTCAGCGCAATACCCTCTAGGTCCATCAAGACAATATCTCTTTTCATCCACTTCCTTTTAGTCTGTGTGTCTTTTAATCTAAAGCGAGTCTCTTGTAGACAGCATATGTAGGGGTCTTGTTTTCTTACCTATTCAGCCACTCTGTCTTTTTGTTAAAACACTTAATTATTTTCCATTTGAAGTAATTGTTGATAGGAATGTAGTTATACTATTCTTTATTCTTGTTTTTGATACATGTGTTTTCTTCTTAAAGACGTCCCTCCAACATTTCCTGTAATATTGGCTTGATGGTGATAAATTCCTTTAGCTTATTTTTGTCTGGGAAGCACTTTATCTGTCCTTCAACTCTAAATGATAGCTTTGCTCAATGAAGTATTTCTGGTTGTAGATCCTAGGTTTTCATCACATCAAATATTTTGTGCCAAGTCCTTCTGTCCTACATAGTTTCTTTTGAGAGATCAGCTGCCGGTCTTATTTGTGCTCCCTTGTAGGTAACTGCTTTTCTCTTGCTGCTTTTCAGAGTCTTTCTTTGTATTTAACCTTTGGCATTTTAATTACGATGTATCTTGGTGTGGACCTCTTTGGATTCCTGGTTTTTGAAATTCTCTGAGCATCCTGGGTTTTATGTCTATTTCCTCACCAGGTTAGAGAAGTTTTCCATCATTATTTCTTCAAACTGCTCTTCAACTTCTTGTTTTCCTTCAGGTACCCCTGTGACATGAATATTTTTACCTTTAATAGTGTCTCATAGGCTCCTTAAATTATTATTATAGTTTCGGCTTCCTTATTCTTGCCATTCTGATCAAGTGTCCTTGGCTTTCCTATCCTCTATATAGGTCATCCAATCCTCTTTTTTATTCACTTTGTTTATTCCATTTAATATACTCATCTCAAATAATGTGTTCTTCATTTCTGATGGGTTCCCTTTTATAATATCCATTTCCATTATTGTTTTTTTAACTCTTTGTTGAAGTTTTCACTGAATTTATCTACACTTCCCATAAATTCATTGAGCACCTTTATAACCAGTGTTTTGAACTTTAACTCTGTTAGATTGCTTGACTCCATTATATCTGAATCTCTGTTCTGTTCTCTCATATGGTTTCTGCTTCTTTGTCTTCTCATTTTGGCTGCCATTCTGTGTCTGTTTCTATATACTAAGCAAAGCTCCTATATCTCCTGGTCTTATTAGTGTGGATTTGTGAAGTAGGTGTCCAGTGGCACAGTCCTGAGAGGGGTTCAGCTGCAGGCCAAGTTTAGCCTCAGCCTCCGTCCCTCCAAGGCCACCTGTTATGATTCAGCAAGCAATCCACAGATGCTGTTCTTACAGTTGCCTCAAAAGGCCACACCAAAAACCGAGGTCAGGTGCCACTAGTGTGAGTCTAGGTGCTGCTCAGCAAGGAGCTCCTGACTCACTGAGGATAAACATAGATGTGGTTTGGGTAGGTTCATGAGTTGGGGGAGGTGGGGTTTCAGGGAATCCTCTGCGGGGAGTGACTTCTGTTATCCAGTTTGATGATGTCTCTGCTATGGTGGTGCTGAGTCCGCACACTGGGAGCGGGGAGGGCTCCACAGGGAACAATGGATTCTGCCCGCACTTCTTTAGAGTGTGAGTCTCACTTCAGCCCTCATTCCGACAATGTCTCCCTGTAAGTCCCTGGTGCCCCCTGTGTGAAGCCAAATCAGCACTGGTGCTCAGAGCGAGCAGGTCCGTCACCATGAAAATCTGCTCCAAGGCGCGGCCCCTTTAAGAGGCATCTGTAGCCGCTGCTGCCACAACCTCCATCTCATCAGCTACTTGGGACCGGGCAGCCTGCGTCCTCTCCCCATCTTAACTACTGCCATTGCAGGGTGCTTTCTTGGATTTTTCCATAGTTGTATGGCTTGTTCATCTAAATCCCAGGTGATTTTTCCTTGTTGCTGCTGCTTGTTTCCATCACAACTTTGATTTGGTCACCAGAGGGATGAACAGAGCCTTTATCATCTATGTCATTTTTTTTTCTGCTCAATATTTAATAATGATTATTCACAATGTATAGTTTTTCTACATATCTAAAACCCCACTTACTACAAGGTGAACAAGATTGCTATGTATCATTAAGGAAATATATTTACCAATTAAACAAACATTTAATGCATATTTATTTTTATTGTATTCCTTTTAAATATTTATTACATTAATTAACATATTTTATATGCTTATCATACATAAACAAGAAAATATAAGGAAAACAAATTAGTCAATTTAGTCTTCAAATTGTTTTTCTATTTAGAGTAAGACTTCTGATCACTTTTTAAGTTGGTTATTGATACTGGTGCTTTGCCACACAATATCATTCTGTGTTTATCATGAACATAGGTAATAAAAATTATTGTAAAAATAAAAATAAATGAAAACATTTTCTAACATAACTAAAAGTCAATGGAGTCTAGTTTTTAGGGTGGCTTTGGAAGTAGAGTTAGCTACATTTTTCAACTATTCTTCATTTATGCACACCATTGATGTGAAGTTCAAAATATGTTTTATAAAGTACAAAAATGAATACTTTTATAACTACATGCCAGATCAAGACAGAGTATTACAAGCATGCAATATCCACCTTTATGTTCCTTTTCAGTAATTACCTCCCAAATGTGACAAATAGTCTGGCTGACTTCTATTGCCTGTTTGTGTACACACACACACACACACACACACACACACACACACACAATACTCTCTAGTATTTTAGTAACAACTCTTCTTTTGTACAGTTATTTAATATTTTTGGCCACAGGGTTTATCTTTTCATGCGCATGCAACAAGTTTTTTTTCTTTTTCATTGCTGAATGGTATTCTTCCTGAGACTTTATCATATTTGGGGGTTCTACTGACAGATATATTGGTTGTTTCTGGTGTGTGGCTAATTAATTATTCTCTGAATGTCTTGTAAATTCTTTTGAGCACATGTCTATACTCTAACAGAAATATATGTATTTCAATTTCTAAACATTTTGCCTGTTGGTGGTTATTTTGAATTAAGGGTATTCTGTTGATTGTAAAATGTCATTAAAGACATTTATTAGCTCTTCTGGGTTTCAAGTTTGCTGGCTCATGCTGCAAAATTTGTATATACCAGTATCTATAACCGTGAGAGCAAATTCTTTATAATAAATATCTTTCCACATATTTACACATCATATTGGCTCTTTTTCTCTGGAGAATCCTAATATACCACATTTCTATTTCATTTAAAATAGCCCCACCTAAGAAGAGCACTGAGAAGTGTAGTCATTTGTATGCATGGAAGAAAGGACAGCTAGATACTGGTGACCATTAGTAATGTCTACTTTAACATTTGTAGGACCCAGGGTTGTCTGACTCTAAAGACCATGATCCTAAGCTTCAGGTTATCCCTTCTCTTCTCAGTTCTAATAAATTTAACAGAACTGAATACTAACTTAAAATTGTTTAAAATACAGAAAAAAAAATCTCTCTTTTTTTCTATTTTCAATGTGCAATTAAAAAAAAACAAAACATATTGCCACTATTTTAACAGAGTTTTAGAACGAATTAATATAAGTATGTGTGGCCTAGTCCATTTTCTTGAACTGAAATGGAAATTTACCTCTAAAAAGAAATCTGTAGTAAATTTGTGAAAACTGGATTGGAAAGTGTCAGGATAGAGGGAAAGCGTGCACATAAACAATATTTTATTAAATCAGGCCAAGACATCTAAACAACTATAGTGTCTTTCAGTAGATGAGTGGACAAAGAAGATGTGGTACATATATATAATGGAATATTACTCAGCCATTAGAAAAGATGAAATACTGCCATTCGTGACAACATGAGTGGATCTTGAAAGTATCATGCTAAGTGAAATAAGTCAGACAGAAAAAATCGAGAACCATATGATTCACATATGGGATATAACACTGAAAGCAATGAATGAACAAGACAAAAAAAAAAACAAAAAACCTCATAGACATAGACAACAATTTAGTGGTGACCAGAGGGAAAGGGAGAAGAAGAGAAGGTCGATCAAGATAAAGGGCGTCAAATATATGGTGACAGATGGAGATTCGACCCTGAGTGATGAATATACAATGCAAAATAGAGATGACGTATTATCGAATGGTACCCTTAATTTTATTAACCAATGTCACCCCAATGAATTGAATTAAAAAAATGAAAAAGAAAGAAAAAAGTAAGATCCTGGTTGCCCATACAAATGAAATTTCAGTGGATATCAAGAGACTATGTCAGATCTTGAGCATATTTTACATTATACAGAAAATTTCATTTGTTGTGGCTTCAACTCGATGCTTCATCTAAACCAGTTGGGATTTTCAGTAATTTAATTTTTCTTCTGCTTTATTCTCATGTACCTCAAGCTGCCCTACTAGGCCCTACACTACATTTATTTTTTTTTTCAATGTCATAACAGTTCTAATTTCATAACAAGCTCTGTCCCACATTGTCCTTCTTTAGCTTTTTGAAACTGTTATCATTTGGTCTTTTGTAGCACTTATTAACCCAGTATTTTTCAACTGATTCCTTCCTTCCTCCCTTCTTTCTTTCTTCCCTTTCATTTGAAGGATGTTGATTTTCATCCTATTTTTCTTTTTTTTTGGTGAAACATATTTCACTTATCATTATAAACAATATAAATTTCATCTCATTGCAAGTTACTTTCAAAGTTAAGTGCTATAAGCTTTCTGTTTCATCCCAGTTTTCTTTATTAAGGAAGATTAAACATGAGTCCTCTTTAATCTGTTCTCAATATGTTCTTTTCAGCTCTAGGTTCTGGCCATTTCCTGAATCTTGGATCTGCCTTTCGTTTATGTTGGTACTTTTTTTGTTTTTTTTTTACCTTTTTGTTTTCTTCTTTCCTATCATCCATCTATCTATCTATCTATCTATCTATCTATCTATCTATCTATCTATCTATCATCTACCTACCTACCTACCTACCTATCTATCTATCATCTATCTATTTATTGGAAATTATGCTTATATTTCACTTATTTGGCTTGAACTCATGGCTTCGTAGAAATACTCATCTAACCCCTCTGTCTCCACTTAAGATTTATCTTAACTTTATCCAGTTTGACCAATATAGAGAAAAACAATGGTACTGCCTTACAGGCCATGTTGTTGGCTTGGTCTCTTCTCACTCAATATGAGAAGCAAATATAGGGAACTAAACCAATGATAAACAGGATTTTAAATATATATGTTGCCCTATGTTCTCTATATAGAAGTTTATAGTCACTTTTGGGGGCTTTTTCTTATACTCTACAGTCCTCATTTTGTTCAACTACTTGATTCAAACTTCATGAACCAGCTTCCCAGGAAACTAAACTCTTAAAACCTGAAGTATATCAGGCTGTTGCACCCATCATATACTAATGATAGTAAAAATTAATGGAATGTGTATAATGTCAGTCATTGTGTTAAGCACTGTATGTGACATATTTAATTTGACACAATACTGTGAGTTAAGTAATAATTTTAACATCATTTTATGCATGAGAAAACTTAGGCTTAGTGAAAATAAGTTGCGTACTTAGCCAGGATGCTACATCAGTGCTACCTATTTTAGACTTTATTAACAAAAAAGATCACAGTTGATCATCAAATTTTATATTAAGGAGTATAGATTAAGAATATACTGAGGTAACAAGCAGTCTCCAAATACCAATACCTTAAAACAACAAAGCATTTTCTTCCCAGTAATGAAATATCTTCAGTGTGTGTTGCTAGGAAGTTCTCCGCATAGTCATTCAAAAATCCAAGCTGACAAAGGACCCCTCTGCTCAGCACATGGCTTCAGGATTCACCCCTGAAGAAAAAGGGGGAATATAGATAGCTTATATTTTCAGTTCTATATTTTGCTCTCCCAAAAAGTGACATCTGTCATGTTCACCACAGCCTATTTGCCAGAGTTAATCAACTAGCCCCACCTAAGAGCGTTGAAAAGTGTAGTTATTTGCATGCATGGAAGAAAGGACAACTAGTAATGTCTAACATCCCTTGAACCCACGACGTCTGACTATAAAGACAACAATCCCAAGTATCAGGTTATCTCTTCTCTTCATGGTTCTAATAAACTTAACAGAACTGAATACTAATTTAAAATTCTTTAAAATACAAAAAAAAAAAATTAGAAGAAAACTAACCACTAATGACTGCTGATATTAACATACAGAAGTATTTTTTATATAAATCTTATAAAAAATTCTAATAAATATTTAAGAAAATTAACAATACTGTATCCTATAATTTTTACCTCTTATTTAATGTTTTTAAAAAGTCAGTCTGTGAGTTTATATTTAAAAGTTATGAAGAATGATAGATATGTTACTTAACCAGTCAACTAGGTTGGGTATTAAATCAGTTAAATGCTTTAGCATTATTTAGTAGCACACCATTAAGCACTTTTACTTTTCAATTTTACCTTTAATATAAATTTACAAAAATTGTAATACTTAATTTTGTGATCTATTATGACTTTATATTTTTATATCTTAGTGTTACTTTTCCTTTCCTACTTTTCACTGTATTCGTGATTGCATTCTTTTAGCCCTGACTGAATTCATCAGAGATTTAAATCAAAAAAAAAAAATTAGATTTTAAGTAATAGTATTTTTATCAAAATATCTCCAGGGACTATTTGCCTTTCCCCAATTCAAAGCAAATTGTTTTCCACAAATTATCGGCTTTTAATGACTTCTTTACCTATTAGTAGAATTTTGTATGGCGTGTCTTTTTGATATCTCTCTCCTCTTGATGTTTCCTGGCGGTTTTATAATGGAAGAATTATTTTTTCCCCTCACTGATTTTAGAGGAAATGTAACCTTTAGAATGGCTTTTGCTAAAAATTGGTCTCGTATCTGATAGAACTACGGAATTCATAAAGCGTTCGAAGAAACAAATTAAACGAGCTCCTCTACCTCAGCAGCTCAGAGTTTCAACATTATATAATCTCACCTCAACAATTCTGCAGACATAACTTTTCAGAGGTGGCTCCTCACACCGTGGAGAACTGTTTCGATGCCAGGGGAGTACATGAGCTGATTTTCGGCAACGATCTCATACATTTAAACGAAATATATTTTGAATAGTGTGTTAATGCTGAAATAATAACACTCATTTGAGGAACACTTTTAAAAAATACTAGATTTGCCATAACATACTTATGCATTGTTTCAGAACTGCATTTAGACTAAGAACCAAGTATATTCCAACTTTAAAAATGGTCGGGCTGCTTTATTTTTTACTACTATACCTCCTCTACAATATTTGGCATATATATTTGTTTTCTCCTTTCAATATTGTTCTTGAAATTTTTAAATAAATTATGTCCTCTTGCAGCTGTAATATTTTCTTTAGAAGATTATAATTACATAAACACAGTAGTCAGAAGACGCTCTATTTAGAAGACAATAATAGCTTTCTCTTTAGCATACCATGGATGCAAATGATGAAGGTACAGAAGGATTACATTTATACAGAAACGGAAATGTCAATCTTTTCTACAAATTAAGAAGTTATTGTGATAACTTCATTTTTAACATGAAGCTATTTTATAGATAATAGTTGAGAAAAACATGTCTTAAGGAGAACATACTTAAAATCATACCTCATATGTTGCCATAAAAGGAATGATATTTTATGTTCTTAATGCAAATCATGGACTTTGTAAAAGCTCAGTTTTCAGAAGACTTGTAGAATTCATTCTCAGGCAGGATCTGTGCTGCAGTTAAATCAAGAATTTAAAAGGATTTTGATAAATGTCTCTTTTGATTATACTATAGTCAGCTCAATTGAATCACTATCTTTGTGCCATAAGTAAAATTAGAAACTTTGATTCAATGCATACCAATACCAGAACAACATAACAAATCATAGCCTCTTAATCCTATTTTTAATTTGTCTTGTTAAATTGAGTCATTGAAAACTTTATACTCCCATGATATCCATAAGTATCAGATATCAATAGCCAATTGAGGTTATACAGCAAATTATCTCATTTATTCTTTCCATTTACCTGACCAAGTGCTTACAATTGCCCATTACTTACCCACTTACTTACCTTGACCAGATTTTAGTCAGGCTTCTGTCCTCTCCATAGAGCCCTGAACTTTGGCTTGCCCCTAAACATAAATAAACACTAAGTTATATAACATTCCTCCTTAACTCATTCCAAGAATTAGCCGATCACATAGAGAGAAACATTTTCTATTAAGACACCTACTCATGCTTTCCACTCTCCCCCACACGTTGTTTCCTCCCCAACAAAGATTCAGCTAGCCCTTTTTACCTCTCCCTGTATTAAAAAAAATAAAGTGACTTTTTCTGTTCAATTTTGAGATGATTGCAGATCTTGCGCTCAGAGCTTTTTTTCCTTTTACAATAATCTTTTAAAAAAAAATATATCTCCTTATCTAAACAGGTTTATTTTGTTAGATATATCCAATGTTGTTATCATTACTCTCATTTTTTAGGATAATTAGGAAACTACATATAAAAAATAAAATAATTTAGCAAAGATCACACATATAATAATGATGAATTTTAACATAGAATTAAAAATATTTTTATTAAAAAATAGCTAACATGTAATATTGTATTAGTTTCAATATTCAATACACCATGGTTATTGAATATTTTTATACCTAAAGAAATGATCACCATAAGTTCAGCAACCAACTGACACTGTACAATGTTATCACAATATTATCGACTATGTCACCTATGCTGTACAGCATATTCCCATGACTTATTTGTTTTATACCTGGAAATTTGAACCTCTTATTCTCCTTCACCTCTTCCCCCATTTTTGATTTTTAAAATACAGTTGACGTTCAATATTATATTAGTTCCAGGTATGCAGCATAGTGGTTAGACATTAATATAACTTATAAAGAGATTCACTCTGACTAGTCTAGTAACCACCTGACACTATACATAGTTATTACCGAATTATTGACTACATTCTCTATGCTTTACTTTATACCTGCAGACTATTAAAAAATACCAATTTGTACTTTTTAATCCCTTCACCTTTTTTACTTTGTCCCCCAACCCTCTCACCTGGCAACCGTCAGCTTGTTTTCCGCATCTATGAGTTTGTTTCTGTTTTGTTTATTTTTTCTGTTCTTTACATTCTACCTATAAGTGAGATCATATGGTATTTGTCTTTCTCTTTCTGACTTGTTTTACTTAGCATACCTTCCAAGTTCATCTATGTTGTCACAAATGGTAGAGATTTCATTCTTTTTTTATGGCTGAGTAGTATTCTATTGTATATATTTATCACTTGTTTATCCAGTCATTATTGATGGGCACTTAGGTTGATTCCATATTTTGGTTACTGTAAATAATGCTATAATGAACATAGAGGTGCATATATATCTTTTCAAATTAGTGTTGTACTTTTTCAGATAAATATTCAGAAGTGGAATTTCTGGGTCATAAAGTAGTTCTATTTTTAATTTTTTAACAAACCTATAATACTGTTTTTCATAGTGGCTGTACCAATTTGCAATCCTACCAACAGTGCACAAGGGTTCCCTTTTCTTCACATTTTCATCAACACTTGATTGTTGTGTTATTGATCATGGTTATTATGATAGGTGTGAAGTAATATTGTGGTTTTAAGTTGCATATCTCTGATGATTAGTGATGCTGATCTTCTTTCATATGTGTATTGGTCATCTTTGGAGAAATGTCTATTCAGGTCTTCTGCTTATTTTGTACTTGGATTGTTAGTTAGTTAGTTTGTTTGTTTTTTGGTGTTAAATCACATGAGTTCTTTATAAATTTTGAATATTAACCCCTTTTTTAATGTATCATTGATGAATATCTTCCACTGTGCAGTAGATTTCTTTCCATTCTGATGGTGGTTTTTCTGTGCAAAAACTATTTAGTTTGACATAGTCCCATTTCTTTATTTATGTATTACTTTTTCATTTCCCTTGCCTGAGGTGACATATCAGACAAAATATTGCTAAGAGCAATGTCAGAGTTACTGCCTATGTTTTCTTCTGGGATGTTTTTGGTTTTGGGTCTTACGTTTAAGTCTTCAATCCATTTTGAGTTTATTCTTATATATTATATAAGAAGGTGATCAGTTTTATTTTTTGCCTATTTCTGTCCAGTTTTCTCAACACCATTTATTGAATAGGCTGTCTTTACTCCATTGTATATTCTTTCCTCTTTTGTCATAGATTAACTGACCATATAGATGTGGGTTTATTTATGGGCTCTTTATTCTGTTACATTGATCTATGTGTCTGTTTTTATGCCAGTATCATATTATTTTGATTACTATAGCGTTGCAGTATAGTTTGATATCAGATATCATGATACTGCCAACTTTGGTCTTTCTAACATTGCTGAGGCTATTTTGGATCTTTGTGGTTTCATATTAATTTTAGGATATTTGTTCAAGTTCTGTAAAAAAATATCATTGATATTTTGATAGGGATTGCATAAAATCTATAGATTACTGTGGGTGGTATGAACATTTTAACAATAATAATTATTCCTATCCATGAGCACTGTACATGTTTCTATTTGTTTGTATCTTTTTCAATTTCTTTCTTCAGTATCTTATAATTCTCCACATATAAATGTCTTATCTCTTTGGTTAAATTTATTCCTAGACACTTTTTTGATGCAAATGTAAATGATATTGTTTTTTTTAAATTTCTTTCTGATAATTAATTATT
>NW_006439568.1:11596566-11624034 GCF_000325575.1 Pteropus alecto | reverse complement strand
TTGTTGTTTTTCTAGTGCCTTTCTGTGTAAGTTTAGATTGTTTTTTTGAGATTTTTGTTATTTTTTGAGGTAGGCCTATATACCTATGAATTTCCCTCTTATGACTGCTTTCACCGGTTCCATAGATTTTGGGTCATTGTGTTTTCATTTTCATTAGTCTCAAAGTAGCTTTTAATTTCTTCTTTGATCTCACAGTTAGCCCATTCATTGTTATGTAGCATATTACTTAGCCTCCATGTGTTTGTGTTTTTCAGTTTTTTCTTTTTTATTATAATTGGTTTCTAGGTTTATAATGTTGTGGTCAGAGAAGGTGCTTGGTAGGATTTCCATCTTTTTAAATTTATTGAGACTTGTTTTGTGGCCTAACCTGTGGTCTATCTTGGAAAATGTTTTATGTGCACATGAGAACCTGACCACACTGTCACCCTTATCTCAAACTTCTAGCCTCCAGAATTAAGAAATCAATCTCTGTTTTATATAAGCTACTCCGTCTGTGGTAGATTGTTAAAGTAGCTCCCAATTAAGATCACATTTTTATAGGTAGAATAAATAACATTAAAATTTCAACCTAACTATATCACTCTATACCACTTACTAGTTTGATGACCTTGGCCAACTTATTTAATCTTTCTACATTTCAATGTCCTGATTGTTAAATGTGGTCATTAATATTAAGGTGCTTGAAAGATTAAAACATAATGTATGGAAAACTCTTGTTTAAACATTTTTTTTCAATTATAGTTAACATACAATATTATGTTAGTTTCAGGTATGACAACATAAGGAATCGACATTTAACTTATGAAATGATTCCCCCAATAAGTCTAGTACCCATCTGACACCATACATAGTAATATTCCCTATGCTGTAATTATATCCCCATGATGATTTTATAACTACCGATTTGTACTTCTCAGTCCCTTTCCTTTTTTTACCCACCCCTCCAACCCCTATCGTATTTGGCAGTTATTAATTTGTTCTCTGTATCTATGAGTTTCTTTCTGTTTTATTTGTTCATTTTGTTTTTCAGATTTTACATAAATGAAGTCATATGATAATTGTCTTTCTCTGTCTGACTATTTTCACTTAGCATAGTACCATCTAGGTCCATGAATGTTGTCACAAATGGCAAGATTTTATTTTATTTATTTTTGTAGCAGAGTATGTCGGTAGATAGATACCACATCTTCTTTATTCATTCACTTATAGTTGGACACTGAGGGTGCTTTCATGTCTTGGCTATTGTAAGTGATGCTGCAATAAACATAGGAGTACATATATCTTCTCAAATTGGTTTTTGGGTTTCTTCAGATAAATACCCAGAAATGGAATATCCAAAATATATAAAGAACTCATACAACTTAACACCAAAAAAAGAAAAATCTGATTTAAAAAATGGTGATATACCTAAACAGACATTTCCCTCAAGAGGACATATAGATGGCCAATTGACTAATGGGGTTGGGGGAAGCTCAATATCACTAATAATCAGGGAAATACAAATTAAAACCACAGTGAGATATCACCTTATACCTGTCAGAATGGCTGCCATCAATAAATTCACAAACAAGTGTTGGTAAAAATGTGGAGAAAAGGAAATCCACAGGTGGGATTGTGAATTGGTGCAGACACTGTGGAAATAGTATGGCGGCTCCTCAAAAAATTAAAAATAGAGCTACCGTATGGAAAACACTTAATCTGTGACCTAAAACACAGTATTTGCTCAGTAAATCTTAGTAATAATAATTGTATACACTGGCTAACTTCCGAATTTCTTTAAGCCTCCTAACTCTGTCTTTAAATGAAGTGGTTAAATACCTGATAGATAAAATTAATAAATGTGAAGTTATTCTGGTCTAATGGGGTTGGATTAGGGCAGGGTCCTGGCACTATCTAAATATCTTATTTCTCCCTCAGGTAGCCTAACAGCGCTCCAAGGAACTCAAGTAGAGAATAATTGCCCTGAGAAAGCAGAGGATTAGAAGTTATCCTTCTAAGGTAAAATAGAAATATAAACTAAGCTCATATCATTATTTCAAATCTGTTACTCTAATGGAAGTAATTATTCCATCTTTTCTATTTTCATCTACCTCTTTCCTCCACGGTCTAGATACTGACGCTGTGCTCCTTCCAAAATTGTATGTAAGATTTAAACAAACTTATCAAAATGACTTCTAGTTTTTAAAGTAATGTATTTACCAGCTCTTTGAACTCAGATTCATGGCATAATTCTAGCTTAGCTACATATTTGCTAAAAAGCCTCTGAATTTGTGTCAGATGTTTCTTTGGGCATCAAGGCTTGACGTAGATGTATACTCTAATGATACAGCCTAGAGCTTTTACAGAAAGTGTTTTCTATTAAGTGCAGCATGGAGGAAGATAAAGTGTCAGGTGAATTCCTATTAGGCTTATACTTTGGTTGTCTTTTCTTCTAAGGAGAAAGAAAAAAGATTGCAGAAAGCTACTTCTGTGTGAGTTTTGTCCCACCCTATGATATTTCTGTCCAATGAGGGATTAATTGCCTACCTAAATGATTAAGTTATTAATTTGGCAAGTTATAGTCTTTCTTTCTATGCTGTTTTTTCTCCATTGCATTCCCTAGGCCTTTCCTCGGAATGGCTTCATTAACATTGAATTGGCTTTCTTTATGAAAGTTGGAGCTCCCAGTAGCTTTAAAAAAATATTTTATAGGCTGTGCAGCTCTCTGCTAATTGATGTTTTGCCCTTTTTCTAAGCAACCTTAAATATGTGGGCCAAGCAAAAGCTAAAATATTTTGAATTTAATATTGAGTAATATAAGATTAACTCCTTAACACATTTTTATACATTTATTAAAATAATCTTACTATATATAATATTTAAAATTTAACATGGAAATACAGTTTATGAGTCAAAATTTTGTTTTTCAGTGTATTAGAATAAATTATTATTTCCTTAAATGCATTAACTAAGTAATCAATTATTGTCAATTGAACAGTTCCAAATTAACATTCATATTTGTTGGATAGGACTATAATAGTCTGTGTGTAAGAATTAAGCCATAAACTCTCCTTTTAAGAAATTGAGATTTCCATTCTGAGACCAAACTAATGCTTATTAAACTGTAGTAGAGCCAATTTAGAATTACCTGATTAATTTTTATTGAGTAAATATGTTTCAAAAACCATCTGCAAATCATCTATTTCTCAACCACTTTTATAGATGCTGGCTATTTAAGAATAATCTGAAATTTCTGTATTCTGTAGTTAGAATTAGTATTTAACTACATGAATGATTTCATTTTAATTGTATTTTATTTGTTAAATAATATAATGAAATACATGAGGAAATTTAAAATACTGATAAGGGAAAACAAATCAATAAAACAATGAGCAGATTAGCCTTATTGTCTGTCTACCTCAAATTTCTAAAAATCACAAGCACATATATGTTATATGTATATGAGCATGCATATATATATATACACACAAACACTTATCTTTGTATTTAACAATTATATATATATATATACTACATTTAATATATGTGTAATATATATCATCAAGTCTGTAACTGGCTTGAGAAACAGTAGTTATCAAGAAAAAAATACTGAAATGAATCCCAGAAACAACAAATGTGGAATGCGGCCTTATTTGGAAATAGGGTAATTGCCAATGCAGTTAGTTACAATAAGATCATACTGGAGTAGTGTGGACTCTTAATCTAATATGACTGTATGTCCTTATGAGGAGGGAAATTTGGACACAGATGTTCACACATGTGTGTATATACACACACGCACATATGTACACATGCACAGAATACTACATGAATATTGGATTTATTCTGACATAAGCCAAAGATCTATTAGAAGCTAAAAAACAAGTCTGAACAAATCTTTCTCTAGTACCTTAAGAAGGAGCATGCTAACACCTCAAACATGGACTTTGAGCCTCTAGAACTGCGATATGATATATAACTATTGTTTAGCCATTCTATTTATGGTGCTTTGTTATGGCACATATGCTCAGTGGACACGTGTATAATTATTATAAATATAACCATAGACTATTATCTGAAGACAGTCCCTCAAATTTTAACACTTTTAAATGTAGATTGGCTAATTGAGGTGATGTTTCTTATTTCTATATTTTTTCATGCTTATAAAATGAGTATTAACTATTCGATTAGGAAACAATGCTATTTTAATTCTTATATATGAAGAGATGTTACCTGACCATTTTGAAATCATCGGAATATGCAACCAACATGAAGTTTCTTTGCGGGGCAGTAAGGAAAAGAAGAAAGCTTAGAATTCAGAGAGCCGGAATGAAATCTTAGTTCATAATTTATTATCTAGCTTATCTTGGTTAAATTAGTTAAGTAGGCTTTAGGTTTTTTTTTTTATAAACTGTGGATAAGAATAGCTACCTTATATGGTTATTAATATGGAATTTAAAACTATGTAAAACATTAATTATAGCATGACTAACAAGGATGAAACATTCGATAAAAGTCAGATATAAGTCATGGTAGTAGTATTACCTTTATTAAGAAACCCTTACATAATATTATCCTAATTTACTTTCTTTCAGTCTAAATATAATGGTTCATATTTTGGCCGACCTATAGAAACATTTTATTATTGGTCATGTTAGAAAAAGCAAAGTAAAATTCCTAGCTCATTTGAAACATATTCATTTCAAAATTTATAGAAATCTATATTTTACCTATTGAGATAAGTCCAAAGTGACCATATATGATTTCATTAAATTTGGATTAAGAATTATTCATTTGGAATATAATAAAGTAATATGTATCAAATACATATATTTTATTTTAAATTAAGTAAAATAAATCAATTATGAATATTTGATAGATCAAATAAAACTATAAAATATTTCTAAATATATATGAAGTATTTCTTGTAGTGTTAATCTGTATGTGGTAGATTTTGGCAATCCATTCTACGTATACTCTATAGTTTCACTTAAATTTTTTAAAAAAGATTTTCAATAAATACACAAATTCTGGCATCTAAAGTAGATAAATGTTCAACAAAAGCAGTCAAAATTATTATTTCAATGAATTCGAAAACTGTGACTAAATATGTTTTGTAGCATTACTAGATGTTACCTCTCATTTATAATCTCTTCAATAGTAAAATTAGACAAAGAACTCTACTGAATTGAGCCAATAACTGGTGTCTTATGCCAAAACAAAATAAATATATTTCATTTATAATATCTTTCATTATGGAGTGCTTTAAAATGCAAAATGATGAGATATAGTTGTGTTTTGTTTTATTTTAGGTCTTATTTTAGTGAAGAGAAGGAATGTTAAATTTATCTTATTCTATCCTCAGGAACCTCTGCTATTAATTTTCTACTAAGTAAAATTAAAAGCATTCATTAAGGGTTTTAGCCCTTAACCTCTGTAAGTCATAAAAATATAGATCAACCATCCTAAATACAATGGGAATCATGGGAAACCTTTAAGAATTTCCTCTTCATGTTTGGTCCAGTTTCGTCTTTTGAAATATTTTGTTGAAGTAAATGTGATATATTTTAACTAAGAATTAAGGATTTTATTTTTACTTAGAATTGCACTTTATATTTTATTAACCAGCACACAAATAAGAAACCAAACCATACACAAATGAACAAAGAAATGTCCTTAAAATCACTTGATTGATATTTTCCATTGATTAGTACGTGGCACAAAGACAACTAATTGAAAAAAGGGAAACAAAAAGACAAATTAAACCTTTGATTGTTCTGGCAGCTATTGCTCAAGCACTTGACAAATTCACTAAAAGAGAATTTTTTAGAGGAATCTTATAATGATGGTTCTGTACAGAAGAGACAGGGATGGATGGAGAAGAGCCCATATCACAGCTCTCCCCATTCCTAGCACAATGGTAAATAATTCATATAAGGAAGATTTTTTTTTAATGTCTAAATTATCAAATGTATTTTATTTGGAACATTGAGTAGTAACATATTCAAATAAGTTTTCATTTTAAATAATAATTTTATGATGCAAACTGATCTTATTTGGAAAATAAATTTTAAAATAAAACTGAGGAAATGCAACAAACCTCCTTTTAGTTACACCTAATATTACTATTCACATCAAGAAATGCTATTTATCCTTTAAATGCTTTTTACTAGCCTCCATAAATTAAGATTGCTCTTTCTTTGACATTTCTACCATTTCTTATATTCTTTTGAATTAATGCCCCTCACCCAAAATATAGAACTTCCTGATTGCTTCTAAAAACATGTTTCAATGTTTTTGTTCCTTTTTAAAGTATTGTGATACAAATTGATATGGGAAATAGGGCTTATTAAAAAACAAAAATTAAATGTGTAGAATTTATTTTGGTTGAAAGATACTGCCCTGTTTCATCTAGTCCTAATTCCTTGTTAGATCTTCTACCAGCAAAGATAATTCTCTATAACCTCCTGACACAACTCTACATAATTTACTGTACAAGGAGACAAAAAAAAAAGAAGAAAGTATTAAGAGGAGTTTATTATCAATAGATTATTAGTGTAGATGATTACCAAGATTAACTTAATCAACTCAGTGCACATACTTCTTTAAACTAGTTGGCCATGTCCTTTAATTCCTCTATTTTAGCATCCAGCTAATTGCATTTTTCTCCACCACATTTTCAATTGTTGTTAAGTATATGTTCAATATCCTCAGAGATAATTCATCTAGTACCTGGTATAGCCACTCACTTCTCTAAGCTTCTCTCTAAGATCTTGTTTTCCACCCAACTTTATCTACCCACTTCTGTGGCCATGCTCTAGAATTTGTCATTACCTATTCCTGGACTAATTAAAACATCTATTTCAGTAGCCTTATTATCTTACCATCACTTTTTAAATTCTAGCAAATTTCCTCATAATACTATGTAGTCAAATAAGACTTTAAATAACTGGGATAGCTAGTTCATTAACTTTATCCCCTTTTTCCTGTACACTATTCAAGGCCTTACTTTCCTTTTATCTGATTTAGATCTCCTGGTCCATCCTTATATCTACATGCATACCCCCATAATTTTTTTCCTCTTCTTTAGTTTCCTTCAAATTTCTTACTTAAAAAAAGTGTAAAGCAGTAAAATCATACCTTCCTATTTTTTGATATATTAAAAGAGCTGAATATGCCTGGAAGAGAAAAGAAGGAGACCTCATGCAAAACACTTTATCTTGAATTTATGATCTGAAAAGACCCTTGCAATTTCCCGGCAATATTACCATGTTTTCATAGTCAGTCTATTTTATCAGTCTGAGGTGGCTGTTTCCTAACGTTTTACTCCCTCAATTACAAATACTCCCTATGCTCTCTTTATCCTAACTAATGACCATTCTCATAAAAACAAGTAAAGAGAACTACCTTATATTCTTACTTCCAAATAGAACAATTGGCTCTGTCTATAGTCGTGTTCTATTTTCTTTCTTGTTTACCATGAATGGACAAACTATCTCTGCTCTTACCTAAGGCTATACCTCCACCCATGCCATAGATTCCATTTTCTCTCACCTGTTTAAGGTATTTGCTCTCAAAATTGTCTTTTCCTTGCATCTTTAAGTTTCAGCACTTGGATAATCTTTTTTAAGTAATGAGCGTTCAGCATACATAGGGACAAATTGAGATAACAATAACTGAAAAGGGGAGGATTCGAAGATCCAAAATCACAAAGGGGAAAGGAGATAAGGCATACACAGAAGAAAATGGACAACTGTATATATATACATATATATATACACACACACATATATATATAAAGATAAATAAAGATGGGAGACATTATAGTGTGTATATATATATATACACTATAATGTCTCCCATCTTTAAATAATTTCTATATACTCCACCAAAATAATTGTTAAATAAATGATTGAATCAACAGTTCTCAGAAACACTTCTCTTTTTGTTTCTAATTGTGAGGGTAATCATATTTAAGCCCCTATCCCACATTTTCTTCTACTCTCCTTTCATGGACCAACCAATCTTTGAAAGAGAAAATATACATTTTCTAGACTTTCGGGCCCCTACTTCTAGGAAGTCTTCTAATATGCCAGAAATAAAGGAAGAATAGTGCATGTTAGTTTTTTTGAAGGATCCTCTCTTAGTTGTATATAAAGACTTTTCATTCCTGAGTCTATTGTTGATCATGGATGCAAATTCTACCAATGATTAAATTACCTGAGTACAGTACAGACAATCCTTGCTTTCCACAGTAGTTCAGAACAATAAAAATAGAAGTTAGAATTATGGAAAGTGTTCATAACAATGGGAAAAATCACAATTGTCTATGAATTTAAAAATTCTATTACCACATTAAAAATACTATTAGTATTAGTACATATATATAGTGAAGTAAAAAAGTAAAATTAATTTTTATTTAGTTTATTATAACAAAACATGAAAAACATGAAAATTGAAGTAATTTTTGTAAAAACTTATCAATAATTGTTTGAACAATGCTTGTCTTCTCTTTATATTCATTATAATATACAGGATATCATTTCTATGCATTGGAGAATTGATATTCTAATTTCTAAGTGTAGATCATTTTTTGAAATTTTATGCTTAGAGTTTTAAAAGTCATGAAATATCTCAAAGAGTTTCATTCATGCGATATTTTTGCTGGCTTTACAACCTCTAAAACTGCTTCATCATTTTTGTCACACCACTTTTTACATTTAGGTTTATAACTTCACCTTCACTAAATGTTTGGAGAAGACTAGAGTCTCAAATTGTAGCCATGTCAAAATTTCCACTATTTGCTATTTCCCCTGTAACTTCATTGAAATTCCATTCAGATTTTACTCTGGCATTATCACTTTTTGTTTCTTTGACCAAATTCCTCTTTTTATTGTTTGTTTTAGTAAAATGCATGTGGTTTATCATTTGATGACAAGGAGGCAATAAAACTATACCTTTTGCTGTCCTTACATGACTAGGATTGCAGATAGATGGTGACCAATCACTGATAGACTTCAAAAGAAGCTACATAATTGATTACTGATTATGATACACATCTGCTATATACACAGTTATTTTTGGACAGAAGATTTAGCAGCAAAGTTTGTCATGCTAATTTGCTCTTTCTAGAGTATCAAAAAAATGGAAATAATGTATAGGTAATAATCCCACACTGCTTTCACTTAGCATGGCAAAAAGAGATCACTGACATATCACATGCAGGGAAAAATTGGCTTCCCTCAACCCTCAAAACAGTTTCTAACATATATCTTAATAAATATATTGATCTATTTAAAAAATCTTTTGAGCATTCATATAGAATGATTATTTCTTAGAGAAAAAATTTAGGACTCAGATTTTTCCACATCAAAAAACGATGATATAATTTTCAGATTAAGAATTTTCAGCTTAAGAAAGAATTTTCTAAATATTTTATATATAGCCAAACTGTCCATTATTATTAAAAAGCTATAAAAATTGAACATAATAAATATATTATTTCTATAGACCTTCATAACAACTAGAAAGCATCATTTAATTAATGGAGATGACTGACAAAACGACCTTAAAATGAGTAAAAATCAGCATGGGATATAATTTAAATTAAATATAGAGCAAATTTGGGAATTAGCATAACAGAAGAGGACATAAACAATTTATACTATGAAACTATAGAAATGATCCAATAATGTAATAGGAAAAGGAGAAGAGAAAAAGTTGCAACATATTTATAAATATGTATCTTATGTGAGAAGCGTTCAATGAGTGGTTAGTGTTAGGTACAAGGAGATCAGGACAGAAAAACAACCTGCAGAAAAATATCTTCAAAGTACACTAAAAGATCACAGTGTATCTATGCTATGATCCCAGCAAAAAATAGAGAAAAATTGATTTTTATATTTTATAAAATAATTCTTATAAATTAGGAAAAACATACTTTTTAATGTTATCTTACTAAAGTGCAAATTTCTAAAAATCAAAGATATTTCAGTTAATACTTATTTTCCTTTTATATTTTCTTATTTATGTAATAATTTCTTTTGTATTTTATCAGTTGACAGTTTTAAAATATAATAATCCAAAGTCAATTCCTAGCCTTAAGTTTTTTTTATTTGTAGGAAGAATTTTTTAATCAGTATTTCAAATCGGTTTGATTTGAGAGAAGAATATACCTCTGGCCCATGTCGATGTTCATTTGTATTATGCTATATTACATAAGGTGCATATATAATTTAATTGTAAAATCAAACATACAAGTTAAATATAAATGGTATTACAAAGCAAATAAAAATCCAGTTAACAACATTTTAGTGGGATAAATTATTTCAAAAGGTTAAAACTGTTATTTTAAACAACAGTTCTTTTTTAATGGACCAAAGAAATAACAGTGAACAGCAAAATAAAAAAATAATTAACCATTAAATGAACATTAAATAATTAAATGTTAAGTTAAATATATAATTAATTATTGATGTTTTTTATAAAAATTGATTGAAATTAATTGTAATTTAATTAAATAATTTTACAATTAATTATCCATTACTAATTTTTCCACTACATTTACTGTAAATTAACTGTTATAACTCACCATGTAGAGGAATAGACTCTCAAAAATTGGCTTTCAATTTGAATATCAACTAAATTACAGATTCTTTGCATTTGGCATAATTATTCTACCATGGATAGTGTATAATTCTATTACATCTTTTATTACACCTTTGTTTATTTAGTATTGCATGATATATTTTCACTTCATGTGAATATATCATCTTTTTTATAAAGAGCATGACTTTCAGTTTTAATAATGGACAATGTTTTTTATTTTCACATTAGGGCAAGCCAAAATTACTTTAATTCAATGTACATATCAAGAATATAAATTAAATGTTGTCACTTTACTCCCTTAGCAATTATTAGCCCAAATTTTGTCTCTGAAATTCAATAGCAATGAAAGATTATGAGGTTGCCATCAAGGGGTTGAGAATAAATGACATTTAACAAATCATTATAAAGTTTTAAAAAAGATATGGCTCCTTGAATATATATTCTAGATTGATTGACACTGAAAAAGATCTTATCTAAGGTTGATCCTAAATGTAACAATTTAGATTTATAATTAGTTTTTAATGCACATAGACCATTCTTTAAAATAATATTAGTCAAGATTCCCAAAGCCATTTGGCTACATTTAGAGTCTAAATATTTTTTAAATAGTTAATGCTATCTCTTCATTTTCTAAACTAGATCTTTAAAATCCAGGCTTCCAGGAACTCTCAAACTACTCTTGGAGAAGAATAATAAATTGTACTTATTCCTGGTCTCTTATGGTCTGTCTTCTGAAAATCCAGCCTTTGAAACAACCTTATATTTTTCACCCAGGGTCTCATTACTCAGCAACTAATTACTAACCCACAAATGGTTTATATGCAAAATTATTGTAACTGAAATGCTGAAATGTTTGCAGAGATTTATTATACTTTCTTCAGCAAGTTCTATATTAATAGCAAATATGCAAAATAATATTAAAATATATAGTCAGCTTTTCTATGGAAGAAGAGTACTGAGGAATAACACTCCACTGGTACCTAGAAATTTTACCTTTTACATAACATTCAGAAAACTCCATGAAGATTAAACTAAATAAAGAATATAGTTCATTCTCTTACTATCTAATTTCAGGGATACTCTTACATATTTGAAAGAAATAAATAAACCTTTTGACTTAGCACAGATGCTAAAAAAAAAAATATTTTCAGGTTTTGCCCCTCATTCACATAAAGAAATATTAAGGAATGTATCATGATTTAGCAATATTACACAATTGCTTTATATACATTGTCGATGCTTCATAAAAATAGTAAAAATCAATTCAGCTTAAACTCAGTGTTTATGGGTGGAATATTTTACTCATTACTTCAATAGATGGTCCATGAAGAGAAACAAAGTGACAGAATTAATTTCAAAAGTAGATAATATACTTGTACTATAAAAATAAGTACATCCTGTGAAAAATATCAATTTGAAATTTTAGTAATTGTTCATGTTACAAAGAATATACCTCTGCCCATGTCGATGTTCATTCTGACTACAATCTGAGACTATGTAGAAGAGTAGGTAACAATTCGAGGGAGGTCTTTTCTCTTTCTCCAGTTTTTCAAGGACATTATGGTGTTAGAACTTCAATTCTTAAATTCAAAGATTTTTTGACTTTATAAGAAGTTGGTGAATGGCAGGATTAAAAAGATTGGAGCACAAGGTTGAATAGCTGGAGTAAAAATAATGACTTTGATATTTCTCTGTACCTCTCCTATTACATCAAGGAGAGAGCTCCTGAGGAAGAATGAAGGTCAACATTCAGGAAGTGTTCGGCAGCCTTAATTTAACTAATATGCAAAAGATTAAAAACATTCTTTTTATAGTGCTTGGGTCAATTACTAAATCTAACATGAAAGGTCTAACTTTCAAGGAAACTAAACTTTGGATTCAGTATGCAGCAGTATGTAACCAAAAGAGTAGCCAGAATTCAGCATTGAGCGTGATGTTGCATAAGTAGAAAACTGAATTATTCTCCAGTGCTGTGGATTTATGGTCTGTGAGGAAATGACTTTCACTGTGGAAAGTTTCAAAGTTAAGTGTTGCCCACTGCAAGGAATAGCAAAATTGAAAAGAAAAAAATAAAAATAAAAGCATACAAAAATGACTTCTCTAAAAGTGTGAATTTTGAGAATAGCAAGTATTATGACATTTTACAATTTTTGATAATTTTTGTTTTCATACAGAGAACAATTTTGAAAGCAGTTCTAAAATGAATTTAGAGATTATTTGCAGGAAAGCAAATCTTTAGGTCTTTTTTAATTTATTAAATACCACTTTTCAACTAATGCCTAGATCTTTACTAACCAAGAAGCCAGGTGCTTTGGAGAGTAAGGTGTAAAATGAACATGGATGTTGTAGTCATAAAAATAGCCTAAAGATTAAATATTGTTTTGCCTTAGGAGGAGAATTTTGGGGCAAGTGACAGCCTGTTCAAATCTCAGTTTCTTTATTTTTATAATGATGTAATGGTGCCTACTTCATAGAATTGTTGGAACAATTTATTGAGATGATATGTAAGTATATTGTCAATTTATCGATATTAATTAAACATTGTTTTCTTTCCTTTAAAAAGAAGTAACTCTGTGTTGAAATTTTTGTTTAATTTAATATCAGGAGATTTGTCAGATACTGACATTTTCTAAACTGTGTTTTATCTATCTAAAAAATAGGTAGCAAAAATGCCTGACTGATCACACTAATAAATTTTATTTTTTTCAAAACCTATAAAAGATAAAAACAATGCAATCTAACCTCTTAAAAATAATGATATAAAGCATACCATTTTATAAAATCTAAAGCATGTGCCAACAATTCACCTGCAGAAACAAAAAGTAATTACTTAATGTTATGAAAACCACATGTATCTTTTCTGTCTCCATTTCTTTCACTCACACCCATCCTTGCCCATACACAAATAACTACTGTTGTAATTTGATATTCATTTTTATCATGAATGTCTCTATAGTTTTAGTGCATATGTATTTTTTTACCTTTCATGATTTTAATTTTATTAAATGTAATGTTTGATGTTACCTGCATTCTTCTATAACTTGTTCTTTTATACATTATATTATGAGATATGTCTTATTGATACACAGAATTCAAACCCAATCACATTCAAAGCTTAGTATTCCATTTTGTAAATAGACTAGCCTTTATTTTTATGATTTTAAGGGTTACTTAGTTTATTTTCAATTTTTTTATTATAAACAATGCTGCTGCAAATGTTTTATGTACGTTCATGTTCAGCTGTCCAAGAGGTTCTCTATAACATATATATATGTTCTCTATAACATATATATATATATATATATATATCTCCGGTAATCTATGTTATATATGTTATATATAACATATATAACATAGATTACCGGATAGTAAATACTGGATAGTAAATGCCCATAGTAGATTATTGGATAGTAAATGCCCATATTTCTTACTTTCCTAGTTCTTAACAAATGCTCTCTAATTTGGGGTAGAATTTTTAATCTTCTGCTTTAGAAATAAATTGTCCAAGTATTTGGCTTTTTCTACTTTAAATTTTGTTCCATATTGTTTATCCTTTTCATACCTTAAGATATCTATTCATTCCTTAGGACGTAAAACTATTGCTTCTATACTTCTAAAATTTCAAAGTTTGCTTTTTATTTCAAAATTGTTAATCTAGAATATTTTTGTAGGTTTGGTATAGGAGAGGGATTCAGTACCTTTTTTCTTTTTTTACTCCGGTTACTGATTAGTTTAAAACAATTTACTCAATAATTCATTGTTTCTCCACTGATCTTGTTTGCCCCTTCCACCAAACACCAAGTTTGCATGTATGTGTAAACTGGCATGGAGATCACTATTCTGTTCCAGTAGATTCCTTTTCTTATATAAATTCAACTATATCTAATTTCAGTGGGTTTATAATCTGATATTTCATAGAGCAAAATACTCTGTCTTGTTTTTGTTGGTTTCCCACTGCTGTGTTAAAAAAAATAAATACTAAAATTTAACACCTTAAACAAAACCTGTTTATTGTCTCAGAGTTTGGTAGATTAGAAGTCTTGGCATTGATTCTCTTCTCAAGAGTCTTCCAAGCTAAAATCTGGATGTAGTCTGGGTTGCCTTGGCATCTGGAGCTTTAGTTCTGTTTCAAGTTCATATTGTAGCCAGTAAGCAGTTTCTTGAATTTGTAAGATTCAGGTCTCTGATTCCTTTTCTGGCTGTTAATATGCTACTCATTCTTGACTCCTAAAAAATACCTACATTTCAGTTGCATGAACCTCTCCATTTTCAAAGACAGCAATGGAGTGTCTCCTTTGCAACAAATTCCTCTCATACTTTAAGTCTCTTATTTAGGAAATGTCCATTCTCTTTCAAGGAGTCATTTATTAGATCAGGCTCATTCCATATAATATTTTCTTTAAACAGTCATATAGCATCATAACATATTCTTAAATACAGAAATAACTAGTACTCATAGTCACAAATTCCAGGGAATATATAGGACAGGTACATCTGGAGAAGATGCTTTGAGGACTATTTTAGAATTCTGCCAACCACATTTTTCTAATTTGAGTTCTTTGAGGTAATCCATGTCTTCCATAGAGATTTTGAGAATCATCTAATGAAATTGAACAAAAACTCTGATGATTTTCATTGAATTTATATTTACTATATCAGTATAGGATAAATTGGCCTTTTTTATGGTATCATATTCTTCCATTTCTTAATGTGATTATAACTCCATTCATTTTAGTATTCATATATTTTGTTATGTTATTTTCTATCTCTTGGTCTTAAACATTTTTTGTTATACTTATTCTTGAGTTTATTAACATTTTTCTTTTTTTGAAAGTATGAATAACATAAAATCATATTTAGAACATTTTAGTAGGTTTGAGAATTCAATTCCATTTTAGTTAATTTTATTAATTGCAATATATGTGTATATACACATGCTTACATACATATGCAAAATAAAAAGCATTCAGCCCAACAATTTTCACATAGTGAACCACCTCTCAAACCAGTGCCCAAATCAATAAATGAAATAGTAATAGGATCCACAAAGCACCACTAGTTACCATCTCGACCATCTGGCTCCTTACTCCCTGTCTAGACACTATCCTGATTTCTTCATTTTTTTATAATTGAAGTGAAATTTGTAACATACAATTAACCAAAAACTACTTTAAAATGTACAGGTAAGTAGTATTTAGTGCATTCATAATATTGGCAATCACATCTTCTCTCTAGTTTAAAAATTTTATCAACTCAGAAAAATACCCTAAACTTTTTATCTAAAGGATGATTTAATACCAAATCATGTTATCTACAAATAGAGATAATTTTCACCTTCTTTTCCAATTTGAATATATAATGTATATATATAGCCTAATTGCTCTGGTTAAGACTTCCAGTACAAAGTAGAATGGCAATGATGAAAAATGAGCATTCTTGTCTTATTCTGATCTTGAGGGTAAAGCTTTCAGCCTGTCACTATTGAGTATATTAGCTTTAATTAATGCTGTTAAGAAAGTTCTGTGCCTTGTTTATTTACTTTCACAATTCTGTAGTATGTCTTCTAATGAAAAGTTCTTAATATTCATGTAGTGCAATTTTTAATTTTTATCTTTTATTGCTGTTAATATCTATGTCTTAAGCTACAAACCTTTGCATATAATAATAGGGTTGTAAGGATAGTATTCTGTTTTCTCCTAATAAAATAAAATTGAATTGCTTTACTTTTCACATTTCAATTAATCACAGTGTGTATATACAATGACATTAAATTTTTTATTTTCCATATTATCCAAGGTTATGATTAAAAATACCATATTTTCCATGCTACACTGCCATTTCACCTTATTATAAATCAGGTGTTCATCTATGTATAAAATTTTTTATTCTGTTCAGCTGAACTTGTTTCTTTGTATCAATACAATACTGTCTTACTAGAGCTTCAAAATAAGACATGCTATTTGAAGTGTAAGTTCTCCTATTTTTGTTCTTTTTCAACATTTCCTTGGCTCTTATTAGCTTTCCACATTTTCACATGAATTTTAAAATCAGCTTGTCAATTTCACACATATGGAATACATCTGCCAGGAGTTTGTTTGATTTGTGTTACACTGTGTCATTAATTCATAATAAACTTAAATTACTCTTCCTCACTTTTTATCTTACTGTCACCATGCATTTCAATTATATATACATTTTCAACCCAAATACATTTCTATAATTGTTTTGTTCAGTCATTGTCCAGTCAATATTCATTTATAATTTATCCTTTTTTAAGATTGATTGCTAAATTTCCTTCCTCTGGAGTCATTTGCTCTGTTTATAGCAGCCTTTTAAACATGTCTTTTGCTATAGAATTGTCAGTAAAAAAAAAATTCTGTAGGTTTTTCTGAAAACAACTTTAGTTTACATTCACTTTTGAGCAATATTTTTTGCTGGATATAAAATTTGAAGTTGACAGTACATTCCCTTCAGAATTTTAAAGTTGTATTCCCTTCTATTTTAACTTTATTCCTGTTGAGAAGTCAGTTGTATGTCTTGTGCTGCTCCTTTGAAAAGAATATGTCTTACATTTACCCCTAAGTTAGTGTACAATTTTTTCTGGATATTTAGTTTTCATGTCTTATAATAGTATACTTCATTGTGGTGTTTATTTTATCAATTTTGTTTAGGATTTAACAGAGATTCCTGAAGGTGTGGTATTATATCTTTCATCAATGTTGGATAACTCTTGGCCAGTATCTCTTTAAGTTTTGTTTCTGTCTTTCCTTCTTCTCCTTGGCTGCCAATAGTTTATGTGTCAGACATTTTCAGTAACATACAAGTGGAGCCCATTTACTGATTCTCACATTTCTCCAACTGTCTTTAACTCTATTATTTTCTGCCCTGCACTTCATTTTTTATGTTTTTTTTTTTTTTTCTTGGAAAGTTCTAGTCTACTAATACTATCTTCAGAAATGGCTACTCAGCTATTAAACTATGACATGAGTCTTAAGTTAACATATTGTATTTTTTCACTAATTCTTAATACAATTCTTAATTTAATTTCAGTTCAGTGTAGAAAATACCCATCTTTTCAGCTATTCAATTCTTTTTTCTTTTTGAATTTTAGGACATTTTTCATAGTCACTTAGAGTCCCCATCATCTAATTCCAGTATCTGAATCACTTGGTTGTCTGTTTCCACGGTCATTTTTCCCTGTGATGTTCACTAATACAGTCCTGTTATTTAGCTTACCTAAATTTTTAATAACAAATATTATATGTAAAAATTTAGAAGCCTCAGATGAGGTTATCTTCTCCTAAAGAGAGTTATATTCACCACTACTAGGCAGAAATAGGGCTGACAGATTGATTTATTCTAATCAAGAACTGTTTTATTCGATGCTACTTGCAGCTCTAGTGACTTGGAAGGGTCAGTTAATCTTTAGTTCATCTGTCTCTTAAGGGTTATCACATGTCGAACCTACTATATTCTGAAAATGTCTCTTTCTTCAGGACCGTATCAACATCTGGCTGTGTGCACTATGTTTTGCACCAGATTCTCAGCCTCCTGCCAACATTTCTGACTCTCCTGGATTTTCAACAAGTGCCTATTTTGATATTTCCTCTAATGCAGGATTTGGCAAACTCCTCCATGCAAGCCAAATGCACCATCCTTCATTTCTCCAGCTTTTGGTGGCTTCAAGATTAAATATCATTCTTATATATTGTAATGTTTTTTTAAAAATCACGTTTAAAGATAATATGTTTTAGGATACATAAAAATTAAATTAAAAGGTCAATACCCATAAATACAATTTTATTGTAACCCAGATACACCTACTAATTCAAGTGTTTAAGATTTCTTTCTCACTACAGCAGCAGAATTGAGTAGTTGAAGCAGAGACCATATAGGGTGTTTTCTTTGGACTGCTGTTCCTGGCACTACAAATGGTAATGAGGATGTTATGACATAATAGCATTGTGAGCACCACAGATATCACCTGTTTGTGTGAAAAGATGCTTTCTAAGATGAAATATGTATAATCTCTTAATAAGCCAGTATTAGCAGGTGAACATTTGCAGTCAAGATGAGGCACACAGACTTTGAACCGAGATTTGGAAAAATGTTTTCCCCTCAAAAAATTCTAATCTTTAGTATATTTGTATTTTGAAAAACTATGTTTATTATTATTAATACTGTTATTATTTTATCATATTTTAAGTTTCACCAATATAATTTTTGGATATTTGTTATTTCTCATCTTATATAAGTCTCTATTTTTCTTCTTGGCCCAAAAAGACTGAAATATTTATTATCTGATCCTTTACAGAAAAAAATTTGTCAAACCTTGCTCTAATGGGTCCTAAATTTTTTTTTCAAGGATGCTCACAATTTCTATACTGCTTTTCAGAGACTTTCCATTTAGGATTTTAAACTTATTACAACCCCATTACTGGGCAAATGTCTTGAAGCTCTGAGTGCAAAAAAGGGAAAAAAACGCCCAAACTAGGTGTCTGCTTCTGTGAGAACAAATTGATTCTAGGAGGGAGAGGTCTCCATGTCGTACACTTGCTACCAAGTGGTCAAACTATAGTTTATAATTGCTGCCTAATGCTGGAAGGTTGAATGTATGTATGAGTCTATGAATCTGGGCCCAGGAATAATCTCCATCTTTATCACTTTAGCAATTTCTTTTAGAGCCATCTTGCCAGTTCTGAGGTGGTCATTAACAAAGCCTGGCTTAAGGCAAACACTCAAAGCAGTTTTGTCTATTCAGTTGTTTACTTCATTGTCTATGGGAGATAATTTCTTGTGGGAATTAATATGGGATGCCAAAATCTTTACATTTTGCTCACATTCCCAAATGTCTGTGCCTGCGCCTTATCCCAGATCTCCTCATACCTGGTATTCCAGGTCTTTGTATTCCAGGCCTCTGAGAAGCCAGCTGTGCTATTTGTCATTGCCCATACCCATATATTTTAACCTCTAGTTATATTGATTACACCTCTTTCTATTCCAAATAAGTTAGAAATCTGACACCACTTACAACCTTCACTACATTACCCTTGTATGAGCCACTTTCCTTTCTCACCTGTATTACTGCACTGGTTCTCAGGTTTCCATACCCGCATGTCCACTATGTGATTTTATATTCTTTCTATAATTCTTTTCCAGTGCTATAAAATACTAGCTTTATGTTCAGAAACTTTTTAGTCAGTTTACACCTCCTAGGTATAAAAATGTAAATTATGGTGATGATTCTGGAAATCTGCCAAAACAGAATTTAATGGGAGAAAACCCTTGGCAAAAATTAGATAACTTTCAAAATATTTGAGTTATAACATTACTTTTAAATATTTAATTTATCTAGATTTAATTTTGCTTTAAGGTACAAATAATGAATATATCAATATTTTTAATTGTTAGCTCATAATCATAATGCCGTTTACTGAATTATGAATGTCTATCAATGGTCATTTCAATGTTGTCATTTTACTATAATTTTCTGAAGTGTTTTATGCAATTTATCATTTTCTTTTTCTGCCAAAACTTTATTCTCTAGGATTCTCTGAGATAGCACTAGCATTTTCTTCCTCTGTCTCATTAGCTGTTCCTTTTGAGTCTCATGTTAGCCTTTTCTTCTCTAGCATTTTCTAATTTTCCAGGTCCTCAAAGTCCAGAAGGGGGATCTTTTTTTTTTTTTTCTTTTCCTGCACTCTTTTCTAAAATGATTACATCCAATCCCATTGCCTTAAAGATCAGTTCTACACTAATGGCTATTTATTTTTCATTTCCATCCACACATTAACCTCAATCTTCTGGCTTGAATACTTTACTGCATACCCAGTATCTTCCCATGAATGTCTAAAAGCATCTCAAATTTAACAAAACCAAAAGAAAATTATAGATTTGTATTTCCACTGCTTTCTCTGCCTGTGGCATAGTAAATATGCCAAATCCTTCTCCATCTCTCAGAATAGTACCAATGTTCCCACAGTTCCTCTGGCCTAAAACATTGGCATCACCACTATATCATTCTCTTTTCAAGTACTCTAAATTCAATTCATCAGCAAAATCCAAAAATCCTTCCAAATATATCCCAAATCAAAATGCTCCATGCTATCTCCTCTAGTACAATAGTGGTCCAAGTCATCATCATTTCTCCTTATCTTAATATTGTTAAGAGAGAAGTTAAGAAAGGAGAAATCAAGCCAGCATACTTTGTTTCTGTTAGGATTTGAGATTTTTCTAATAAAAATAAATATATTCAGGTTAGAGTACTCCAGTTTGTTCAGATATGCTCGCCATGAGATTATTATGAATATAAACTCTATAATTTTGTGTATTGAAAAAATGATGAGGCTGTGGACATATTTATACATTTACATGAGGCAGAATACACAGTTACTCTACCTTCTCAGTGTCTTGGCTACTGAAATGGCACTGTAAGAACAGACGGTATGCACAAAAAATGCACATGGACAAGTAATAACAATAACTACATTTATTGTGTTTTTGTTCTGTGCCGTGATTTTGATTCATCATCATTTTTAACTTTTTCAAAATCTGATAAGAATGCTATTACTGTTTTATAGAGTAGGTAACATGGGTTCAGGAAAATTTTATAATTTTCCTAAGATTACACAGTTTGTAATAGAGTTAATCGTTTAATCATTGATGAATCTGTCTACAAAATTTGTCATCTTAATATCTATGTTATACTTCTTCATGAGGTAGAATAAAATGACTACCCAATCTTATAAAAGGGAATTCCATTTTTTTTCGAGTTATCATGTCATGCTTATAGTAACTTTATGTTCTTAGGGATGGTACGTTATCCTAATCTACTGAGATAATTAAACTTGGAAGAAATAAAAAATTCCTCTATTCCAAATTCCTAACCCAAGAACTCAAGACAAGTTATCATACAACTTAGAATTATAGAAATGTATTTAGTGAAAATGTATTCAGTAAATCATAATGTAGTATATTTCAGTTTTCCTTATATTTTCAAAATGTGTTACTACATAATGCTCTTCTTTAAAACAATCTTCCAGCTTTATAGACAAGTCTCTCTCTCCTTTTGTGTGTGTGTGTGTGTGTGTGTGTGTGTGTGTGGCAGACCTTTAACAATTGAAAACAGGTCCCATTCTATTTCTTTTAATTTGTCTTACCTTTCCTTTTACATCAGATCTGACTTCTGGGTGCCTCACTATTCTCATTTGATATGCCTTGGCACACAACTCTAATCCACATTCCTCTAATTTGTGTCTATCCAGACACAAATTCAATACTCCAAAACTATTCTGGATAGGGTTACATTATACAGGGGTCCAAATTTTTTTTGTAGAATAGAATGAAGCACAAAACAATAAGTGACTATGTTAGTACATACATAAGTACAAGGTTTAGGAGTGTCATTTGTGTTTGGATACCATTTTTTCTTTGATTGTTGAGAATCAGGGAGATACTTGTCCTCCTGGTTAACTAGAAGACCAGTGAGACTATCAATTTATCTTTTAGTAAAGATGATATACATATTGGAAATTTTATATGTGCTTTATCAAAAAAAAAATAACCATGATGAGCTGAGTATAAGAAGTGCCTAAACTCTATCTGCATCCTTGAAATAGAAGCATATGCTATGATCAGAATCTGATTTGCATATTATATTTAGCCTCTATTAAGGTAATCAAGTGTGAACTCATCACCTATTTCTAGGATGCACGAGTAAAAATAAGAAATATCCTGTAGTCCTTTTATTCCCTGTGTCCTAGACACACACACACACACACACACACACCCCCTAGAGATGTCTGCATCCTTGAAATAGAAGCATATGCTATGATCAGAATCTGATTTGCATATTATATTTAGCCTCTATTAAGGTAATCAAGTGTGAACTCATCACCTATTTCTAGGATGCACGAGTAAAAATAAGAAATATCCTGTAGTCCTTTTATTCCCTGTGTCCTAGACACACACACACACACACACACACACACCCTAGAGATAAGATGATTTTCAATATTAGTGCATTCTTTTGTTAGAAAACATGGGATGGAAAGGATTACTCCCAAATAAGTTCCATCTCTCTGGCACTGTTCTAGAATTATTTATGTGGCGTAGGCCTTAAAGATTAGGGTTATGTTTCAGCTGGTGATTCATAAAGTAGTAAGATTCTATCTCATACTCTCTCACTGATCTAGTATTAATAATAGAGAAGACAATCTCAGCATAAAATTATTAATTATGTTACAAATGCATGAACTGGTTACCTTCTGTTTTGCTTTCTTACCCTTCTCATTTTTCCAATAAAATCTCCTCCTTTCAGACCTGTTCATTAGCACCTGTGGATTTTTAAAAAACATTTTAATATGTCCTCATACAAATAAGATTCTCTCATCCTCTCTTTACTGGAGCAAAAGTAGAATGAAGTGTTAAATGCCCAGACTTTGAAATAGAGCTTTCTGGTTTTGAATCTGAGGTCTAACAGTGATAGCTATGTAATTTTAGATACATTTTTTAATCTCCTTAAATCAATTTATTTATCTGTAAAAGGAAAAATTACATCTATAAGATTAGATGCTTAACAATTAAATGATATATACAGTATTACTACAGTACCTAGCACATAAAAAGTCTTCAATAATTTTCAGATAGATTAATTTTTTTAATTTGGTTATTTGTCAATATTTTAGTGAAGGAAAAAATCTTTCTTAGCATGAGAAATTTTAAATTATGAGTGTACAGTGGTTGCTATCTATTTGACTAAAATAGCATAATAAACCTTCACATTAAAAATATATATAATTTTAAATAATAGCATAAATCAATAGAGAACAAAACCATATTAGCAGTAAGACACTGGATAACTGCTTCCTAGGATAATGTTAATCTCATTATATGCTGAGGTGTATTAGCTATCTTATAAAAATATTTGAAATAATTCATTGTACTCCAAGGCCAAAAAAATGCATGCAGAGATCCTTAGAAGAATTGCCGTAACATTTAATCATATTTTCTGTCAATTCAATCTTTCTGCAGGGAAAATAAAATCATTCTGTATTTCTGATAAGGGCTGAATCCTTAAATTCAATTCTTTAAGAATGACACCCTTCCTTCAAATTTCTTTTTTTCTCTCTAGGAAGTTGAGCTAGAAGCTTCCTGGTTATTTTAAATGCCAGATTACTTTTTGACTTTAATTTTTTAAAATAAAAAATGCTTGAGTATAAAAGCATTTAAAACTCAACTATACTTTAATAAGTTACTACTTAATTTGAGTTAACAAAATTTTTCTCCCATTATTCTTGGTCAAGGATCAACAAACTTTATCTGCGAAGAGCCAGATAATAAAACATTTCAATTTTGTGGGTCATAAAGTCTCTGTAAAAACTACTTAATCCTGCCCTTGTAGTGTGAAAGCAGCCAAAAACAATATGTAAATAAGTGAGTGTGGCTGTGTTCCAATAAAAGTATAAAAAAGGGCAATGTGCCAGATTTGACCCATAGGCCATAGTTTAATCAAACTGCTCTAACTCAAGCCCAAATTGAAAATCACAGAAGTGTCAGATTTCTTATGGGAAACTTCTAATTTAAAGGCAGAATTATTAGGGTTCAGACTATCTAATCTTTTACTCAAATTTACATAATATTTTCTAAAAATGAAAGCTAAAGGACAAATAGCCTAATATAGGACTCATTATACCTCATATTGTCTTTTTAGCATTCTTAGTCTCGCAGTCAAAACACAAATTGGTTCAGAGTTTCAACGACCTAGGTAGAATTACCATTTACAGTTTCCCAGTTTCTCTGTGCTATCAAACTCAAATACAGCTTTATATTGGAGGCTACAGATGCTATATATTATTTTCTTTGTCCTTTTAGATCAAAATAGTTAATACTTGTTTGCTTTCTCCTGGGAAAATCAACAATATACCTGAGTCATTATTGTCCCAGGGATTACTAAGGCAATCTCTTACTATTCATGTCCTTAACCAAGTCCCCAAAACCTCAAATTTCCTGGTGATTCTACTTTTACCCAATATGTAAATGACTCTGTGTTGTTTTCTAAAGATGAGAGACATCTAAGATTGATCTCATCTCTGTACTCACACTTGTAGTCAAAAAGGACATGAAATTTATCAAAGAAAAGTAACAATTCTGTCAAAATAAATTGTATTACCTAGGTCAGGTGTCCCCAAACCCCAGGCTACAGACCAATCCCAGTCTGAGGCCTGTTAGGAACCAGACTACACAGCAGCAGGGGAGCTAGCGAAGCTTCATCTGTATTTGTAGCCACTCCTCAGTGCTAGCATCACCACCTCAGCACCACTTCAGATCATCAGGCATTAGATTCTCATAGGAGCACTGGTTCTTGATGCCAAAAATGTTGGGGACCACCGCCTAGGTCATAATTTATCTTGAAGAGTTAAATCCCTTACTCTGGATATGCTGAAACCAGTTCAGAATTTTCCTAGGAGAGAAATTAAGAGTAATTGAGAAAATTTCAAGATCTCCTTGAATATTTCCTGTTAATCCCTCTGGCCTGCAAAGTTTTTGTTGAGAAGTCAGCTGACAGTCTTATGGGAGTTCCCTTGTATGTATTGAGTTGCTTTTCTATTGATGCTTTTAAGATTCTCTCTTTTCTTTAACCTTTGCATTTTAATTGCAATGTCTTGATGTGAGCCTCTTTGGGTTCATCTTGTTTGGGACACCGTGTGTCCTTTGCCAGATTAGGGAAATTTTCTGTCGTTATTTCTTCAAACAGATTTTCAATTCTTTGCTCTCTCTTCTCCTTCTGGTACCCCTGTGATGCAAATGTTGGAACGCTTATTGGCCCAGAGGCCCCTTAAAATATTCTCATTTCTTTAACTCATTTCTCATTTAGAGCCAAAAAAAAAAAAGTGTTAGTTTAACATAAACATGCTCTTTGAGGCTGAAACAAAACTGACTGGTTTCCAATGTGAAAATAAAATATAAAAACTGTTCTTGGAGTTATTTCTAAACAGAATTTGTCTCTAACCTAATGTAGCAAAAATATATATGATGATCAGTATTTAATAATTTTTTATTGGTAAATTTCGAATTTCAGAACAACATAAAGCAAAATATCACATTTTGCACAAATATGATGTTTCTCACCAGATCTTCTTGCCATCCTTGTCATTGTGTGAGCAGCAAACTTTACAGCAAACAGTTGGATTCTGTTTTCCCTGATGTTGGTGGTATTCTTTTGGGGAAATGTCTTCCAGACAGGCAAAGATGTGTGATATCGTCAGAGCATGGATGACCTTGAAGACGTTGATGCCCTGGCTTTTGATGCTTTCCCAGCATTCTTTTGATCTACATCAGTATGAAGTTTACATGGTTAATTGTGTGCTCAGGATTGTCCTTTTTGAACAGGATATAAGAGTTCAGCACTGTAATATTTAGAATGTGGTGAAAGAATTTCTTATACCAAAATTTGTGTCTTTTGCACTCAGTTGGATAAAAAGTGAGCACCTGACCAGCTGAGTCCACTCCTCCCATATTCTCATTATAATTCACATAACACATGGCTTCTTAGTTTTCTTTCTATTTCTGTTGTCTGCTTTAATCGCAGTATTATTGTGGAATGTTGACAATATTGTCACCTCCTTCTTGTCACATCATTTCAGTGTCATAAATTCACCACAGAATCTGGCTACAGTTGTCACCTTTGCTATCTTTTTTTTTTTTTCTTTTCCCACCTAATCATTTGGCATCTGTTTTCCGTTCAAATGAGCTGTCCCAACTGCACCAGTCCTGTTTTGATGTAATTCTCTGAAACACATGGAAAGTGTATGGTAAACATTGTGGGTAAGTTTAGGACTGTATTCTTTGAGTTATCTCGGGGTAAATGCTGCAGCCTCAAGTGCTGCTGATAGGTATTCTCAGAGCAGATGGGAAATATGGGTTAAATTATATTTTCTTGTTGCTGTTCTGATTGGGCATTTTCTGCTACCTTACCTTCTAACTTGTGATTCAGCCTTCTCTTCATCTAATTTGTTGATTTACTCCAAGATAGTCTTCATTTCAGTTATTATATTCTTCCTTTATGACTGGTTCTTTCTTATGCTTTTTTCCCTCCATTTTTATGTTTTCTTTTTGTTAAAGTTCTCACTGAGTTCATATACTCTTCCCTTAAGTTCATTGAGCATCCTTTTAAACAGTGTTTTGAACTCTGCATCTGGTAGATTGCTTGTCTCCATTCAGTTTGGTTCTTTTTCTAGAGCTTCATTCTCTTCTTTCATTTGGGACATATTTCTTTGTCTCTTCATTTTGGCTGCCTCCTTCTGTTTGTTTCTATGTATTAGGTAGGGCTGCTATGTCTCCCATCTTAGTAGAATGACCTTACTTAGTAGGTGTCCTGTGGGGCCCAGCGGCACAGTCTCCCTGGTCACCTGAGCCTTATGCTCCAGGTGTGTCTTTTGTATGGGTTGTGTGCGCCCTTCTGTTGTAATTGAGCCTTAGTTGTTGCTTGCATGTCAATGGGAAGGATTAACCCTCAAGCTGATTGGCTGTGAGGACTGGCTGGCGACTACAGTGAAGCTGTTGTGCAGGGGCTGACGCTACAGAGCAGGATTCACTATAGCGGGGCTCTGGTGCCTTCCCAGTCTGCCCTTTTGGTGTGTTGTCCCTAGACATGGCCCTGGGTGGTGCTCTGGCTCAGACCAAGCCAGCCACTGGCATGCAAGTGGTCTTCTGGGAGGGACTCTGTGGCAGGTCAAGTTTAGCCCTAGCCTGTACCCTGCCTGGAGCTACCTGGCATGAGCCACTAAACAATCTGCAGATGACCACAACCCATGCTGGACATGGAAGTGCCTTGAGAGGCCAAACTGCGAACTGAAGCCAGATGCCGCTAGTGCTAGGCTT
>NW_006439568.1:11578228-11596556 GCF_000325575.1 Pteropus alecto | reverse complement strand
GAAGTGTGGGGCACGCTGAGGCCAGATACTGCTTGTTTGAATTTTGTGAACCTTTGAGAGATTTTAGGAAAGTCCAAAGCATGAGCTAAGACAGGCCATTAGTATGGAAAAGCCAGTGGAAGTGGCTTATGAGGGCCTGCAAGTTAGGTTGGGTAGGGTCTCAGGGAATCACCAGGGCACAGTCACCAGTGTTAGCCAGAGTGATGGAGACTCAGATATGGTGGTCACCTGAGTTTGTATGCTGGATAGGGGGAGAGTTCAACAAAGGAACAGTGGACTCCACCCACAAATCTGTCTGGAAAAAGGCTGCCCCTCCAACTCTCAGCCTGAATCCAGACAATTCAGTTCTCTATATGTCCCTGGAGCCTTTTGAGCTGCTGCCCCAGCACTGGACCTCAGAGCAAATTTGTCAGTGGATAAGTCCATACACTGGCCCTTTAAAACCAATGCCTGGGACTGTTGCAACCCTCCGTCTCAGTCAACCATACATAGTCTCTGCCAATTTTCATAGCCAAATGTTGTAGGGAGTACTCTTCCCAGCACTAAAACCTTGGGTTGAGGAACCAGTATAGGGCTGGGAACCCTCGCTCCTTCAAGGACGCTTTTACAATTGAGATAGCCCTTCTAATTTTTAATCATCTCACATGGGTGTGGGATTAGCCCATTCCACATCTCCACCTCTCTTACCAGTCTCGAGGGGGCTTCTTCTGAATGTCTTTAGTTTTAAGACTTTTGTTCAACTAGACTTCAGATGACTCCCAATGATGGTTATTCTATAGATTATCTGTAATTTTTATTTGGTTGTGAGAGGAAGCAGCATGGCATTTACCTTCTCTGCCCTCTTGACCAGAATAACTTCATTTTTAAAATTGGCTTTTTGACAGTATAAGTGAAATTTTTTAGAGAATCACCTCTGTTATTAATCTTTCTCTAGTGAAATTAGCCTATTATCTCATAGGTAGAAAGAACAGGAAATTACTTTAATCTGATAAAGATTTGAACTAAGTCAGGTTGGTTTAAATTTTGTTAGGGATCTATCTATCTCTCTTTCACATGGTCTGCTAGGATATATCTCTCCAGGCATCACAAATTGAGAATATTTTGTAATTAATAGGACCTTCTCCTTAGTACCCTGAGTCCATCTCAAATTCCACTTTACTTTTAAAAAGATTTTATTTAGCTTTTTAGCTTCTTGCTCTGTGCAATTAAAGGATTTTTAAAATGCCAAGAGGGAAAACCGTAAAGCATGAGAATCACTTCTTTGTGTCTCTTCTCTCCTGATAGCCTCGGGAGTTCAAATTTCAATATTTTTTCTTGAGGTCCCATGAATCTACCAAAGACAATGAAGGGTTTCTATGTTTAGCCATAGTCATTTCTCTTGATTCCTGGCTTTTTTTCCCTGTGTCAAAAATCAGCAAAAGTCTTAAAGGGAAAGGTAGCTTGAATGAAGTCTTACTTCTTTTCCCAGATCTTAGTTTCTGAATGTTGGTTTCCTTGGTTACTGTGATATTTTCAAGTCAGATTTATAAAATTTGCCTCAGCTACTCCATCTTACCTGAAAGAAGAAACTGAAGCATGCACTAAACTTGTCTCTACTGCACATACACACACCATGACTTTCTTAAATATTTTTAAGACCTTATTTTATTTCAAATCAAAGGTTTGACAATTAAATGCAAGATATAATAAGCCACTGGTTCTTTCTACAGAAATACATGATCAACATATACACAAGTAAGAGTGTAACTATAGACTCTAAAATTAACATTAAACTAAAAGATATACCTCTGAATTATAAAATAGTAATTTGTACAATTATATTTTTTTTGCTAGCCAAGATAACTTTGTTTAAACTAGTCACTCCATGTAAACTCAGTTAATATAAGTCACTGGCCCTAATATAAATGTCCTTTTAGTTTCTGTTTATGGCTTTTCCAAATAAAATTGCTTATTCAATGTAAGAAATCTCATAGTTTTCCAATTTAGATATGCAATTTTGAATCTACATGTTACTTTATTAAATCAGTAATGCGTTTTAAACAAATTAAATTCTTCTAAAAATTTTTTGGTGGAAGCCAAATAATGAGAGAGATTGAGAGAGAGAGAGAGAGAGACAGACAGACAGACAGACAGACAGACAGAAAGGAATTAGAGCTACTTTAGGAGAAAAAGGGATAAAAAGTCAAATCTCATGGTGATTTGACAATTCCTACCATAGACAAAATAAGTAACAAAACTAATCGTAAGGCAATGAGCTGGCTGTTCTCACTCCGCCATCTTCGCACTGCTCTTTCAAAAGATGACTTAGAATCATATTGCTATTACAGGAACCAACTTTTAAGTGTTGGAATTGAACTTCAGTAATTGTATAACAATATAAATACTGAACTCTATGATGACTAAAGTATGCTAAAGGTAGAAAAAATATATATCATGCAAATAATAAACAGATGAAAGCTGCAGCCATAAAATCAAAATTAGAAAAATTTATTCCACCTCTCAAAGACCTCCGATGCTTTACATCACACTCAGAATAAATGCTAAAATCTTTAGTATCCCCCAAACTCTATACAACCCCACCCATATATACCTCACCTTTCTTTCCCTTTCCTTGAGAATACTCCAGATACCCTGTCCATCTTACTCTGCCACAAGCCTTCATTATGCTCCATTTCAGCATTTTAATATTTTCCACTCTCACTTTTTTGAACAACTTTCCTTCAGGTATGTTCATGATTTGTGACCTTATCTATCTCAGGTCTTTATTCAAATGGCAGAATATTATGGAAGCTTCCTCTGCCCACCAAATTCAAAGTATTAACCACTTCCCTCAGCACTCTCCATTCTTCTTTTATCTTGATTTAGCTGTTATATTTATTGTTATCCTACACCTTCCTTATATATTTTACTTGTCTTTTTGTTTAAATTTGTTTACATGAACTGGCATATAAATTCCATAGTGGGGAGGGGGTCATAAATTTTGTTCATGACCATATCTTCAGTGCTTAGAACAGTGCTTGTCCGTGTTGTTGAACAAAAATGAATATATGACTACATAATATTTTTCTAACTCAATGATGAACCTAACATCTTTATATACCCTATGACCAAATAAAATGCAGATTAAAGACATTTATAAAATTAAATGCAAATAAAGGTTTGGAAGGGAACATTTTGGACTAACACAATTGAGAAAACTGGGCCCTAGGGAGATTTGCCTAAAGGACAAGAGTGAGCAGCAGAATGTAATAGTTTGTGTATGTTCTACTTCATCAAACTGCCCATTCAGAATTTAGGATCATTAATGTTTTCTGTTTGTCTCACATAGAATTTAAATAATGAATTAGTTACCAATGTTTAAACATTAGCATATTTCTCCTAAGAGTCTAAATACCAGTTGAAAAATTAAAACATTTACAAGACAGGATCCATATTTCTGTTTGTTCTGCTTTCTATAGGGCATGTGTTCTCAAATCTACTTCCTTTTTTTCCCCCTACCCTATCCTTCTCATGGACATCTGATTTGCAACTTTGAATTCATTCCTATTTTCATATGTATGTATCTATACAATCATTGATTCAGGTAATTATGGCATAATAATGAACTAAGGAGAAAATAAACTAGTGTTATTGAAAAGAAATGTAAATGACACTGTGATTCAAAGTCTCTGCCTCACATATTTTAACAAGTAAATATTCATGCACCTTTACTTGAACATATTCTTAGGATTTCTATCTCCAAATAAAGTTCTGCTATCTCAAAATGTCACCTGGGGGAAAAAATCTATCAGTCATTTACTCTTTTTATAAATTGCCTAATTTGGAAGAGATAGGCTTAAATATAAGTTAAATATAAGTCTTGATTGAGAGATAGGAAATTATTATTACTATTATTATTTTAGTTTTTTTTTTTTTTTATTTTTCCGATGAAGATGCTGCGAAGGAATCTAAAGCTGGGTTAACTGCGTGGAGGTAGTTTTTGATAGTCAAGGGAAGTGCATACCGCTATATAGAGTTTCAGGACAGTTAAAAGAGGGATATTAGGAGGTATGGGAGATATATAAAGAGAAATATGGGGAGATATTTATGTTAAATTTCACCTAACTGTGTAGTTTCACTGCTTGTCCTTGGTGTATATTGCTAATGCCAAACTAGTGAATTAATCTTGCTTGACACAAGATTGCATTCCTCTTTCAAGTGCTATAGGAATAGTTCGAAGGAAAATCAGTTTTATATTTTCTTGAGTACCTAAATTTCTCAGGTAAATCTTGTCTACTACTTAATTGTTGAATATGTCAACAATATATACAGCCTGTTTGGCTTTTGGTTTCAAAGAAAAATATTATATGTATTTTTAGGGAAAATGGAAATTGAAGATAATCCAAATCATTACCTTGTATCTCTCTGTTTTAATGACATTTTAAATAAATTTTCTGGTTGTTTTAATTTTTTTATTGCCCACACAGACTCCTATGTGGCAAAATTTATTTCTTGTTTGTATGTTGGTGACTGAACACGTAGCTACTTACTAAAATAAATGTGCTGATTAGACATATGACACAGCTTTTCCCCACTAATCTTTTTCCTTTAATGTCTACATAATATTTTGATTTTTTATGTAGTATAACTGGCATTGAAAATTACCAATTTTGCAAGATTATGTCTCCCATTCTATATACTCCTTTCATCATCTGTCTTGTGGGAAGATTTTTTCTCCCCTCTGTTAAGATTCAATGTGACATTTTGATTCAGGTCATTGCTGCTTAAAGTCTGAAATATCTTCTTTTTCATATTTTTCTCTCTGTACCTTTCTTTTTCCAAAAGGAAATCACCTACTTTAGGGTTTAACAAACTTGTCTTCTAGAGGACACATTTTTTTCAGCTACAGGTGATAGGTATAGACATCATCATGGCATAATACACTTTACCTGAGGAAAGAATTTTTTTCTAAAATTTTGTTTGCATCAACACAAAATTGTCGTTGAATATTAAATTATATAGTTTCTTATACTGAAATTGTGGTGACTAGATTTTGAAAAGATCAGTAAGTTTCAGTTATGATTCTGTCATTTGTTCTCATATCACATGTTTCCTATAAAAATGTAGCTACTCACTCTAGGCTTGTTCTAACACTGGAGAGAGTGCTCTGTGTTTTATGACAAGAATCCATTTATATATAATAGCTAAAATTATAGTTCCTCTAGACTATAATGTGTTATATTTTTATTTCTGCTCTATATTGTCTAACTTTTTAATTTTAGGTTAGAAATTTGCACCAAAACATAATAATTTGGGCTGGAAATATTAGAAATAAACTCTTACACACTGTAGACTTATTATGGAGCTTCACTATATGATTTTTTTTTTGAAATGCAGAGTGCACTGGCAAGAGATAGACATGGCTTATTCTACATAAGGCCCTTGCCACCTTTCTTCTCTCATAGAATTCTCTTTTGTCCTCTTAATTGATAATTGCACAAAAATACTCTGATTTCAGGTAGACATTCCTGATTATAAAGTTATCTGGATTGAAGACATAGGGAACTGCATAGTAAATAGCAAATCTGGACTCATTTAAAACATCTGGTTGAGATATTAAAAAATCTGAAGCCTTTGTGCAAAACTCATGTTCTTATTCACTCACTCATTAATTCGCTCATTTATTTATTACATAAATATATATTGAGTGTTAAGAAGGAAGCTGTAGATCTACAGTGCTAGGCTTCAAATCCATATTTGCTATTTACTAGCCATTTAAACTTGGGCAAGTTAAATTCTTCATAGGGGTGGAACTTCTAAATCACAGATCTTCTTAAGAACTCTCAAATAATTGTAAGACTATATTCATAATACATGTAAAGAATTGCTACTCAGCAAATGAATGTAAGTCCCAGTAATTTTATTACATGACAGGAACTGTGGATACAAAAATGGAAATGACAAAATATGTGGCATAACATAGAACCCACTAGAGATGCAAATCATGGAGTGAGATGGTAGAAGTAGAATCAATATTGATATATTGTGATGTATATAGATAGATATAGGTGATATAGATATCAATGTCATGCATAATAACAATATAAATATTGATTATATACATAATATATTTAGAAAGTTGAGAAATAAAAGATAAACTTACATTATTGTGTCTGAGAAGATTTCAAATGAAGCTTGAACATTTGCAAGTCACTAGATGAATAAAAAGAGAAGGGTATTCCCGGCAGAAAGAATAGAATATAGAGTCTGATGAGGTCACAGAGCAGAATCAAGGGCTGGTAAAGGATTGGCTTAACTAGAAAGAAGTGGACTGAAATGTGGAAGGAAAGAAATGAAGATAAGAACAGGAAAACATAAAGGTCGTTGCAACTTGGCAAAGGATGATTAAGTCCGTATAAGGTTTTAAGAAGGAAAACAATATGATTTAATTTGCTATTTAGGAAATGATGGTGTTACCTTGCATGGATATAGATATGAAAAGACAAGAAGTAGACTACATAAGTGGATTTTGCAGTGACCATAGTGTGATATGTTCCCCACCTGTACTAAAAATGCAGTGAGAAGAGAGAATAAATACATGTATATTTATGAAACAGAATCTAACCCAAATACCACATAGAGAGGTAGAAATGAACTGAGTTAGGAATAACACTCAGCAGTGTGGCCCAGAACACCCAGGAAAGCACTATTATGAGTAAGATAACAAATTGATTTTTGTTAGACTGAATTTCAGTTGTCTGGTCTGTTGACATTTAGTATGAGTAAGATAACAAATTGATTTTTGTTAGACTGAGTTTCAGTTGTCTGGTCTGTTGACATTTAATTACATACGTACACACACACACACACACACGCACACGCACACGCACACGCACACGCACACGCACGCACATGCACACAAGAAGTTGATGATTAAGGAAGGCTACATCAGAGAACCATCTGGGAGTAATCATCTTAAAATGGTAATTGTAACCATGAATGTGAATGGAATTATCTAGGTAGGCAGGGAGGACATGGAATGACCAGGATGATACATGGAATCCAGAAGAGAGAGGTGGGACAGTAGCAAAGAGAAAGGCCAGGAGAGTGAGTGATAAAAACTAACTACTGATGAAAATTCTTAAAAGTGCCCCTTCTACTGGAAAATTAGGAAAGCAGTTGGTGACATTGCAAGAATAGTGCATGTTGTTGGCAGAACTCAGATTGAAGTGTGTAGAGTAGAAATTTTCTGCTATTGTCAAATAATATTTAACATTCTTTGATATATTAACTGCTTCAAACAGTATGTGTGGTATGGTCTGATTTCTGTTAAAATATTTATGCACATAGGCAAAATTACATATATAATTTTTATATGTAAATGTAAAGAATAGCTATTCTTGGTGAAGCTATGAGTGTTCATAGTTTTCTTCTTTGAGCTTTTAGGAGATCTTTATTATTTTTTAAAATAATTCACTTGCATTTTTATATAAATTAGGAAATATTATTTAAAGGTTAGCTGTTAAGGAGAGAAAAAAGTAAAAAGTAAAGGGAATTTCAGAGCCTAAGGAGTTTATAAGATGGTAGACATATAATTATGTTTATATTATGAAAACAAAGTGTCAGTGAAGAGAGAAGGTGAACATATAAGAAGAAAGAGCAATCATGGAGAGAGTAAGTCTTAGAGGAGAGACAGAAGACAGAATATAAGGACAGGATGATAGCACAGAAAGAAAGTCAGCCTTGGAGATTCAGGACAGATGTGGGCTAAATAGGCTGTTGTTTATGGAGATGTAGCTTATTTATCACTGGAAACACTGATTTTAAAAATAATAGTCACCTAAAATACACGGTAAATGAAAATATTAATGTATAAATTCTTACCTATCTCAAATGTTGGTAAAATTTCTTTTAAATTGATTTAGTTCATTTAAGGGTTGGGTAGATAAAGTTAATATATGACTAGGCTGGGTGTCAAACAATGAGGAATAATAGAGGTTATTCATTTTAATTATAATTAATTATAATTAATTCTCTTAAAGACATTTATTTACAATTCAACTGTATATGAACCCAGGAAAAATAAAATCTACAAAAACATAATGTTGACTGCAGACAATAGGCCGCTAGTTTTCAGTGTATGAAAAACAATTGCTAAGTTAATTAGACATTTCAAATAAATTTTTTCAGATCTTATTCACTTACGCTGGACACATCAACACTACTTAGTAGAAATATGACTACCCAGATTTCTTCCTTTACACTCATGTAGATTGAATCTTTAATAAAAAAAAATGTTATATACTATTTTTTTAATAATTTCATTTTGACAGAATTCTAAATGAAAATTCATGAATATAAATATGATTTTTTTCAAACTATACATGAATTATTTGCATAGCAATGTTTTTTGTTTGTGTGCTGGTTTTTAACTAAATAAGATTTCAAACATTGAGAATGAGAAACCAACATATTAAAACTGAATTCCTTTTAAACAAAATGAAATGAAATGTAAAATATAAAACATATCTAAAAATGGAATTTTTGGAAATGCATGAGATTTTTACATTGTTCTCATTACTTTTTTGTAATAGTGGAATAAGCTCTTCCCTATCATTATGTTTTGAAGCAAAGATTTTGGGTTGTAATGTTTTACAGAGAGTATGATGTAATCTTGCAGATATCAGACCAATGAAAGGAAGTGATTTTCAGCAATATTTGTTATTTTTTAAAGAGTTGGCTAAATGTTTTCTCAATTTTTCATCATATTAAGAAAGTGTTATATTTTTATATTTCCAATCCCATCCAAAAGCATAGTGTATAATAACCTACATGCTTTCTTAGTCAGAGAGGAGACATAAGTTGAACATTCATTAACAGAGCTAGAATACTTTTAAGCAAGTTGAGATTTTTGCCTTGGGAATTAGGAAAACAGTGCTGGAAAATAGTGCTTTAAATATCTTATAATAACCAAGTTTTAATCAGCTATTATTTCTTTGCTTAAAGGGAGGATTTTTTCCTTTATATTTATACATTGAGATAGTCACAAATTTTCAAATAGTTTGTGGTAATAACTTGGCCATTTACTCTCCCCTGCGAGAGCCAAACTCTGGAAACAGAAAAAAAAATTTGTATGAAATAATTTTATAGATTTCTTAATGAAATTGCATGCTATGAACAATGTACTTTCTTTTGTATTCTCCAATAATAAGAACACTTAAGGCAGCAAATAATATGTTTGATCTAATTTGTAGGCAATTCTGTGTATTATCTATAAATTAAGAGTTAAAATAATAATAATTGACATAAGGTGCTTATTTTATATTTATGAGTATTGTCATTGTTATTACATCTTAATTTGGTAAAGTACTTGGAAGAACATATCTTTAAAAGGGTTTATCAAAACATTTATAGGCTGTAAAAATTCCATATATATAGAATTCTAAAAAACAATTTTGGTTTGCCCTAAAAAATCTAGAGAACATAAATAAATAAAGCCCTAATTATCCCTAATTTGGGGGAAGCATTTAAATAGCAAATGCAATATTTATTATAAGCAATAACCTAAATTATTATTTATTATATTCTAAACCGAGCTAAGTAGACAATTGCAGTGATTATCTAATTGAATCTTCATCATACCAGTAAGAGAAAGGCAATATTGCCATTTTCCACATGAAGATACTGAGGCATTCTCAAGATCACAGAGCCAGTAAGTGCTGATTTTAGTCTTTAAAATATGCAGTCTGTCTTCAGAGCCTACATTCTTACTTCTATGTTATACTGCCAAAGAACGACTCTTTTCTCCCATATCGTAAACATATTCTAGTACTAGCTAAAGATGAAATTTCTCCACCTATTCCTTTGGGATTATGTTTATAAGGTTATGTTTGTTTCTGCTAATCTTTCACCAATTACTTCTTTTGAGACATCAGCATGTATCTTTTGCATCTCCAGTTCTGTTCAACACATTTTAATATAGTTGTCTTTCCAAAATGGTAAATTTTAGGTGTGGATAAAACCTAATATTATATGAACATATGTATTCTATTATAGATTGCATACTAATTATACACAGACACACTCACACACACATATAATCTGTATATTTATACACAGACTTTGGGATTATTTTTGTTCTCAAATTGTCACTAGTGTCTTCCAGCATTTCAATTTTCTAAAGCTTCTCAGGAAGCAGATTAAGCATCAGCATCTCAGATTGATCTATAATGTGTGAAACTGTGAACTTCAGGATTTATGTCCTCTGCTTTAATAAAATGTAATTGTTCAACAACTCATTGCATAATGCTTTGCAGTGTCTGTAATACTATAAAATATGGCAAATGAATTTGGAAAATTTTATGTGTATTAAAACTTATTTTTCCATTGATTTTTAAATTCAAAGTTTACCAAGTTACAATTTTAAAGATTAGTGGAACAGACATATACATTTGATTTCAAGAGGCTGCTCTACTACATTCAGCTTGGAGCTTGGGACATTAAAGGATGATATGAAAGAATCAAGATGTCTATGTTTTAAGAGTTGGGCTGTTGTGAGAGCAGTCCTAATAAAGTATCAGCTGTGAGTTAGCAGAAAAAGAGCCAAATTGTGCAAGGGAGATTCTAATATTCAAGCTAAAAGTGGCAAATGAAGTTCAATATTAGTGAAATCTGCTAAAGTATGGGGGGTAATATTAACAGACAAAGTAATTAGACAATACAATAAATTTGGCTAAACAACATGTCTGTTTTGGTGAATCATTTAACAGATCAGGCAATCATTGGCTAGGAGCCATCTCAAAGACAGCATATGATTCTTTAACAGAGAAAGGATGGTAAAGGAGCAGCACATGGTGAATACATGTGTTGTTGCTCAGGAGCATGTAACAATGATCATAGGCTAAGTTTTGTCACTTATAATCACATAGTAAAATAACCCTATTTGGACTTATTTATAATTCATCATTTTTTATAGAAATGATAAATGTTAACTAGATATAAATGTTACATTAAAGCATTTTGGTTACATGAGAACTATAATCAAATTTATATATTGATATAATTTCTTTATTTATATATCCAGATTGATACATTTAAAAAATCTTCTTATATTTTTCATGCAAAAGCAAAAAGAAATCAAATTCCTTAAGTTTGTTAAGAACCTGACAAAATTTGTTCTGTTTTCATTTGTAAAGGTCCCATAGTAGAAAACAAACTAAATAGATATTAGTTAATACTTGGTACGTGTTCATTTGCAGGTATATATTTTCATATATACTAAAATGTCTTATTTGTGGGTATATTTTTAAAAAATACACCAACTTTACTTTACATATACTAATTTAAAATAAATGATTAGTAAAGCAAAAAATAGCTTTATAGTTCCTATGGTCAAATCTCAATTCTAAAATTGAAGAAACTAGTTTATGGCCATGATACCCTGAACAAGCCCAATCCCATCTGATCTCGGAAGCTAAGCAGGGTCGGCCTGCTTAGTACTTGGATGAGAGACCACCTAGGAAAACCAGGTGCTGTAGGTATAAAAAATAAAAAAAATAAAAAAATAAGGAATTGTAAGATGACAAGTTCCTTGCAATCTGTGAAGTCAAGGAAGGGTTTGTCTCGCCTAAAAGTAAAATAAAATAAAATAATAAAATAAAATAAAAATAAAACAAAATACAATTGAAGAAACTAGGTCCCCTAAATGTGAAGTAACTTGCTCTGAATTCTAATTCAAGGATCTTAATACAGCATCCTTATCGCTGTTACAAAACACTATTGAATAGCTTTAACAATGACCTTGTGAGTGCCTGAATCTAAATATTCATTTTAACCACTTTAGTTAAGAGATGCATAATAGTCTGAACTGGTAATTCTTTTCAATGACCATTGTTATTTAGAGACAAATCTAGACATTATTTTCTACTGAAGAGAAGCAAATAATAACCAAGTAGGCTGTTATTTCAACTTTCCCACCCAGTCTGGGATCCTGGCTATATTTTGTTCCTTTTTGTTCTTCTGATCTACTTTTTCTTTTAAAAATTGCCCCTTTCTCCTCCACCACAGTAGTAGATCTGTAGGTCTTCTGGGGGAATTAATAATTGAAGCTGGGACGTATAAAACTTAACTTTTCAATGATATTTCAATCTCTAAAGGATGATTTATATTTCAAGGTAGTGTTATGCACATGGAGAGAATTTTGATGAGAATAAACAAAGATAGGAATAGAAATAGAGAGAGAGAGTAAAGCAAAGACAGAGTTTTTGACAGTTTTGAAATTTATGAACCAGAATGCCTGAATCTAATTCTGCTCTCTAAGCTAGCTGGTCTATAATAATACACCAAATACTGAGAATACCTATTTTGTGACAGATGTATTCAAAACACTGGAATGCAACCACGAACAACAACAAAAACAAAAAGTCCTTATAAACTTACGTTCTAGGTGAGAGAGGCCGTAAACACTATTTTTGCCAGATTACAACAGCACCGTGTAGAAAATAAATAGGAAAAATGAATTTTACATGCTAATTGAGTGGGGTGGAATTTTAAATAGGATCATCAGGGAAGGCCTAATTGAATAGGGTATTATTTGAGGAATGACTTTACATTTTGATAGGGCCAGACATGTGAAAGATAGATAAGTCGGCAGTGTGTCTGCATTGAGATAGATGGACAGAAATTTTATTTACTGTCAATCAGTTCTCATAAGGATGCAAACTCCATGTTGGCATGTGTTTTATTTTTTTGGTCCACTCCTATATTCTCAGTCACTAGAATAATCTCTAGCATATAGTTGGTACTCAATAAATTTTTGTTGAATGAATGAATGAATGGCCATTGTGCTGAGGTAGCCAGTTGCCATTTTGCTTTCATACAACACATACACACCACAGGATAATGATATCTGACAATGAAAACAGATATAGGCGAACAGAAGTAACAGAAATGGGAAGACTTCTAGATCTAAGTGTATCTGAGAACGACTTTATCTCTTGGACATCTTTGCTATAGGAATATATGTATTATTTTTAGTTTTTTTTTTTTTTCTTTAACCAATTTAGTTTGAGTTTCTGTAGCATTCTGCCAAATGAGTCCTGACTAACATACTGGACATATTTAGTCTTAAAAATGTCACTTTCCTTTCTGTTGGGAATAAGCAGTTTTCAGGGTATTGTAGAAACCTTATAAGTCCTCAAATTAAAAATTTCCCAGTTGTATTTGTGTCCAAGAAAAACTTCTTACAAACTCAAACTAGAGATAGAGCTCAATTGGCTTAGCTAATAGATGCTACTGTTACAATAAATTTCAAAAAAAAAAAGAATACCTTTTGATATTTGGAATTGTCATAAAACATTTTTGTTACTAGACAGATTATAAATCTTTCTAGTTCCTTTTCTTTTTTAGAAATCATCGGTGTGATATGAATATAAGACATCAATGACAGAAGTTCTGCTATTTATTTATAACCATAATAGTTTTGAACAGGGCTATTAGAAATTTTAAGTCTTTGGCAGGACAGTGGAAAAAAACAGTAGGAAAAAAGGCTTCTGGTTCTCCCAGTGATACCAAGTGCTTAAATCAAACTATATCAAGCATATTAAATTGATTATTTTTTAAAGCAGTAGGACATATCTAAATTTTAAAACTTAAATTAGTCTTTGCATCTTTTAATTTTGCAATAAATTTCAGAATGTCCTATATTAAAAATATAAATTAAATACTTTAACCAACAAATAAAAACTGTATGGAAATAATTTATATTCATATCTTTTCAGATTCTGATGACCTTATTTAATTTAGATTAAAAAAAAATTACTTTTAGCACATCAGTTTTTCTCTACCAATAATAAGGCAACTCTTTATGTTAAAACCAGAAAGTTATCAAAATACATATTGTACCACTAGTAAGAAAGTAAGTAAATGTTAAATATAATATAAACAAAGATAGTGACTCAAACAGGATAAATTAGGTAGAATTGAAGTAAAACATTTAGAGATTATGGATATAATAGAGTGATAATCAAACAACAGCACTGATCTAAAATAGAATGATAAAAGACAATAAAAACTAAGTCTAAGAAGTGAAATGTAGAAAGTCAGCAACCTATAGGTGACAGAAATCAAGACAGCTAATCATTTCACTAGGGATAGTTACTTATAATTTGTACTTCCAATTAAAATACAGCCCACTGCAATATAACATTCACAATTGCAGTGTGTAGCTGTCCTACCCAAAGGCTTGATTTTCACCCAGAGATATTGTAGTTATGGGTCTTTAAAGATTAGGTTCCTACTTCAAAATCTAGAGGCTTTAAATTCTCAGACATTGGCGGGAGGAGGTGGAGGGGGGCGGGTCGCGAATCTTCCATTGTCCACTTCTTTTGATTTAAGCTCTAGGAAATTGTGACATGTTAAAATATGTTGTTTTTTCTTTTATTTATCTTATAGCTTTACGCCTTGTTGAAGTATCTGCTACCTGATATATGTGATCCTTTTCTACTCTATTATGTATATTATTAATTTGCCTGGATAGTCAGGGAGAGTGAGACCTCTAAATTCTAGTGACTATGTTGGTAACTACACCAAATATAGATGAGAATGTTGTTCTGATTTTAGAGTCGAATATAAGAGACAGAAGAAGTAGCCTTTGGGTTTTTATTTCAGAAAGCAATGATTCTCTTATTCTTTAAAAAATGTTTAATAAGAGAATAGGAAGCAGCTAAAATTCTAACACGTAACTAAGAGATTTTCTTTATCCTGAGTAAATGTGTGTTGTGATTGAACTACTGTTTTATGGGTAACTCAAGTGAGGCATCAGTTAGTAGAAACCTATAAGCAATACTCCGGTGAAAAGAAGAGAGCAAAAATCTCAGGCTTGAGAAACATTAAAGAAACAAGAAGCAGAAGATTGTCTAAGTATTTTGTCTGTCTCAGATTCTAAGAAAAAAATTCTTTTGGGAGTGGTAAGTAATTAAACCTATAAGCAACAGGCCTATAATTAATGGATCTATCAGTGAAAAAGAAGTTATTTAAAGCAGTGGTCCCCAAACTTTTTGGCATGCAGAACCCGGTGGGGAAGGTAGATGATTTCAGGATAATTCAAGAACGTTACATTTATTGTGCACTTTATTTCTATTAACATATAATGAAATAATTATACAACTCACCATAATACAGAATCAGATGCCACCAGATGCAGCTGTACATTTGAAGTACATACTCACTTGCCACTATAAAGCCTTTAATTGTCTTTTGACACTCACTGATAGGTTTTTAGTATGAGTCTGCAAGCAATTGATTCATTATGCTCTCTGTTCAGTCAAACCTCTCTGCTGATGTTAATCTGTATTTGCAGCCTCTTCCCAGCGCTAGCATCAAGGCCTCAGCTCCACCTCAGATGATCAGGCATTAGATTCCTATAGGAGCACGAACCCTGTTGTGAACTGCGCATGCGAGGGATCTAGGTTTCACACTCCTTAGGAGAATCTAATGCCTGATGATTTGAGGTAGAACTGAGATGGTGATGCTAGCACTGGGGAGCAGCTGCAAATACAAATGAAGCTTTGCTCACTCCACAGCTGCCTACCTCCTGCTGTTTGGCCTTGTTCCTAACAGGCAATGAACCTGGTACCGGTCTGTGGCCAGGGGATTGGGGCCCCCTGATTTACAAGATTTATAAATTTCCAGGTTTTCATATGCAAAATTCAACAATAATGTTTACGACATAATTTTTGTTAATGTCTTAGGAAGCTGGGCTGCCATAACAAAGTACTGTAGACTTGGGGAGTTGAAAAGAGAAAATTATTTTCTTACGATTCTGGATGCTGGAAGTCTAAGACCTTAGTACCAGCATAGTTGGGTTTGGGTGAAGACTCTTTTCCTGGCCTGAAAATGGCTTCCGTCTGCCTCTGTGCTCACATGACCTTTTCTGTGTGTGTGGTCAAAAAGAGAGAGTTAGCTTTCTGGTATCTCTTTTTACAGGGGCACTAATTTCATCATGAGAGCCCCATACATGCTCATGACTTCACATAACCCTAATTACCTCGCAAAGGCCCTATCTCCAAAACCACTACCAGTTAGAATTTCAACATATGAATTTTGGAGAGACACAGTTCTGTTCATAGCAATGGTCTATATGAGATAGTTTAAGCTCTAGACCCCAAAACCTTTTAAGAGCTCAGTTATTGCATTGCAAGTATTTGTACAGATTTTTCTGTCCTCTATCAATCTCTCAGCATTTGAACCTAGAGAATTTATCTTATTCATCTCAGTACCTAAAATTTTATTAGCTCATGTGTATGCCTACATCAGGCACTCAATAAAAGAAAAATAAATGAGTTTACAATAAACATTCTAAGAGTAGCTAGAGAGGAGGGTGACATAGACTGATATTAAGCAGTTTTCAGAGCTGAATTGGGCCACACTTACAGAGTAACCTTCATTAATAATAGCTTTTATTATCAATGTGAGGATAACTACAACAAAAGATACAGATAATTAAAAAAAATTTTAATGTGAGTTTTACAACTTATTGAATAAAGTTTATTGTTACCATTTATATAATTGAACACAATTTCTTATGCTAATATTAGAATATCTCTATGTTAAGTAGCCTCAAACTAAGAGATTTTAATAAATGGTGGTTTAGAATAGCTTTAATGTATTGTGACCCCGAACTACTGTTACTTTACTTACAAAATACGTGACTTTATGGTACATAAAACATAGATAATTAACATTTAAACATTTAATTCTCTCAGTCATTGATTAAGAACATGCACACACAACTATACACACACAAACATGTGTGTGTATATATATATGTTCACACATATATATTTATATTTATCTAAATATATATGGCTTTACACATGTATAATATATACACACAAAAGAAAAAATCTGGATCAAAAAAATGGCAATCACTAACTATTATATTTATTCATTATTTATCAGTAACAAATCTACCCTTGAAAAGAAGAAATAAAATCAATTCATGTGGCATTCAACACATTCATTAAATACATTTAGGATTTCTAATATTTGTGACGTGATGAGTTGGGGTGATATCCTTCTTTTCCAGTATGAACTCCTGTAACCTTATTGTCTAGAAATTCCTGATTATAATGCTTATATTGACATTTTGCAATACTCAGCAACTCAAGATTTAAAATTATTAATGTATAAGTACTAGAGCCTTATCAAGTTGGGGAAACAATGTAAATTATAGTGAATAATTCTAATCCCATTTTTTCTAGAAAGTTAATGCACTAATTTTTCAACATATTATAATTTAAATAGGCAGGCTCTTTTAATTATAACACATTTTATAAGGTACACATGTTAAATCTCTCTATGTAATTGTATATATGTATGTATTTTTGTGTCTGTCTACTTATCTTTCTATATGTGCATAAGTGAGTGTATGTGTATATGTGAATGTATGGATATTGTTTTTCAATAAAATAAATTTGCATATTATGTGCTATAGTTCTCTTTTTATCTCTCAAAACTGTAAATCAATTGTGGTCCAGAAGGACCTTTTCTCTGTGTGTGTGGTCAAAAAGAGAGAATTAGCTTTCTGGTGTCTCTTCTTACAAGGGCACTAATTTCATCATGAGAGCCCCATACATACTCATGACTTCACCTAACCCTAATTACCTCCCAAAGGTCTCATCTCCAAAACCACCACCAGTTAGTTTAGGGTTTAAATTATAATTCTGGCATTTGCTATTAGAAATTTATGATCCATTAGTTCAAACTTCATGAATATCCTTTTGAAATCTATCATCTTTTCTGCATCTTACAAAAGAAGGGCACACATTTTTTTTTCAAGTATACATGATGTGTACAAAAAGTAAAGACATGTACAAGAAATAACAACATTGATGAATTTTACTATTAAGAACAAGGGTGTTTAATATTGTATTAAACAGTAATTAATGAAAATAAAATAAAATATAAATTATAGATGGCCCTGAGTGGGCCAATAATGACAATGTATCATTAATCAAGATCATTAATAATAAATTTATCCAACTGAGGTACTATTAGAATGAAGAAAGAGAGATAATTATAATATTATGGAGTGCTGAAATAAGTCAAAAGGAAGACAATAGAGACAAAGGTAAGTACCCATGGTGTCTTAATATATATGTGGATGTACGTTATAAATGATTAATTTATATAACATCATATTGTAATGAAATATTTTCTCTGATTTACACAGAATTAATACTGCGCATGTCTAAGTGTGTGTATATGTGTGTGTAGTTTATAAATATATGTACTTAACGACTTTGTGGGTAGATCGAGGCTCTCCTACGGGTATAACAATTTCCAGTGC
>NW_006439568.1:11531174-11578199 GCF_000325575.1 Pteropus alecto | reverse complement strand
AGTCATTAGCTTGGATTTTCTAAGAATAAGGAAAGTTATGAGTTCTTTGATCAATATTGTACTGTGAACCTAAAATGTAAAGAAGACATAAATTTATATTCAGATACACATAATGAAACTTGAAAAACAAGGAAAAGGCTGTTTATCTAAAAATAAATAATAACTGGACTAGTAGCACATAATTTTCATCAGCGGAAGCTAGAAAACTACAGAATTACATCTCCATAATGCCAAAGAATACTATCACCTTGGAATTTTATAAATAAATAAAATATCTTTAAAGGTTGAGACCAAAAGGAACACATTATTAACATTTACTATTAGAAAACCCTCACAAAAATAATTACAAAATGTACTTAATCAAAGACAAGCAAAAATCTAAGGTAAGCATGAGACAAAAATGGATATAATTTACTTGTAAATTGCAGTAATTATTTAATGTAAAACAAAAAAAATGAAAAATAATTCAAGATTGGCATCTTTTTTTTTTTTTTTTTATGGAAGAGGCAAAAGTATAAACAAAAGCCAGATTGCTCTCATGTGCAAATAAGCAAATATAAAGAGAGCCAATTAGGATACGCTTCTGTATTTCTTGATCCACAAATATTAGATATCTCTTTTTTTTTCTAAATTATATTTTATTAGTTTCAAGTATACAGTACATTGACTAGACATTTATATAGTTTAGAAAACGATCCCCCTAATTGCTCTTTCTCTCCTCTGGCTTTCTACCTAGCCATTACATTAATAATAGCTGCATTCCCTATGCTGTGCTCTCCATCCCTGTGACCATCTAGCAACTGCTAATTTGCACTTCTTTAACGTTTCACCCATTCCCCCAGCCCCTCCAGCTACCTCCCCTCTAGCTGTCCCCAGACTGTCTACTATATTTATGAATCTGTTTTGATTAGTTTATCCTTTTTGTTCCTTAGTTTCTGCATATAGGTGAAATCATATGGTATTTATCTTTCTCTGTCTGACTTATTTCACTCTGTATAAGAACCTCTAGGTCCATCCATGTTGTTGCAAATGACAGGATTTCATTTTTTTAATGGCTGAGTATATAAGAACCATAACTTCTTTATCCAATCGTCTGTTGACGGGCATTAAATTTGCTTCCATGTCTTGGCTATTGTAAATTGTGCTGCCATGAATATTGAGTGCATAGATCTTTACGATTTATTGTTTTGGTTTTCTTTTGATAAATACCCAGAAGTGCAATTCCTGAGTCAAAAAGTATATCCATTCTTAATTTTTTGAGAAACCTCCAAACCGTTTTTCATAGTGGCCGCACCAATTTACAATCCCACCAACGATGTATGAGGGTTCCCTTTTCTCTGAATTCTCGCCAACACTAGTTGTTCTTTGATTTATTGATGATAGCCATTCTGAAAGGTGTGAGGTGATATCTCATTGTGGTTTTCATTTGCATTTCTCTGATGATTAGTGACCTTGAGCATCTTTTTATATGTCTGCAGGCCATCTGTATTTTCTCTTTGGAGAAGTATCTGTTCTGGTCCTATGCCCATTTTTTAATTGGATTGTTTGTGTTTTTGTTGTTGTTGAGTTGTATGAGTTCTTTATATATTTTGGATATTAATCTCTTATCAGATGTATCATTAGAGGATATCTTCTCCCAATCATTCAGTTGTCTTTTTGTTTTCTTGATTTTTTTTTTTTTTTTTTTTTTTTTTGCTGTACGAAACCTTTTAGTTTGATGTAGTCTCATTTATTTGTTTCTTTTGTTTCCCTTGCCAAGAAGATATATCCGAAAAGAAAGTATTGTTAGCAATATCAGAGAGTTAACTGCAGGTCGTACATTTAAGTCTTTAATCCATTTGAATCCGTTTTTGTATATGGTGTAAGAAGGTTGTCCAGTTTCTTTTTTCTTTTTCTTTTCTATCTCTTTTTGCATATATCTGTCCAGTTTTCCCAACACCATTTATTAAAGAGATTTCTTTACCACATTGTATATTCTTGCCTTCTTTGTCATATAATGAGTGAGTATATAGGTGTGGATTTATTTCTGTTCCCTAGATCAGTCTATCTGTTTTAATGCCAATGCCATGCAGTTTTGATTACTGTAGACCTGCAGTATAGTTTGATATCAGGTAGTGTAATACCTCCAACTTTGTTCTTCTTTCTCAAAATGGCTATTTGGGTCTTTTATGGTTCTCTATAAATTTTAGGAGTATTTGTTCTAGCTCTCTGAAAAATGCCATTGGTATTTTGATAGGAATTGAATCTATAGATTGTTTTGGGTAGTATGGCCATTTTAATGATGTTGATTTGTCCTACCCATGAGCATGATATATGCTTCTATTCATTTGTATCTTCTTCAATTTCTTTTTTCAATGACATAATTTTCTGAGAACAGGTCTTTTACCTCATTGGTTAATTTGATTCTCAGGTATTTTATTGTTTTAAGTGTAATTGTAAATAGGATTGTTTTCTTAATTTCTCTTTCTGAAAGTTCAATATTGGTGCATAAAAATGCCACTGACTTCTGAATATTTATTTTGTAACCTGCTACTTTACTGAATTCATTGATCAGTTCTAACAGTTTTTTGGTAGAATCTTTAGGGTTCTCTATATATAGTATCATGTCATCTGCAAATAATGAGAGTTCTACTTCTTCCTTTCCAATGCGAACACTTTTTATTTCTCTTTCTTGTCTTATTACTGTGGCTATGACTTCTAATACAATATTGAACAGGAGTGGTGAAAGTGGGCATCTTTGTCTTGTTCCTGATATTAAGGAAAACACTTTTAGCCTTTTCCCATTGATAATGATATTAGCTGTAGATTTGTCATATATGATCTTTATTATGTTGAGGTATGTTCCTTCTATTCCCACTTTGCTGAGAGTTTTTATGATAAATCGCTTGATTTTGTTGGATGCTTTTTCTGCATCTATTGATATGATCATATAGTTTTTATCTTTCGATTTGCTAATGTGTATCACATTAATTGATTTGCAGATGTTATATCAAACTTGCATCTCAGGAATAAATCCAACATCATAGTGTATGATAATTTTAATGTATTGCTAAATTCAGTTTGCTAATATTTTGTTGAGGATATCTGCATCAATGTTCATAGGAGATATATTGGCCTATAGTTTTCTTTATTTGTAATGACTTTATCTGGTTTGGGAATCAAGGTAATTGTGGCTTCATCTCATTGAAGGAATTAGGAAGGCTTCCCTCTTGAATTTTTTAGAATAGTTTAAGAAGAAAGGTGTTAATTCTTCTTCGAATGATGGTAAAATTCACCTATGAAACCATTTGGTTCAGGACTTTTGGGGGAGGTTTTTGATTACTGATTCTATTTCATTGGTGGTAATCAGTTGGTTCAGATTTTCTGTTTCTTCTCGATTCAGTCTTGGGAGATTGTATGTTTCTAGGAATGTGTACATTTCCTCCAGATTATACAATTTGTTGGCATATAATTGCTCGTTTATTTTCTTATGATCTTTTGTATTTCTGTGGAGTCCGTAGTTATTTCTCCTCTTCCATTTCTGATTTTATTTGAGTTCTCTCTTTTCCTTGATGAGTCTGGTTAAGGGTCTGTCAATTTTGTTTATCTTTTCAAAGAACCAGCTCTTAGTTTCATTAATCTTTTGTATTGTTTTTCTAGACTCTATTTCATTTATTTCTACTCTGATTTTATCATTTCTTTCCTTCTATTCACTTGGGCTTTGTTTGCTGTTCTTTTTCTAGTTTTTTTTAAGTATAAGTTTAGATCATTTATTTGTGCTTTTTCTTGTTTCTTGAGGTAGGCCTGTATTGCTATGAATTTCCCTCTTAGGACTGTTTTGCTGTGTCACATAGACTTTGAGTAGATGTGTTTTCATTTTCATTTGTCTCTAGGCATCTTTTGATTTCTTCCTTGATTTCATTGATAAGACATTCATTGCTTAGTAGCATGTTATTTAGCCTCCATGTATTTGTGTATTTTCCAGTTTTTTTTCTGGTAGTTGATTTCTAGTTTCATATCATTGTGATTGGAAGAGAAATTGGTTGATATGATTTCAGTCTTCTTAAATTTATTGAGACTTGTTTTGTGTCCTAACATGTGGTCTGTCCTATAAAATGTTCCATGTGCACTTGAGAAGAATGTATATTTTGCTTCTTTGGGGTAAAATACTCTGAAAATATCTATTAAATCCATCTGGTCTAGTGTGTCATTTAGGCCCATCGTTTCCTTTTTGATCTTTTGCCTGGAATATCTATCCGTTGGAATCAAGGGGGTGCTAAAGTCTCCTACTATGAATATATTACTATTGATCTCTCCTTTTATGTCAGTCAATAATTGCTTTATGTATGTAGGTGTTCCTATGTTGGCTGCATATATGTTTACTAGGGTTATATCCTCTTATTTATCGATCCTTTTATCATTATGTAATGTCCTTCTTTGTCTCTTATAGCCTTTGTTTTTAAGTCTATTTTATCTGATATAAATATTACTACCTTGGCTTTTTTTTTTTCCATTTTTGTTTGCATGAAATATCTTTTTCCATCCCTTTACTTTCAGTCTATGAGTGTCATTTGATATGAAGTGGGTCTCTTGTAGACAGCATATGCATGGGTCTTGTTTTCTTATCCATTTTACTACTCTATATCTTTTGATTGGAGCATTTAATCCATTTACTTTTAAAGTGATTACTGATAGGTACATAGTTACTGCCATTTTATTCAAATTTATTTCTTCTATTTTCTTTTTTTACCCCTTCTCTTTTTACAGACTTTCCTTTAACATTTCTTATATTACTGGCTTGTTGGTGATGAATTCCTTAAACTTTTCCCTGTCTGAGAACCTCTTTATTGTCACCTTCTGTTTTAATCGAAAGCCTTGCTGGATAGAGTATTCATGGTTATTCTTGTTTTTCATAACTTTGAATATTTCTCACCAGTTCCTTCTGGGCTACAAAGTTTCCATTGAAAAATCAGCAGATTTCTTATGGGGGCAATCTTGTAAGTAACTAGCTACCTTTCTCTTGCTGTTTTTAAAATTCTCTTTGTCTTTGACCTTTGGCATTTTAATTGTGATGTGTCTTGGTGTAGGTCTGTTTGACTTCCTTTTGTTTGGTACTCTGTGCTTCCTGAACATGTATGTCTAATTCCTTTGCCAGGTTAGGGAAGTTTTCTGTCATTATTTCTTCAAATAGATTCTCAGTTCCTTGCTCTCTCTTTTTCTCTCTCAGGTACTCTATGATCCAGATATTAAGCTTTATGTTGTTCCAGAGGTCATTATACTATCTTCATTTTTTTAAATTCTTTTTTCTTTTTGTCGTTCTGATTGGGTGTATTCTGCTATCTTGTCTTCCAGTTCGCTGATTCGATCTTCTGCCTCATCCAATCTACTACTGAATTCTTCTAGTGTATTCTTCATTTCAGTTATTGTATTCTTCATTTCTGTCTGGTTATTTTTTATGGTTTCTATGTCCTTTTTCATGCTTACTGTCTATGTCAAGAATATCATTTTGCTCATTCATTCTCCCCCTAAGTTCATTGAGCAACCTTATAAACATTATTTTGAACTCTGTCTCTGGTAGGTTGCTTGCCTCCATTTCATTTAGCTGCAACTGGTTTCCCTGCAGTGTCTGCCCTGTGCTAGCCAAAGTTTGTAGCCTGTGTGTATTGGGAAACCCAATAGAAAAGGGCAGGGCTGTGGCAGTTAACTGTCAATGGGCCACATGGGCAATTTATGGGTTGGGTGGGGCTGGTCTTAGGAAGACAGTGGCCATTAGATCAATACAGCTTCAGTCTTGCAGCAAATTTGGTAACCGTTCGTGCATTCCCATGGAAGTCCCGGATCACAGCAAGACCAGCTACTGTCTGGGACTGGCCCATAGATCCCAAGATCAGTCCAGGTTCATGTTGGCATAAGTGATGTGCCTGAAACTGTCTCCGAAATGCACTCTCACAGAGTTTGCTGCCAGCTGTGAATGTTTGGCCCTGAATAGGTATAGGGCATGACAGCCACCCAGCAGCAAAAGCCCTGGCAATCTGAAGGTTTCGGTGGGGCAGGCTGATTTTCTCTGGGAAGAGCTTCCTAATGGCCCTGTGGGAGGGGTCTGCACAGTCAACTGGGGAGGTCTGCAGGAGAGCTGGATTAAGGCACAATGGTGGTTGCCCTTCTAGCCCTAGTTCTGGCACCAGGTAATGCAAAATTCTCGGTATGAATCACGTGCGAGCCTCTAACCCATGGCAGGTGTCCCCTGTGAGTGAGCACAGGTAAGAGAGCCTGTGTGTGGCCTCTTCAAAGGGACATCTAGGGTTTTAGTCTCCTCTTGTCTCACCAAGATGGCCGGAATCTCCTCTGGTTTTTATAATTGGAGTTATTGGAAACTTTCCTGGGCTGAGCACCTAAGCTGGGGAGCCCCCAAATGAGGCCAGGACCCTCCTCTCCTTTAGGGGAACCTCTGCAGCTTCACTCTCCCTCCCAGTGATCCTCTAAAACCACAGCCCGATTTGTGACCTTGCCCCTCCTACCTGCTTCAATGTGGTTCCTTCTTTATATTATCAGACATTATTATGATCAGCTGGACTTTAGGTGATTCTCCACGTTGATTATTTTATAATTTGGTTGTACTTTCAATGTAGACCTGGGAGGAGGCAAATCCTGCTTTTACCTAGTTCACTATCTTTCCCAACTCTCTAGGTCATGTCTCTTGACAATAGTACTTATCCTCTCCTATTTCATCCTGCCAATTACATCACAATTTTTATTAAGTCAGTAGCAAATGTGAATGTGTAAAATTGTTAATTTAAGAATCAAGTAATGGATAATTATTGCATTACATACTTTATTCTTAAATTTATTAAATGTAATGATTTGTTAATTTTTCTATTTCATTGCCTAAATGCACCTATTATTTGATACATGGCTTACTTCTATTAACAGATCTTCTCCAAATGCTAATGAACATCAGATACTTTTTGCCTTGTGACTTCACTCTTGGGGCTGCCATTCCTTCTCTGTTACACTGTGTCCTCTCTAGGTTGAGAGAAATAGCTCTTATCCTAGTCCTTGCCTTCTACACTTCATTTATTTGTTTATTTATTTACTTTTTGTATAAGATTACACATCTTTCTCTTTCTTAGATAATTCCCTTAATTTTCTGGAAAAAACTTTCAAGTCATTTCGTGTGTGTGTGTGTGTGTGTGTGTGTGTGTGTGTGTGTGTGTGTGTTGGGGAAACAGGAGTGTTTGGGGGGGTAAAATATTGATCCCCTGTGTGTGTAGATATTATTTTAAGATGGACTTAATAGCAGTTTGGAGATGACAGAAGAAAATATTAATGAATTTAAAGATGATTAATAGAAATTTTCAAATCTGAAGAGCCAAGAGATAGTTTGAATTATTTTTTTTAAAGAGAGGGGTAGACTCAATGACATGTGAGATAATATAAAGCAATCTCACGTATATGTAATTGGTTTTACAAAAGAAGAAAGAATAGTACATACAATGTTGGGAAAAATAAATGCTGAACATTACCAAATGTTGTAAGGCATTAGGTTACATATATAAGATGCTTGGTGAAAAATAATTTTAAAAACAAACAAAATCACAAACAAAACCTAGATAATATTATAGTAAAATTGCTGAATACCAAAATTGAAGTAAATTATTTATTAAATTATTAAATCATGCCAGAGAATAAAGACACATTATGTCTAGATTCTGTCAGCCATTTTAATTCATCATTCAGATTTCCTTTCAAGAGATCCTATTGCAGTGAGTAGTTGATTAACAGCCTCTAGCTACTATACTTTTAAATCCACAATGTCATTGACTAAGGGTACACTTCCTTCAGACTCCTCCCAACACAGATGAAATAGTAGTCCTGGACTATTCTCATCTGTCTGGGACTCCTTTATTGGGCAAACTTTGCTCAGAGACTGCTTATCACTCTGGTCAAGACTTTCTCCTGATAACCTTCCTCTTACTCAATTCTTCTTTTCCTCTCTACTTTCATACATGTCAAACATATATAGTTTGTGTGCTCTCCTCATCTATGATCTGCTCCTTCTTCCATTCTTCTTCTTGAGCATTTCTCCCAAAGAATCTCTCAAATATCTATGTCCTCTTGTCATCTGTTTCTCTGGGACCTAAACTGACAGAAGGGAGCAAGCCCAGTTCTCATGTGAAACAGTGGAAAATAGAAGATAATTGAATTATATCCTAAAACATTAACATCTGACAAATTAATCCAGAATATAATGTCCAGTGAAATATTATTTAAAAATTAAAATGAGTGGACTTTTACAGATTAAAAACAAAACACACTACCAAATAGTCACTGGAGAATTAATTAATCTATAATTCTAATGGTAGAAAAGTGGTAGAAGGATGTGGTTTCTTCTGGTGGTGAGAATTGTTCTGAAAGAAACAAGAGGTAGCTTGATGCGGCAATGAAGTGACAGAAAGTTTTTATCTTGATTTACATGTTCAATCCAGGTACTTTTGCATTTCTCAGAACACATCAGATTGTGCATTTGGGATCTGTGCATTTCATTGTATATAAATTTTACCTTAATACAAAAAAAAATAATACATACAACTAGAAACTGACATGGTTGAAAGATCTTAAACCAAATGTTTCAGTAAAAATATTTTTCCCTAAATTGCAGCACACTCTCACTCTAAAGACATTGAATAAATTATATAGAATACATCTCGATGTTTTTGTATGGATAACTTCACCTTCTAGGAGCCATAACTTCTGAATTATTATGTGTATGTCTGAATATACTTGTATTACTTTAGCTATAGGACACTGTGAATGGGGAGGGGGTCACTGTACAGATTCAGGTTAAGGACATGACACAGTTGAACAGTTGATTCTGTACCACTATACTTAACCAGGCTCTCTGTACTCTGGGCTACCACTTACTTAGGTTACTATAATAGACACTAAAGTTCTTCCACTTTTCAATGAGAACTGAAGATTGCGTGGCAGCACAGTTACATTATGATACCAAGTACTTAGCTATGCTGGATGCTTCACATACATCAATTACTCAATCCTCACAGCAAACCAATAATTTAAATAGTACAGTTATCCTTATTTTAGGTAAGTGAGTACTGAACCTTAGAATTTTTAGATAATTTGCCAATGACTTTAGTGCCCATGTGCAGAAGAGCCAGTTCTAATTCAAATAATATGAAAGTTTTGCCCTTATTTATTCTTCTCAATTAAACAGAGATGTTCTCCATTAGCTTAAACTACTTTTTTACATTCTCAAGCCATAATATGTCTATATTTGCTAGTGTTTTTAATCAGTTTAGTAAATAACTTTAGCTCTTTAAATCAGCAAGTATTTTAAACGATGTTCAAGGTTTTCAAGAGTAAGAAACAGTGGAAAAGGTCAATATTATTCACTGACATTAGAATATGACCAGCAAAAAATAATATCGGAATCTGTTTTGAGTTTATAGTGGCAATGAATTTCTCTGACATATAGCAAACTAGATGATTCCTTATAACAGATCACATTTTTTTATCCTATAGTTAAAATATGAATAACAGATTCAAATAAATGTCTTATAGTTTCCCATGATATATTCATCTACTGAATGGGGCTGGACATTGTGAGCTCTATCTTACAATAAAATTTTCAACCATGTTAAACTTGGAAAAGTTAACCATAATTTATAAGGTTTCAAAATTAGGGGGTTGAGCATACAGCCTGAAAATGATAGTTGGCAAATTTTATCCAGATTCTTCTGAATTTGCTATTGCTAAATACAGTAATTAAAAAAGTAAAAATAACTCTTACTTACAGTAAGCATTATCTTTCTTGTAGATTAAAATAAAGAACATAAATTGAAGAATTATGGTTTATTTACTAGTCTAATGAATAAAAATAACTAATGGGAATTCCATTCTAGCAGCTGCTAGGTTGACAGTCTTAAAAGTTATCAAAATTCAGACTCTTTTATGATTTTATAGCAAGTCCTGTAGTTTGTCTGACTTATTTCTTATAAACTACATGGTAAGATGGGAGTACACATTAGGCCCAGCTTTATTAATACATGTTTCCCATCTCTTCCTGGAACATAAGATTATGAAAGTTAATTCCAGGATATGTTTCTGGAATTTAGTAGTAGTTGCTCTTAAGTCAAAATGACCTCTGAATCCCCTTTCTAGTTTTGAAAATCTGTATTTGTATATCCTTGGAGAGGGAAAATATTTTTTCTTCAGAAAGAAGTTGAGAGAAGAGATTCCATCCTTATCTTTGGTAGCAAGACTGAGAAGTTATCTGGGTTTGGTCAATGAGACACACCCCACCACGGGTTTTGAATCTTCAACACATGACTCAAGATCAAGGGAAAGTGAAATTAGAATCTTGGTGGTGTTGGTGTAAGGAGTGCAGTGCTGTCCTTATCAGCATGTGTGTGTCCAGATAAAGAGAGATATTTGTTAGAAACAGCACTATCTGTGTTTCTGTTTAGTTCTTCAATTATCTTGTGAAATCTGTAAATTAAATTTATTTTCCTGATAAGGTTAGAGCCTGTTTCTAACATGTGCATCCAAGACCCTAACTGAATGACTGTAATGCTTCCTTTACAGTTGCTCTGGATACAATCTGAAATCACTGAGATAGTCATATATAACCACTAAATGCTAATAACTAGGCTCTTGAAGTGTGGAAAAGTAAGACATGTCCCTTTTGGCAAAACAAATAAAGTACATGGTAGACTGGTAGAATATCAAGATAAAACTAGCAATGTTCCAACCAAAACGAGAAATAAAATTAGGAAAAGGAACTGAAGCCTAACACTGAACACTTGTCCCTAGTCAATTCATTGTCTAATGATATGCTTGTCTGCCTGTTAAGAAAGAGAAAAGGGTAAATAGAGTTAATCTACTTCTGAAAAGCCTCGCAGAGAAGTCAGATTACTGTGGTTTTTAGATAGAATGAGAAAAGTACAGTGGGTAGCAATGAAATGACAAGACTTTAAGTGCAAGTCAGTTCTAGACCCTACAAGTAAGATCAGATATCATGAAGTTTCTAACTACTGAGACTATCTTCTAAATGCATAATTTTTATACAATATTTTCTTTCATTTCAATGATCAACCAACTTTAAATTTTAGTGGTTCTATTCATGCCTGGGTATGTATCTAGAGGGGAGGGAACTTATATATGAAGCCTCTATCACACTGATTGATACATCATTAAATGTTTGTTTATTGGAATTAAAAGGATGTCTTCTTTATTTTGGCATATCTTTGTTTAGAAAGGTGAATACATGAAAAAAGTTTGTCTTTATTTTGAAGTATCTTTGCTTAGAAAGGTAAACATATGAAATAAAGTGAATATCATGAAATAATATGTTGTGTAAGAGTTGAACTTTTGAGAGAAATAAATCATGATAATACTTTGAGGAAAACCACAATGAGCAATGAAGCTCATATTATGAAGACAACATAATGATATTTGAAAGTATTTGTAGAAAACACAAGCCAAATCTGGTAAATATACTGAAGGAATGAGGAAAGTCACCTCAAATTTATATATCATTGAGTAAAAAACAATTTTAGCATGTATATCTTTGAGAAATTCTTAAGACTTTTTAGTAACTTTGACAGCATAATCTTCTAAAATCAATCATTGAATTAACAGTGAATTAAGATGTCTCTTATTATTTGTTAACAATACAGTTGAGTTTACCAAGTACTATTTTATTGGAAGTGACACTGGTAAATTTCAGGACCTACATTAAAAGATGTCAATATGTCTCAGAGATAATGAAAACTTCAATGACTGTCAATGTCTCTCACCACAATTCATGAGCTTATTGTATTATAATGAAGTCCCTAGCTAGCTGTGCAACACCTGTATGTTAATGCATGATACAAAGAGTCCAGATATTTCCCCACTGGTACAACTAAATTACATTTCTTGCCTTTATCTGATTCTGCAAAACATTTACAATAATTTTATGATAATAAGACTTATTTAATGTCAGAGGTACAGAACTAAATTATCAAACATTTGCTAAGAGATTCTATCTTGGAATTATAATACTTCTACTAAAACAGAGCATTGACATATAATATAAATGACTATAGATGAACTTATTAATTTTACTGCATTTCGAAAAACAAACAATTCAATATTCCTAGATTTTAAAGTTTATAACAAGCACATTAGTAAACATTATATATTTAACATTATCTTCATGTACAAAATAAAAATCAGTTAATAATCATATGCATACTGGGTTTTGAGATATTCACTACTGATAATTCTACATTTTTGTTTATTAGAACATGATTTTAGTTATTTATCTACGTGGAACAATTTGATTTGCTTGGTGAAAATCAGTGCCTATATATACTTTTACTCTTTCCATTATTTTTCTAACAGTTCTTTGGAAATAATTTGTAATATTTAAAAATGATAATAATTTGTAATATTTAAATCCTATAACTATTTAAAACAATTATTTCTAGAATTCTTTTACAAATCTAAAAAATTAATTTTAATATTCTAATGATTTCTATATTTCAAAATACAAATCACAAAAGGCTTAATCTTTACTCATTGATTTAAAAATTCCTGATTTAGCAGATATTTTCATATGTCACCTACTATATACATATATTCAAGCTCCAGTCTTCACAAACTAGCAAGGTGCCCATTTAATACATTTATTTTCTGTTAAAGCTAGCTCATTTTTAATAAACAATATCAAAAACAAAACAACAACAACAAAAAACACCAGAAAACTGATTTCATTCTTTTCTGCTGAGAGAACCAATGAAGATGGGAATGTATACACATTTTTCACAAGAAAAACATTAGATTCTTTCCTAAAATATCATTCTTGCTACTTCATCAAACCTGTATCCTCACAGTGTGTGAGTCATTGAATATAAAGGGGAATAGGAATATTCTATGTCCTTCAAGAATTTATAGCCAGTTGGCAAAACAGACATGCAATATAAGAAAAATGGATTAAGTAGGATAGAGCTCTAAGTACAATAAGCCGATTACAAATGAACAAGTTATTAATTACCCTCCAGGGATGAAGCTTCATATAGTTGGTGCATTTAAAGTAGACCTTGAAAAGTGAGTAGGCCACACAGAAAATGGAAGGTACGCCAGAAGGCAGGAGGTCACACTGCAAAAGTTTACACATGTTCACAGGAAGAATCACTACAGAGCAGTATCACGGTGCCAAACAATTAATGCTACCGGATTTTGATTATTTAAGGGTTTTAGTATTTAGCATTTGTAAGATCCCTTAACTTAGAGACCTAACTCTACAAGAGTGGTATCCTTTCATGACATGTCTGAGAGAATATAATTTATAAACACATAATTAAATATAGACCAATGACCCTCAGAAAATTAAAATTGTTTCCAAAAACGTTACAAATATAAATTAAATTTGATATGATGGTTTCTAGGCAAAATTCGTGAACAGCCTAGGAACCATACGTTGCGAAGACTAAGAGGATTTAATTAGATTAGAAGTTGTCTAATAAGTTTCCCTAAGAACTTTTCTTTCACCTCTGACTCATACTCCTTCCCTCCCTCTCCCTCGCTCTTGTCCCCAACATTTATATTTATATTTACATTGTCACAAGGAGTGGAGAGTAGTATGTGTGTGTGTGTATGTGTGTGTGTGCACATACACACAGAAGGAGTGAAGGACAAGAAAGAAAAACAATGGAAAAGATAAAGAAAATAATGGCTGAATTTTGCAGAGAGGCAAATTCTGAGTTGATAGAGTATATGTTTGTAGCAACTTGAGTCATATTAAAAATGTATTCATCACAAACTGTGACTGAATCAAAGCTGTTGAATCAGATATACATATATGTGAGAAGAGACGGACAGGGTCACCTTGTACATTTAATTTTTTCCTAAGGTGTACTGTTCCAAAAGATCTCTTTCAAAACTATGACATATATAGTACGTATGGTGTACATACTCTTGGTGATTATGATTCCCAAGTTTGAGACAATGTCTCTCTTAAAAAAAAAAGAAAAAAAAGGAACTAGTCAGTGTGTTTCTTTCCATTCTTAAAAACTCCATTTTTTTGGAAGTCCTTATTCCCTGCCTCATATGTCTACTTGTGATCTGAAACTGAATTCTAATGAGTGGTTTCTCTTACTCCCGGGTTTCTGTTGCTCGTACTAGAGGAAGAATTGCTCCATGTGTTGAATGGCTCTTTTTCTAAACTTGAGAACTCACTGAGCACTTCTTTAAGCCTCAGGTTTCTCAGATCTCAAAAGATACAATATCAACAGCTTTTACTTCATAGAATTGAAGATGAGATATGGTGATGCAAGTTAGGTACATACAGCAAGAACTCAATAACTCAATAAGGAAATATTGTCATAATGATTGTATAATTACCACTATTTAATATGCTTAGATTATAACTTTTATATATATGTATATATTTTGCACATACCTTCTGACCACATATGTGGCATACACACTAAAGATAGTTGAAGAAATAAAGAAGACTTGGTCATGAGCAAAGAGTGCAAAGGTGCTGCGAACTTGCATATATTTCTCATTATGCGATTAAAGGAATAATCATAAAAAGTAGATCAGGTGAAAAAAAATATATATATGCTGCTGTGGATAGATGAACAGGAACAAAATACCATTGAATCCAATAACAATTATGTGCTAGTTTGGTGGCATAATGGCAAATTTAACCCATACTTATACTAACTCAAAATGATATTCTTTATGACTTGAGCCACATTTCATAGACAGCCTCAAACATTATTCTCACTTCATTCTTGTTATTCCAGAGTCAGAACACTTTTATTTTCAATTTCTTTATGATACTGCTGCCAGATCATCATCATTATTATGAGTTTCCAAAGCATTTTTTCCGAGAATTGTATTTCTCGAAGCCTGTGAGAAAGGTGAGTAGAAACATTTTGCAGGTGAATGAAATAAAGACATTGAAGCATAAATAACTATGAAGTTTCACAGCTGTGACTTTTGATAAATTGTGTAAATTCTAGGTGACTTTTTAAATCTCATTTCGGTATTGCTGTCTTGATAATTTTCTATGAAGTGTTGAGTCTCCAGGGCACTGTGATTCACTTTTGTTTCCTTTCTTTAACCACTTGCGAAAGACTTTGCTAACTCCTCACTGCTAACAGATTGCATTCAGCACTCACAGGAATATACCATTAACTGCTGTTTTATTTGACTATATTAAAGCCAACACCTGCACCTTGTTTAGCATGTCACCTGCAGAGTAGGATAAATTAAGTGATTAAAAAGCTGTGTGAGTTTCACTTCACATTATCTTTGCATTTTCATCTTAATATCTCAAGTCAATTTTCTTAACATCGTTGATATTTGAGAGTAATGCATGCAAGAAACTACTGTTTTGGTGATCTGTGCTTCTGTTCACTTCAATAATATGTATCTAGTGCCTACTATGTGTTAGAGGTTTTCTAGTGCAAATTTTGAGAGATAAGCATCAGGATTCCACTTTACAAATGAATAAACTAAAGTTGGTAGACATAAAATGCTTTGATTGAGGCCACACAGGCACCAAGTGGTAAAGTTCAGTTCTATCTGTTTGAATTTCAATCTTACAATCTTTTCATTAGAGCTAAATTTGGTGATTGCAGAAGTACTTGAAGAGGATGCTCATCACAAATCCATTAATATAACTATTGCCTGGAATTACTTTTATTTTGTATCCTGAAGAATGAAAATTAAAATGTGACTGTGGAGATTGGGATCTCTGCCTGTTAGTCATCTATTTTCAAGTAATAAGAGCAAGTCATTTTGATTTACTTGAATTTCAGTTATCTGTAAATATGGAATCAATCACAGTTAGATCATAATTTTGATGATCAAGTGAAATAAAGTATATAAAAGCACACAGTGAGAGGTAAAATAATCTATATTTTTAAGGTATTTGATATTCAGCTAACTGATGTTTTTAAAAGCAGAATTCCAAAAAGACTCAGCAAATGTAAACACACAAGTAAACTATATTTATTTTAGTCTTCTTACCAGCTAATTATTCTTAGCTAGGGGTGCTCTTTTTCTTGCCCCCACCAAATTGGGTATAGTAGTGAAAAAAGTGAATATTGTTAAACTCTTAATAAATAGATTTTTTTTTTGACTGCTACAATACTGGAAACTGTGTTCTATTTCCATAATTGGCATTCCCTTCTTGAATCATATCTATCTAACAACTGTCCCCACCCCATTCCACTGAAACTATGATCATTAATGCTAATGCTTGCTGTTTGCTGATCTCTCTTCATTTTAGACTGATATCATTGTTGCCACTTTTGCCCTTTGCTTTTTTTTCAGTGATTATAGTAGTTCTCAGTGGAGTAGAGCATTCACTCAACTCCTGAGACACTATCTCAACTTTGAAATCTGCTTTTCCCTTCCTTACTGCCATCAAGAAGAGCTATGGCCTTTGTTCACTCCTCTTTTGCCATATCTACTTAGATCAAATGTGTATACCCGTCCCAGTTGTAATCATCTCTCTCTCTCTCTCCCTCCCTCCTTCCCTCCTTCCCTCCTTCCATCGCTCTCTCTCTCTCCCTCCCTCCTTCCCTCCTTCCCTCCTTCCCTCCTTCCCTCCCTCCCTCCCTCCCTCCCTCCCTCTCTCCCTCCTCTCTCAGCAGACTTGAGACTGAGAGATTATAAAAAAACAAGTTTTTGTTATTTTTCTAGAACAGTAACAGGCAAATTTTGATAACGAAGGTTACCAAATCCTGATAGGAAGATGGAGAGGCATAAAAAGTTGATGAACAGAACTAGAAGCAGTTTAGTAGATGCTAAGAAAGCAATAAGGAAGAGATAAAAATATAGATGGTACTTCTTAGGTTTCTAGAATCTCTACACATCCTGATTTCTTTCTTCGACTTTTGTGATAAACTTTTCCTTATAATACATTCCCTTTGTTTTTTTAAACAACAGAATATTTGTTTCTATTAATTGCTACTTGACAATTTTAATATTCTAATACGTTTCACTAAAATTAATGTACTTTCAGATCTGAAATTCATACCTACAATCTAGACTATAAGTTATTTCAAAAGGAATTACAAATTCTCAAACTTCATATGTCTATTAAATTTTCCTCATTTTTACTTTTCCCTTATTTTTACTCTGTAATGCCCCGTTCCAAAAAAACAAAAAACAAAAGAAACTAACAGTTTTGCCATTCAATGTTTTGCATTTTAAAACATGAGAAAATGCATATTGAGTGTTAGGCATCAGACATAGACTCTTTCATGAAATAAACACTTAATAAAAGCTATTGTAATTTTTATAATTGTTTTGGCCTACTTGTTATTAAAAATAAAATTATTAAACAGAAAACCTGGAAATGCTGCCATAAAATGAAATATTTACTAGTTTTGCATACAGTAAACTCATTATTTTTGCTGAATGGGAGAAGTTTTATCTGAGTAAACCAACATAGAAAGTTTTCTTTTATTCAATTAAAGAAAGGAAACATTAAAATTTTCATATTAAGTTAGTGGTCAGAGTGTGTTTACAGAAGGTCAGAAAAACATAATAAAACTGAAGAGTTGTATCCGAAGAAAGAGAATTCATTATTGGGATTAAAAGCAACTGGATGGATGAACGAATCTTGCAAATGATATTTGCAGAAACACATTCTCATATTTAAAATTTATAAAGACTATACTTAAAGTGAACTTGTGGTAAGGGCAAATAACAACAGAGTTTAGTATTTTCTGCAGTTTGTATAAGAAAAGTATCCTCAATCTGTTCTCAGCCCTTCCATAACCATATCACATGAAATGGATGGAAGAGAACTTTAGGATGGATTCACCTAAAATGTGGCTCCTATGCCCAGTATCCAAAACGAATATGGGTCCCTGGTAGAGGAGGCTTCCCAATGAGATAGGCACTAGTGTTAATACTAATACTTGAAATATTTAGTACCATTAATAGTAGAATTTAGTACTACTAATACTAGTAAAATTTAGTATCATCACTGTTATTAAATAACTAGCATTCTAACTAACTCAGAACAACAAGGAGCTATACAGAACTAGCCTACAGTACTTAGTTATATCTCTATATTTAGCTACACATCCATTTATTTTCTTAGTTCTTTCATTACAAAAGTGTTTTAAGACATCTCTGACTAAACTAGAAAAAAGACAATGGTTTCACAGAATTTTTGTAATGAGAAACCCATTATATATCATTCAGGATTTACTATGTGTATGTTATTTGTAAGTATGCCTATGCTGACGACTTGTATGTTATCCTATTTTATTTTTTTAGAGAAAATGCTTTCTGGTTAATTGATGAACATCTATATTATGTTGTCTTCTAGATATTAACAATGATTGCAACTAACAAAAAAACTAAACTGGGTACATACTTGAATAGCCATACTATAGAGGAATGCACTCTCCGTAGTGTTGTATTTAGGTTATATGTGTCTGTTCATATCACCCATTTTGAATTATAATAATTTGTTAATGAGATGAGAGTTTAAAGAACTTGTTATGAATTTCAGATATTAGCAAAAAAAAAAAAAAAAATTGGAAGGCAATGATTAAAGCCAGTTTAGAAATCAGTTATTTTAGAAAATTTGTTTAAATATTTTGAAGTCTTTCAGCTAACATGTTTCTAAAACTTTGCGTTCCAATTAATATTTATTAAATGACTAAATTACATTACTTTTTAAAAGCATTTTAAAATTAATAATAAATCCCTAGAAAATTCTCTGTTATGAAGCTGTTTAGTTACTTAGGGATCAAACAATTTTAAAGAAGGTAATAAAGAGGATGTGACCGCCAGTCGACTCGCAAGCTGGACCTGGGAATTAGAAGGCTCATTACCCACTTTCCTGTCCTTGGAATGTATTCCACCAGCTCTTCTCATACTAGCGCCAGGTCATGGATGCAGCCTTTGAGAGAGCAGTGTATTGTTGGGACCATCCAAACTGAATATGAGACTGAATGCCATTAAGGCCTCTATATAAACTTGAGATTCTGGCAGGCGGCTATGGAGATCTACTTGTGGATACCCAAGACGTGCTTCATATATATGTTTTCTGCTTTTTAAAATTGTCTCCTACCAATCTATATTTGTCTGCCTCTTTCTTTGATCTCCTCTTGCCCTCTGTGTATGAGGCCAGTTTTGAATTACAATAAGGGAACTCCTGAGCTTGAGAACTGACAAAAGAGTACTGTTAAGTATAAAAAAGACATACAGATACCCAATCTAAGTCTGTATTTTTTCTATACTTTTAAAAACCTTCTTATCTGTTCATCATTTTTTTCTTTATCTGAAATATCAGCAATCGGATAAGATGATATATGTGTTCTATATTTATATTGAATCTTAATTTTAGGAGCACACACTAATGTTTTGAAAGAGGAATATTCTTAAGTTATATTGGTAATAAAATGTTTGCTCATGTGCATATGCATGGCTATTATTAGCTAAATATAAATATTTTAATGAGTATAAGATTACTATATTTTCTACATTTTGTTAGTCTTTCCTATCACCTCTCGTTATTATAAGGCTTTAGCTATGTGATGTCATTTTAACCGTATCATGCAGTGTTCAGTAATGTAGATGAAATGAGTTCATATTTTATTATGTTATTGATGACATCAGCAATAATAATGAGCTGGGGAGAAAAATAGAGCTTTCTAAAAGTATTAAATGGTATTTGTTATTTTCATGGCTAAATAGAAGTGAAGATTTTTTTTTTTAATTTATAGTACACCCAGCTAGAGTCTTCCTTAAACGATAAAACTTTGTGAGAGCCCTGACTTCCGTCATAGTCAACATTTTCCCCCATCCTGGTTTCAGAGATGTCTCTTTCTATAGAAAATGCTAATTGCCTAATTAAACATTGTGATGACAAAATTTGTTGGAGCAAAACTGCACAAGACTTAGAACTTTAATGTCAGAATTACAACTTCGTTTTATGATTTTTCTTTATCTTCTTTTTTCTTTCTTAATTAAATTTATTGGAGTGACATTGGTTAATAAAATTATATGTTTCAAGTGTGCTATTCAATAATACGTCATATGTATATTGCATTGCATGTTCACTACCCAAAGTCAAATTTCTAACATTTACCTTACCTGTGAGATGTAATCAGTATATGAATTCATTTATTTTAAATTATTTTATTCAGTCCATATTTATCAATGACCTATGTTTTGCCAAGCACTATGTAAAGTATTACAAAACATGAGATAAAATACTTTCTATTGAAGGAAATAATGTTAATGAATAGTATAAATTCTTTATCATATTAGTCAAATAGTAAAAGGCCTGAATCCTTCCCATTTAGGGTAGTGGAGAGAAAACCTGCTATCATTAGATAGATAAGCATATGGTATAGATAATATGACTTAAATTTTTGGCTCTAAAAAATGTAGCAAATATAATCGCCTGAATATTCAATGCAAACCTCATACCCTTTTATAATGTACCAAAAAGTTTAGTGAAAGGTCTATAATATACTTGAGATTTTCTTAAACAATTTTCTAACAATCAGACAACCAGACCACAAAAATAAATTGGTATTAATATATAAAAATGTTATTCATATTTTTATGGTTTTATAGATGGAGTTTTTATATAATTCTTACTAAAATTTAGCATTTTATTCATTCAGAAGCCAATATTCTAAAAAGTTCTACTATAAGATATAAGAAATATAGTACATTATTGCATCATAACAATGGAGACAAAACATCTCATTTATTGTGGTAATAAGTCATTAATAAATATAACCTAAGTTGGAGCTAGAGGATTAAAATATATTTTAAAGAAATTTAAAACACTAAAACTCAGACATTTAAAATTTATCCTAAACTAGGGTGGAGAATTAACCTGACTGGATAAAGTAGTTTTATCAGGAGCTACTGAACTCAGAGAGAGGTGAGCTGCCAGGTGTGGGAGTAGCCATCACCTGACACCTGTCAGAATGACTATCATCAATAAATCAAAGAACAAGTGTTTTCTTATGTTTGTTTTCTATATAATGTCTAGTTTTTATATTTGTAAATAGTAGGAGGAATATGGAAAAGAATACCTATCCCAATATATCTCCCCCAAAGTAGAAATGTCTTTTTTTTTTTTTGAATCATGGAAAATTATGACCATAGATACATTTTTCATAAAGAAAATGTAACTATTAAGTGCATTTCCTTTTAGTATTAAATTAATTTACGCTGAAGAAAATAAATAAATAGGACTCGATTATCATTTATATGACCCAAAGTCAGAGTGAATTCAGCTTAACCAGAAGCTCTTCTTTTTATATTTTTAAAAAAAAAATTAAACAAAATTGACTGGGGTAAAAGAAAGAAAGTTATTACTCAGGCAAGCAAACCTACAATTAAGCCTACTAAAGCATTTAAAGAAAAACAAAATGAAAAATTGCATTTAAATTTACAATGTATTAGTTGAACAGATGTGCTTTTTTTTTTTTTTTGCAAAATATATGACTTTATAAAACTACCATTACAACTCTATTTTGTTATAGGCTTTAGAATTTTCCCTACTACTAAAGAAAAACTTAAGGATTCACTTTAGCTTCCATTTCATTTTAATGGTTATGTTTTAGTTTGAAAGGAATAAGAATATGTTAATATTTGTTGGTGTCTATCCAAAATGGCTTTAATACATATATATTTTCTATATAATACACACACACACACACACACATACACATACATACATATGTATATATATGGCATTTATACATATCTAGTAGTAGTATTAAATATTAACAAAATGTCTCTAAGGTATTTGTTTTTAAAAGCATTGCCTTTGTACTCATATTATTTTTATATTTTTTTTCTAAAAAAAGTATAAAAGGCACATATCGATATCTGTAATACTTGCTGAAAAGCAACATAAGATGAATAGCATACACATAACTAAAGCATATATACCAATTGCTTTAAAACTATACACACACATATGTATACACACACAGATCTAAATGTTTTACTTGAATCAGGTTAAGCTTTGTGAACTGATATAGCCCAACATTTTCTCAAGAGGCTCTTGACTGTTTTTGGCTTCACCACAGAAAAATCTAACTCGAGAATATTAAAATGGCAAAATGCCAGACACACCCCTCTAAAAATTAAATCAGCAATGGTGTCAGACTAGAGATAAAATACATTTTTAATTTTTAAAATCATGTCCTCTGTTTAATTAAAATATTGCATGAATTTCTATTGAGTGGTTTTCCATAAATTAAAATTCACATTCGCAATCATTTTTGAAAGATTTTATAATTGAAATTTCTCTTCTTATTATGGGATGATAGTCTCTGGTAAAAATGTATGTAAAATACAATGGAAAGATACTAAATGCTTGTTAGCCTGTATAGGAAAGATGATAAACCATGGAAATTTGAGAGTGCAAAAAACTGCCTGTCACTAGATGATTTCAACTGGCAATGGAGTAACTGCATTCCTTAGGCCACAAAAGTAGCCTGTGAATGGCTGAGCAGACTCAGAAGAAAGTCTGATTGTCCCTCAAACACAACTGATAAACTCCCACATATGAAATTTGGTCATTCTGTCTTCTAACTCAGAGCTCTATCATGATTGTCCTTATTTATTTATTATCTTACTCAGTATGCATTAAATATATGTGTATACAGGGCACAGTTTTAGATGCTTTTAGATATAAAGAAAAACATAGATTTTTGTTTGCCTTCAGATATCTTAAAAACTTTGGAGGCTTCAACCGTATGTCATTTATAAATACATATAGAAAGATACTTAAGATTAAAAGAAAATATAGAAATAATATGGACAAATAAAATTCTGAAAGAGAATAAGGGCTTATTGGAGCCAATTGTATTTAAGACAAATGGCAAAGGATAGCGCATAGAAATTAGACATAGAGAAAGAAACAGGAAAGCAGTCCAGATTAGAGTTTTGCAGCCTCAGCACAACTGACATTGTGGGCCAATTAGTTCTTTGCATGTGTGTATTGTCGTATGTCTCTAGACATTGACAAATGGCATATGGAGGTAGGATTGCCAGATTTAGCAAACAAAGATAAATATCATAGCAAATAAAAATACAGGACACCAGTTGAATTTGGATTTCAGACAAAAAAGTTTTAGTTTAAGTATGTCATGTATTTGTTTGTCTGAAGTTCAAATTTAATTGGGCATTTTGTATTTTATCTGTTAACCCTAATCGGGTTATATTGTCAGTGGTTTAAAACCTCTGAGTTAGAAGATAGAATGACCAAATTTCATATGTGAGAGTTCCTCAGTTGTGTTTGAGGGACAATGAGTTTACTGGGCTTCAACAAAACTTTTTAAATGGATACGTACATCCTCAAGCCTGGATTGTTCTAGGTACAGGGTGTAGAGTAAGGATAGAAATTCAGAATTTCCTGTCTCATGTATCTTATGTATGGTGAGGTAAAGACAAATTGTAAATATAGCTGAGTAAATTATAAGACACATCGGTCAGGAGAGACTAGTTTTTGCCGCTGTGGTATCGAACAACCAAAGGAAGCTCTATCATTAAGAATAGTAAAGGATTCCTATCCCCGCACCCCGACCCTGTGTTATATGGGCATCATGGTTGGCTGCAACTCTGCTTTTCATGGCCTTCACACTAGCCCCCAGACTGACAGAGCAGCCTCTATATGCAACATTTCTGTTTTTCTTGGGTGAGGAAAATGAGAGTGTGGCCAAACATATGCTGACTTTTAAAGTTTTCATTCAGATTTTCTTAGCTCAAGCAACCACACTGTTCTAAGTTAAGTAGAATGGAAATATATAAACGTATAATGCCATGAGGAGAGTAAGTCAGGGGTGGAGGAAAAGCTAATATGAGTGTCTTGCATCAGTTGGAGCTTTGAAACCATACAACAAAATTATTGTGAAGCCCATCAGTGTTCTTCCCTCTATGTGGAGTACTTCTTACCTGCAACCTCAGGAGCACAGGTGATCTTGAGGTCCAAAAGGGTATCCATAGCTCAATCTTCTGAGCAGTTTTCTGCAGTAGAACTACCTTTAGCCACCTCATCAAGCTAGAAATATTTTAAGTCTATTGAAATGTTCCCTCCATCCTCCTACACCTCTGAGGAGTCTAAGCTTTAACTTTCATCACCTTCCTCCTCAAGCCCTAACTACTTCTCTTATCCCTGAGGGCTGAGCTGAGGAGACAGTGAATGTTTTGAAGGAGGAAGATACTAACAATGGGAGTTTCTCTAAAATGGACTGGTCTATTCCGATGGGATACTTAGTGACCTCACTCCTGCAATACACCAGCCAAATGATCATCTCCATGGTACTATGCAGAAGAGCCTATTTGGTAGGAGATTGGAAGAGAGGGTACCTGAGGCTTTTTCCAATGCTCCTGGATCCTGAAGGCCCTCATGTGTGCCCTTTCCCACAAACAATGAATACACATGAGTGCATGTACTCACAAAATCCAAACTGTTTTTACAAATAATGTGTATTTGCATGTGCATGCACACGTGTGTTCATTTTCTAAACCCAACAATTTGAGATTCAGATTTTAGAATATTCTAGCAATTTTTGAAAATTACAATCTTAAGCACTCTTCCTGGCACTACTTATTAATAGTCATGGTGTTGATATAAATTTCTCACTTAACCAAACCTTTAACCAAAACTGTTTGTGTATGATAAGTAGTACATATTTTGATGGACATTGAAAATGGTATCATTTTTATTTTAAGAATGTTAAAATCAGTAAACTGTATCTAATATATGTGTATGTTTCAAAGCCTCTAAATATGTGAATGGAACATAGTAGGCTTGTTAATGTCTACTAAATCCATAGAGCTTTGTTTTACCAAAAAGAAAAATACAAAATATAGTAAAAAAGTAACAGCTATCAAAATAAGTACTATTCTTTTAGCTCTTTCATATACTACTATACAATTAAGAGTGTGTAGGTATTATAGGTTAAAACATCGAGAGTTGTTATTAATTATCTTTATTTTTAAAAATCATTAATAACTAGGTAGTCTCTTCAAAGGGAAGATCTTAGTACATAGGAATCTCAGAGTCAACTGTACTGGATTGAATAGTGTCTCCAAAGAATTCATGTCTACCAGGAACCTCCGAATATGATCTCATTTGGAAGTAAGGTTTTGCAGATGTAAGTAGCTAGGATGAGGTCATACTGAATTGGGTCGGCTCTCAGTTCAATGACTAGCTTTCTTATGAAAAGGCTATGCAAAGACACAGAGAGACACAATGGGGAAATGCCACGTGATGGTGTAGGCAGAGATTGCAGTAATGAGTCTACTCCACAGGAAAAGCCTGGAATTGCTGGCAACCACCAGAAGGTAGGACAGAGACATGGAGCAGATTCTCCCTTGAACCTCCAGAAAGAATCAGCCTTGCTGATACCTTGATTTCAGACTTTTGGCCTCGTGAACTATGAGAGAAAAATATGTTATTTTAAGTTTGTAGTGCTTTGTTCTAGCAGCCATAGGAAAATGACATACAAATTAAGACAATTAGAATTGGCATTTTGGAAAAAATAATAATTATAATTTACATATTGGCACAAACTGTAATTAGTAAGCAATTTACACATGGAATCTGGGTTTCCAAATCTAGACAGCATCATATAGTGTTCTTATGTTTTCTGTGTTAAAGGCTGGTCATTGAGAATCAGTTTTTCCTCTTATGTTTCAGTTTGCCATTTTTTTTTCTTTGTTATCATCATCATCATTATCATCATTGTTATCATTGTATCCACAATCATCATCTTAAATAACATAATAAACAAATATCAAACTACTTAAGTACTTCATTTAGCCTAGCATAATTTTAGATGCATGGGCCCTATCATAAAGGACATACAGAACAACCAAATATTGAACAAGTACAGAAATAATTAAGAGTGCACTTCCCTCCCTTAAACCCATTTGTAGAAAACATCATTACAAAGAAATGTTCCTTTTAACCAAGTTATTTTGACCAAGGGCAGATGGCTAATACTGAGTGAACTCCAAAAATGTGATTGAATTGAACTCTCCAAAATGAATCAAATTATACTGTAGATGATTTCTATGGTCTCTAACCCAGCAACAGCCACTTTCAAAACCAGATGTAAGTGTAATCTGAATTACCAAGGTGAGTCAAGTGGCTCAAGGCTCAGCAATGTGGAGACAAAAGAAGTTGAAGCAAAGATTTTATTAACTTCTTAAAAAAAAATTCTCCATTAATTTACATAATCCTGAATTTTAACTATTTTTACCTCATCCCCCAAAGTCCTCCTAAAACCTTAAACCACTCGTTCAAACTACTCATTAGGGATCTTGCCAAGAGATCAGGAAAGAAAGTGGTGAGGGGAGAAGGAGGAAAATAGAAAAAAAGATAGTAGGGAAATGAGATGGAAACTGTGGCAAGAAGAGAATTATCTCTGCAGTTTACTACATAGGGATGACAGTAAATTGTTCTCTTTTTTCTCTACTAAGTTCAAAGCTTTGTTTTCTCCCATTCTAATGAATTAGAAAAACAGGGCATAATTCAAATTTTATTCTAATTCTGATGATTGAAAATTTGATATCAAATAAAAGATTCATTGAAAGATAAGCTTATAACAATAAGACAGTGTGAAAGCATGACATTTGATCATAACGGAATTTTACCTCTATAAGCTTCCTCGACATGTTAATGAAATATAGAATATAAGTATTTGAAATTTAGAATTTTTTCTTTAAAAATTATAAGTGATGACTACACATTAGTACTAGACAGTATACTTATTCTATTCACTGAATAAAGTACATTTTAATTATACATTATACAATTGCTCTAAATTATTGTTAATGTGAAACATACATTCAGTAGTCTAATGTCAGATAATTAATGTCAGTGTTAGAATAATAAATTTAGGGTTTTTTTCCAAGATAAGAAATGAGAAATTTTGAGAACACAGGAAGTCTGAAAGACCATTTAAAGGGTGATTTTATTGTCTCTTTGTGTTCCACACCAAACATAATTTTATAGAATTTACATTTTGCCAGGGTGTTCAAAATTCTTCTTTGAGAGGTTTTTCCTCCCTGGTTGTCTGAATAGGTCTAGACAACTCACATTTCTTTTTTTGTGGTAGACCCAAAGAGTCTCCTTGATATCCTCTTAGAAAAGGAGGTGGTGTTAGGGCAGAGATTATTAGAAATAAGATACAATCACAATTCTCTCTTATATAATGTAGGTTCAATAGGTATCATCCTTTCTGTTTTTATGAGTATAAAAGTCTTTCATGGGAGCTTTGAAAATCTTACTGTCCTGTCTCTTACAAAAATGTTCAGTTGATTTTTCTGAAATAGATACACAAGGATCTTGATGTGACTTCATGAAATAATTATTGAAAGTCATGGTTTCTGTGTTCATTTGCAAAGAAGCGGGGCAACACTAAATACAAGTGAGGGGAAGGTTCAAGTCTGAAAAGAATTTGGTCATGGGACTTCTATACTATTTAGAAGCCTATATCTTATCTGTGACCTAAGAAGACACCTTAATAATAATATAATAATAATAATCTATACTTACGTACTTCAGCCTTCACAGTGACCTTTTAAATCTATTATTTTACCATTGTAGCACCACTACTGAATTAGGCATTGTAATCCACATTCTACTTGTGAGAAAACTGGCTCAAGTTCTGGTATCTAAGTAACTTCTTATTTGGATTTAGGAATTCTCAGTTCAAGTTCTTCACTTTATAAAAAAATTAAAAATGAAAAAGTTCACAGTACTAACATAAACCATCTGTCCTATTGCAGACCCTGAGAGGGCCACTGAGTATTGAACATTAAAAACAAACAAACAAGCAAAAAATAACAAAACCGACTTGCCATTGCAGTGGGATTTCACAGAAAAACCCTTTGTGGTTTTCTCTTTTTTCTTATACTGAAAACAATTCTCTCAACCACTGATCTCACAATTGCTTAGAGATGAAAAAGCAATGTCATTAATGTGATACATTGCATTTATATAAAGCTTCTTAGACAAACCTTCCTCAAAATCGTATTTCCCCTCCTTTCGTGCTCTAGTATGACTGGTGCATATATTTCCTTTTCCAATCAGATAAGCCCTGATTGCAAAGTCTATTTTATTATTCTTATATCCTTGCATCAATGCCTGGACTGATATAAATTTTAAGGAAATCTTTTGAGAACAGTATGAGGACTTCTAAAAAGTTATTCTTTTTTTGTCATAGTCAGGCTGCTGAGAACACAATACCATAGACTGGGTGACTCAAAAACCATAAACTTATTTTTTCACAGCTTTGGAGGCTAGGAAGTCTAACATCAAGGACCAGTTGATTTGGTTCCTGATTATGCTTTTGTAATTTTTATATGTTTAAAATATAAAGGTTTAAAATGCTTAAAGTTATGGAAAGTAATTTACTTAGTTCACAATTTAGAATGACCAAATATTCATTTAATCATTTTACTTTAAATTTATTTTATTTAATAAAAGAAAAAAAATATGACAGTAACTTCATTGTTCCTTTGTTCTAAACTTCCATACCATTTTTCCTCAGTCCTTAAAGGCAGCTCTCAAACTTAATGCATGTTTTTTTTCAGTCTTTTTTTCAACTTTGTAAACTTACTACATATATGTATTAATAGAAGTATGTATTATTGCTTAAAAACATGTACAGGTGATAAATATAGGAAACTTACTTTCTCTCCCTTCCATCTATTTTCTTTTCTACCAAAATCTTTCTTATGACTCATTTTGGAATAAGAAGAAAAATGGCAGAGAAGAAGATTTTCTGGCAGCAGAGACCTAGGCTAATAAAAAATAAAGAATAAAAATATTTCAGAAGAACATTGTGGAAGGAAAACAACTTATGTTTATACTGACCTGGTCAAAAATATTCAGATAATCAACCAACCTTATGTAAGTTAGGTAAAGACCAAATTATGAGACTCATGATGGATAAGTCAGGGTGAATCTCGGAGAGAATGAATAGATCAAGGCCAAAATGAGATAGCTCTTTTTGAAGTCTAATCAGGGTATTAATTTATTCAAATATATGAGCAGACACTTTATAAATACCCAAATCACATTCTTCTGAATTTTGAAAAAGCTCATTTTTTAGTGAAGTGCCTGAGTACTGCAGACACATACTGTAGTTACTAAGAGGCTATAAAACTGAGAAATGTTTTTGTAACCTGGCTACGACCTACTCAAATCAATATTCCCTTTTGAAAACAAGGCATTTAATTTCTTTGTTGTTTCCTCAAAAGAGTTTTATATTGTTATTTAAACCCCACAGTAAATACAGATCAAGAATTAAGAGGGTGCATAAAATTCTCAGAGGTCTAGGTATCTGAGCCATAACAACTCAGGAATGCAGTGCATGTAAGGACACACATTTGTTCTCACATTTTAAAATGTCATTTCAATTAAGAAATTATTAATTAACAGTCATTAATGTAGTTTTTGGTATATATTTTAGGGCTAATTCTTGTAGAATTGATTTACTTCACAAATATTTATTGAGTGCTTCCTGAATACTGATCACCATTTAAGTGTTGGTGATACCACAGAAAATAATAACAACGGTAACAGAACAATGATAATAAATATATTTCTATCCTTGTGGAAATCCAGTATTGTATACTGTGTTTAGAAAAGCAAATATTTCTATCCATGAAGATTAATGCATTTATTCAAATTCCACCTAACCCAAATGTGAAGTTGAATGCTTGGAAGGGCAGTATATCCACTATGTGTTTAGTACTAAGATGTGATGTAAATACAGGGAAAAATATATTATCATTCAGACATCATTAAAATATAATAAATTATAATATTGCCATATTTTTCTTCCAAAATACTATTTTTGTTAAATGCTCCTCTATTAATTTTTCTCAAGAAGATATTGCTCACCATATCACTCTAGGAATTTTGTAATACACAGTAGCAGATTAAATCATTAAAGGAATTACGCAAAAGTGATATGCATTTTTTTTCCTTTACACTAGTATTTCCTGAAAATATTACCATGGGATCCATTACTCATGTATCATCAATTAATATCTGAGGAAACCGCTACCTACCAGAACATTATGAAGTCTATTTCCCCAAACTAAACCAAACTTCAAGATCATTACAGCTTTAATGACAAATATCTTTTTCATGGACACTACTAATGCCCATAATATCAATTTGCTATTTAAAAAAAATAAAACTCCTTGAGTTTTGCCTAGAAGCTTGAATGGGCAGCCAGGGAGCACATTTCTCAGGGTCCCTTGCAGCATTTTATGGTGACATGACTAAATTTAAGCCACATGACTGATGCTGGGCCAATGGCACTTATAAAAAGTAATGGGCTTTTTTATGTTATATGTTTAAATGTAACAAAGAATCTGCTTATTCTAGTCTTTCTCCTTTGCTTCTTGCTTTTTGTGAAGTGGTAGCAAGAATAGCTGCTACCTTAAGTCCAGAGAGGATGATAGAGTTGTCTAACTATTCTAAGTCCAAAAATAAACTTGTGGAAGAGTTTGCTTTTGATAAACTCTTATGTATGGGAAGTAAACAGTGTTGTGCGAACCATTATATTTTTGTGTATCGTTGTTATAGAGATTTTGCGTTTAACCTAAACACTATAGTAATAATCATTATTCTTAAGTTTCAGATTTTTTTTTTTTCTTTTTTCACTTTGACCTTAAGTCCAGCCTTTCATTCCCATATGGGAAAGCTAGTTTGAAAAACTGGCTACAATTGTTCTCCTCTCAATATTCATACCTCTTTGCAATGTGAGTTTGTAATTATCCCCATTAACAGTCAAATGTATCTCTCTTTTGTTTAATTCTGATATCACTTTTTTTATAAATATGTTTGACTGTAAAAATAAATATGACCGTAAAAAAACATTATTTTCTATGCGATCATATAATCTTAATTGAATTGCTAAAATTAGGATGTAAAAAACACGAGTTCTTCCTGTTAATGATTTTCTGTGTTCAATACTTCTAAAGTAAGCATCTGTCTCGTCTTCCTTCTAGATACAGATTTTCATAGACTTCAAATAGTTTAAATTCCAATAAAACTATCTATGGCAAATAGAGTGGCAATCACTAGTGTACTGGATTTTTCTGGCTCTCCTAATTGATTACTAATGGTATGCATGGTCCCTAATCCTCTTGTTGGTATTCTATATGGAAAGATCAAAATTTTAAACAGCACCCTTCTTTAAAATGCTTAGAGGTATCATATTTTGCAATTACTTTCTGTCACCAACTCTCCTTTTTATATTTGTCCTAGAGTAAATTTTGTGTCATTTCAGAGAAAACGATAAATCATTCTTACACAAATTTCAGCTAGAGCTTTTCAACTGCATTGCTATTTAGTCTCATTCAGTAGAGAGTGGGCTACTCTGTAAAATGGTATATACTTATTCTGAGGGTAAAATGAGTTAATTATATAAAGTATACTAAATACTAACCCATATGTTCTTATAAATATTAGCTAATACTGTCATCAGCATCATCATTGTCTTCATCATCATCATCATCATCATCATCATTATCATCATCATCATTATCTCTTATATCTGAGTTTTGAGATCATGGTCCTCTCTGTTAACCCAGGCCAGGGTTCTTGTTACGTATTTTTAAATCCTTTCACAACTTTCTTCTGCTTTCTTCCTATGTAATTGTACAACTTTTTTTTGAAGCATAACACAAATCTTGTTTTTTTTTTTCTGTAAACACTGTGTCAATGAATTTTTCTTTCATTTTTTTCCCCTCATTTTGTAGAACAAATCTGGTATGTATTACTATTACCACTACTTTTTGCTGTTCTTCACATTATTTATATATCTGCTTTTAGCCACATCACTTTATACAAATAGTTTGCATTTATGTTTATTGGGGTAACATACACACGGAAACGTAAATGAGGCATACTAATCTTAAGGGTACAACTTGATGAATTTTTACCTAGCATACACCAATAAAACCACCGCTCATATTCAGATATAAATAATTTCCAGTAGCCCATAATGTTTGCTTGTTCGCTTTCTTAGTCTGTCACTCATACTTTCCCTTTCGCAGAAACATCCACTTTTCTGACTTGTATAAACATAGATTAATTAGTTTTGAGTGTGATGCATGGAATTTTATTATTCTAGTATTTTAAAATTTTTGTTTTGAAATAGTTATGGATTTATAAGAGTTGCGGGAAATGCAGAGGGTGGTCCTGTGAGCCATTTACCAAGCCTTCTGCAGTTTTAACATGTCGTATAATTATAATATAATATCATGAAGAATTGGTAATGGTGCAAATCTATAGATTTTGCCAATTAGTTACACATGCACTCAGTTGTGTGTGTGTTATGCAGTGCTCTGCAATAAAATTAAATATACAGATTTAAGTAACCGAAGCACAAGACATAGTACTGTACCATTACCACAAGGCTCCCCCATGCTACCTCCTTATAGGCACATCTGTGCACCTTCACCATACCTAAACCCTGGCAAACAACAATCTGCTCATTGTCTCTATAAATTTATTTTAATAATATCGTATAAGTGGAATTATACAATTAGTATCCTTTTGAGATATTTTTTTATACAGTGTAATTCCCTTGATATTCATACAAGTCGTACGCATATCATTAGTTTGTTCTTTTTTATTGTAGAGTAATATTCTATGGTATGGGTGTACCACAGTTTGTTTAGCTATTCACCCACCAAAAAACATTTGGGTAGTTTTCAGTTTGGAACTGTTACAAATAAAGCTTCTATGAGCATTCAAGTACAAAGTTTTAATAAGTGAGCATAAGTTTTTATTGCTCTGGGATAAATGCCCGAGAATTCAATTACCGTATCATATAGTTAAGTTTATTTTTAGATTTTTAAGGAACAACCAAACTCTTTTCCAGTCTGCCTGTAACATTTTACTTTTCTATCAGCAATGTATGAGTAGTTTTCTCTGGCGTCACTGGAATTATCACTATATAGTGATAACTCCAATCGTGTGTGTGTGTGTGTGTGTGTGTGTGTGTGTGTGTGTGTGTGTTTAGTTTTAGCCATTCTGATACGTGTGGTTTTAATTTGCATTGTACTGATGTTTTAATTAGCATTTTCATAATGTCTAATTATACTGAACAATTTATCAAGTGCTTATATGCCATATGAGTATTCTCTTAGATAAAATATATGTTCAAATATTTTTCTTATTTTTTAATTGGATTGTTGTCTTATTGAATTTTGGGTTTAGAGAGTTCTTTAAATATTTCAGATACAAGCCGAAATGGTGTGGTAGTTACATAGTGATTGATGCATAGATTAATGGAACAAAATAGAAAACTTAGACTCATAAAAATATGACCAATTGATGGAGATGCAAAGCAATTTAATAGAGATGAGGTGGATTTTTCAACAAATTGTGCTGAAGCAATTGGACATCTATAGGATAAAAAAAAAAAAAAATGAACCTTGACCTTAATCTCATACTTTATATGAAAATTAATTCCAATGGTCCATGAAGTTAAAAGTAATTCTAAGACTAATGTTTAGAAAAGTAAAACAGGAGAAAATTTTCAGGACTCAGAGGAGACAAAAATTCTTAGACTTGACTTTAAAATCATGATTCATGAAAGAAAAAGTTTAAAAACTAGGCCTCATGAAAATTACACTTTTATTTCATGAAAATCTTTGTTAAGAGGATAAACAGACAAATGCGTAACTGGGAGAAAATATTTGCAAGTTATTGTAACATTTTTAAGGACAGTCATTATATTAAGCACAAAAAGTGCCTAAATATAAATAGTACACAGTAAGTTTGAAAATACCTACTGACCTAAAACTTGAGAAATGACCAATAGAGATATTCTATTTCTACTTTGGTGTCAAAGAGGGCAAATTATTCTAGAACACAAAAAGAAAAGTCTGATTTGGTGTTACATAATTTATGAAAGAAAAATGCAAAACTTTTTAAGAGTTTCGATATTCTGTGCACCCTGTTTAACACAATGTTTCTGTGAGACCGATGTGCATTGTTTACCTTGCATGGGTCATACTCTAATGTCCTTTTTGACAAGTGTAATTGATTGCAATGGAACTACTCTTGGCAGGACTCGGTCTGCTTGCTTTGCAGATTCAAGTGTCTTACCACAGGATTGCTTCAAGTCAACAGGAAAAAAAAAGTACTATTCTCCCTGAAAAGTCCTGGCTATCAAATGTCAATACAGCTAACAAAGTGGTCAGCAAACTGCAAGTACTAGATATTACATGGTAATTATAAAAATTTACAGCTGTCATCTCAAATGAGAATGTCTCCCATGGGTGTGAAAGTAAAATGTGAGGATTAGCTGATAAAGCATTCTACTCTGGCTTTTTCTTTCATGAAGTAAAATCACAGAGATGTGAGAATGTCATCCACAAGTTTCAACAAAATGTTTGCCAAGATTTAGAACTTAATATTGGATTTTTTGAAAACATTATTCTAATATAAGACAGAATTTTTAAACTACTCTGAAAGACAGGGTGAAGTTGTTAATTGGCAAGATAAACTTAAAAAATATTAAAACATAATTAGCATCATTCATTTTAAATAATAAATTTTTCTCCAAAGTACATTTTAATTGTGGCATAGATATTACTGTCATTTTAAGGGTACTGCTAATTGAAAGATAACAGTAGATTCATCAGTTTTCAATTAAGTCCAGAGAGGTCGAGGTCTTTTGAGTAAAATAGGGCTATGGCTTAATTTTGATTCTATACTTGTGCTTTTCTAAAAGAAAATTTTCTTATGAGTCAGTGTATCCATATAGTTGATTGGGATCATGCCTGGATAAATTAAATACTTTGTTGTTAGGATTTTGTCTGAATATGGATAAAGTCATGTTTAATATAGAGAAGTGTCTAATTTAGTATGGTATGTGGATCAGCAGAAAATATTGCAACTTCTTATAGGTGAAGCAGACAGATAAAGAATAGACACATAAAACATGTTTCCTATAGTTCACAAATTACTCTTTCAAGCTATTCTATTGCCATATTTATGAGAACAATCTACCTTCTTAGTATACATCTCTCTAATACAGTTATGATATTTCTAATTAAACACTATTTTTTCTCTCAGACATGTGCTAACTGGGTTTCTCTATCCTCAGTTTCTTTCCATCACATCTACATTACCAGATTAACTTTTCTGAAACACAGTTCTGATTATAATATTTAAATACTCACAAATTTGATTATCAAGTAAAGTCCCACAAATTTAGTATGACATTCAAAGGCATTGACCCTTTGGCCTCAATTTATTATTGCAGGAATACTTTCCAGTGTTTCCCATCAATTACTCAAATGAATTAGACATGCCATGCATGATATCCACTCTTATTTCAGCCTCTTTTCAATGGAATTTCTCTGCTAACATGCATAATTTTATTTCCAGCATATTAAACTCGAAACAGTATAAAACATTGGAGAAGCCAGTTCTTATACTAGGAAAATATCAATATATTGGAATATATGTAATGACCTGTTGAGGAAAGAGAATCTGGTAAACACAGATTTTATTTCTCAAAAATTTAAATGGGAAAACATTAATTGGATGAGTTAATTAGCAATGAGTATCAGTATGGTGCTAAAATATGCATAAATAGGAACCTTGAAGCTGACCTTTAGACCATGGGTAGTGAATGAAGCTAAAGCTATAAAGAGATAGGATATATAAATAATTAGAAGCAATGAGAGTGCCTCATTGTATAATAGTCACAAAGAAAGAATTGTAAGAGGGATGTCAGCAGGCATGATCAGAGGATGCTAATTCCTATACTGGAGGCAAACTCTATAAGAATTCAGCAGCTTAAATGTGGCTCTACAGAATAGGAATTATATCAAACAGCTTTGTTAGTCAAAAGGAATCTCCCTTGACCTCAGTCCCCATAATAGCCATTCGATTGATAATGACAAAACCAAACTGGAGTGAGGATTTCAGTTTTCTTAGGTTTGTTGATAAATTATTTCTGTTCTCGTAGACTCTATACGTCCTTCTTGGCCCTTTAAGATGGTTGTAGAGATTCTGGCTAGGTCCCTGCTTCTCATCAGGTGCACATAAGAGGTAATGAGGCCAGAACATGCCTAAGTGCTTACTTGGGGACTGGTCCATTTCCAAGGTCACTATATCACTAGCAGTTACAGAAGTTAGACCATTCTAAGTTTATTCCCGAAATTTAGTCTTAGTATTATTGTAGTTTCTATTTAGTAGGTCTAGGCATTTTGTTTGTTCTTCAAAAAACAACTTTTATAAACCAAGCAGGAGCCTAACATCACTACTACAATATTACCTGAATTACTCAGTTAAGAAAATGAATATTAAATAAACCAGTGTGTATATTATTTTTCTCGTTTTAACCCTTGGTTCAAGCATCTAGAGATGATGCCAAAATATACAGAATTTAATGATACCCCTTGTTAGCATCATAGCAGCTTCGATTGTCTACCTAGAAAAGCAAATTTCTCCGTAAAAGAATTATAAAGGGTAGAAATCATATACCATCAACAGAAGAAAAAGCAATGTAAAAGGCAATATATACAAGTGAAAACATTTGATATTCACCTAAATTCTCTGTTTACTTATGTGTATTTATCTCTTTATTTTTAAACACTGGCAACATATTTTTTTTATTAGAGTTTTTAAAATTCAGTGTGTAAATACAATAACATCTCAGTATGACACCGTTCAAAATTTCTACAATTGAGAAGACGGAAAGATACAACAAAATTAATGTCAGGAATTATATATTTTAAGGCATAATCTATAAATTTCAAATGGAATATTTTCCGTGAAAATATTTTCAAAATATTTTCTGGAATTCTATAAGCACGAAGGCTCAAACTCCAAGTTTCAGGTGGGCTTATGACAAGTTCTAGATGTACATGTTATTCCGCTTACATTTATATACTGCTTTCTATAATTTTAAAATTAATGGCGAATTATATGCATTTTTACATGTTTTGTTCTTACATAAAACAAATAATTCAGCAAGTGATAGCTATAAAGTGTTTCAGAATAAATAAATCTTAGGAAAGATTTAAGGTAAACAGTAGATTCTTTGAATTTTGTCTTATTGAGATTGGGAGGACAGGAAACAAATCCTATCTCTACTCCTTTTCTTTCCTATCTCAGAAATTATGGTTTCAAATCAACATGTATTTGTTCCTCAAGGCCTAGGCATGTTATGTTGTAGTAGTTTACCTGAACAACCATTTGTCTCAATTATCTCAGCGGCTTTAGCTCAGGAAATAAAAAAAGATAAGGTCCATAAAAAATAATGGCTCTTGTAGACAATCTTTACAGTAGTAAGGGTGATGGTGAGATGATAATATGTATGTTTACTGCAAAGATGTCAACAGGAACAAAGGGCACATCTTTTTTTTTTTTTTTTTACTGTAAGAAAAGGATAAAAAACTTAATTGTATAAAAGTTATTCCATATATTACTACAAAAAATATCATGGGGTATCGTCTCTGATTTTTAAATTCTGTTAATGCACCCAGCTATAGAGGTATAATTGCCATCAGATATTTCAAGAACATTCCTTTTCAATTTTCATCCTCTTGGTTCTACTAGACTGTTCTGAAGGCTAGAACAGAATACAGGCCATGCCTCCTATATTATTTTGCTTATACTTGGAATGCCTTTGTCTGGATCTATATCAATATGTCAATGCGCAAGGATAAATTACAATAAAAACTTTGGTTTTTGTTGCATGAGTATAGCTTAATCCGTTGCTTCCGTTTTTTTGAAATAAAATGATTAATAACTGTATAACAAGGAAAAGCTTACCACCGTATAAACTTGAGACACAAAATATTGCTATCCACCTGCCTGAAACAGTAAAACATTTCTTTTAGGTATAATGCAGATGGAATTCGATAGAAGGAAATATTTAAAGCTGACACCGTATTATTCCTTTGCCTAAGGAATAGAGGACACATTTGCAACACACTACTAATACTTTCTAACACCAGAAGCTGAGAATGGTAGAGGACTTATTCTAGGAAAAATCTATGCCATAAGCAGAAACTTCTTGAAGAGACAGTCTATAATTTGACAATGTTACCTCAGAATAGGGTATCTTAAGTTTCAAATGAAGAAAATTCTCAATATCCCATGGAAATACAAAAACGCAGCATAGGGAATATAGTCAAAATATTATAATAACTATGTATGGTTGTTATATGGATACTAGACTGATCACTTTATAAGGTATATAAATATCTAATCACTGCTGTACACCTGAAACTAATATTGTGTGTCAACAGTAATATAAAAACAATTTTTTTTAAAAAAAATCTCTCAATATTCCTCATCTGAACCATAGTGTTTGGTATAATATACATGCTCAAAAATATCTATTGCCTATATTTTTTGAATAAAATATATTTAAAACTGTGTGCCAAAATATTTGAATCCCATATTGTATAATATTTTCAACACTATAACAGGAGAATCTAAACTAAATAAACAATCATAATTTTAAAAGAAAGTGGTGTGGTTAGGAACAATTCCAAAAATATGAAATTAAAAGCAGGATTTTTGTTTTAAACACTGAAATAAACAGGTTCCACAGACCAAAACATTAAATTTGATAGGCCACATCTTTAAAAAACTTATGCTAAACTAGAAAGTACTGCAATCATCTACCATCTGGTGATTGTTTATAAGATAAATTGTACAGGGATCTGGGCATTTCTTTTGGGATTTAAGGAGTTAGTTAGAAGGAACAAGGATGCACAAAATATTCTCTATATTATAATTAGGGTGTTCCCATTTCATGCAATAAACGTTACTGGCACATGAAAAAAATAATACAATATAATTCAGCGCTCACTTCAGCTTTGTAATATTTATAGCTGCTATATCATTCATGCTTCAGATCCAATGTCTTTCACAAAAGTTTGATTGAGAGAGAGAGAGTTAAGTGGGTAGGATATCAGGGGAATATTTAAGAACTATGAAATTCCACTCTGAAAAATTCTGGTCAAGATTAAGTGATAATCTGACATTAAATAAATTAGTTTTGGCAAAATGATAAAAATAGGTTTTCAGTGTTGACAAACTCTACATGTTAACATAATAACCATTTAAGCAAACATTAACTTATTAAAATTTACATTTTGTTCATTATTCCTTTTCCGTGCCAGAAAACAATTTTCCATTTTCTCTAATTAAATCATTAACAAGCTAGCAGTAAATTTGATTGCTTCTCTGAATAACTTGAAATTCTTTTATTTTATGTTTTTCAATTAATGTTAGAATCAGAAACTATGTTTACATACAGAATAACTGGAAAAATTAACACTGCTCTCTTTCATTGTAAGTGTATCAGTAATTATAGAATGAAAAAAATGAACACATGTATATTTTTCAAATTTCTCAAGACATCTATCTGATAATATTTGGCAAAAACGTAGTGAGTTTTCTCACCAATCCAACAGTCAAATAATGCCAACTTCAATATCCTTTATTAATTTTTCTCAATAAAAAATATTCCAAGTATAGGTTTAAATATAAGGTAAATATTGTTCCATTTTTAAATCATTTGGTTTTTTTTTACAAACATAACTATTTTCACAAGCAAAGCTACTTAGTTTAACAGGAAAAGGAGGACACATGCATATAGATCAGAAGAGAAAAATAATTATTAAAAATAATAGATATAGTAGAAACAAGATTTACATATAAACAAATCTATTATTGTGAATTGGTTATGTGAAAGTATTAAATATCATTATGTGTATATGTGTTTATCTGATTCTATCTACCTCATGATCACTTATTAGTTAGATTTTGTATATAGGGTGTGGAGTGCTTTCTTTCTGCCAGGAATTTCTTTCATCTGAATGAATAAGAGTTCTAATGGAACTGCATGGGTAGGTACCACTGAGGCAAAATATTGCATTGTAGGGTATTGTGTCTGAAATGAACATCTAAATTGGGGCCAAGAGAGTGAAAATTCTACGAGTATTCATTTGGTAATAGAAGATATTATTAATTGAGTTTTATTGCTTTAGATGTTTCATGGTCTATTTAAAAATATTTAGTAGAGAATTTCCTTCTGTACTATTTTATAAGCCATTGTTGCTTCCTAAGACCCAGTTCAAAGCTGTTGATAATGGCATCATATATATTTAACTATGACTAACAACTTCAGTTGTTTTATATTTTAATGGGAAAGAAGCTATTTCAACTTGTTCTGTTTTGGGAGCTACATTGGAAAGGAATAATCATGTTTTATTTTAGATAAATCTTATGCCTTGCTGAACATCAATATTTCCAGTAAGCCACATATATACACAACAAATCTATGTGCACAGTCACACTTGTCTGATTTTAGAATGAAAGATAAACAGAGTCAGCCGAAGGCAATTTTGTGATGAAAGAAATGAAATTGTACATCAAGTTTTCTACTTCCTATGTTTGATTCCAGAATAAAAAGTCCCTTTTTTTTAAGCTTTGACAATCCTCTTCTTCCTTTCCATGCTGTCATGAGGTAGACTGACATATTTGTTGTACATTTGGTAGTTTAATATTTAAATGAAAGAACATTAATAGAATAATTAATAGAGAATTGCTTTTGTTTTATTCTGTCATTTAAGATGTACAGCAATTGTACAATTAATAAAACTAAGAAATAGTGCATCAGAACCTGTCTTAGGAATGAGAAGTCATGAAAGTGGGCTCATGGAGCCCTAGATTGTTGCAAAGTTTTATATGTGTGTCTGAGAAATAGTTATAGAAACTTTATGGACCTGAATATTTTTACTCTTGGCCTCTTAAAAATTGTCCTATGTTAAGAAGTACAATAACACTAAATCTTTGTGACTGTTAGTACACAAATGAAGTTCCTGTTATAACAATTTTTTTACCAAAGAGTTTCTTAGTGTGATCTGCCTGTGACTGATGGTCCTAGATTCCCATGTCAAGATGTCCACAAGCTGAAAAGTATTTTTATAATAACACTAAAAGGTTATTTGCCTTCTCTACTATCTTGATATCTATACTGATGGTGCAAAAACATTGGTGAATAAAATTATTGGTGGCCAAGTACAAATCAAGGTAGTGAACCTAAATTGTACTGGTTGTCATTGTCATTGTGTTCTTTACTGTCAGAAAGTTTTTTTTGTTTTTGTTTTTGTTTTTGTTTTAAGTGGTTTTAAGAGTATCCTTGTTGAAACAGAAAAAAATAATTGTATTTACCATCAACCCTTGAGTAAATTTTTTTCAATATTCTGTATGACAAAAGGGTAAGTATGTGTAAAGCACTTCCAATGCATATATAAGAATGGTGATGGTTTTGAAGAAAACTGCTTCTGTGATTGTAAGCCTCGTGAACAGAATTAGCTATTTTTTTTTAACAGAATACCATTTTTACTTGAGAGAAAAACTGGCAAAGCATAATTATTTAGTCTTGAATATTCAAATACACATGTATAATTTTCTGTAAAAAAAAAAAAGAAAGGAAGAAAGAAAGAAAGAAAGAAAGAAAGAAAGAAACAAACAAACAAACAAAGCAAGAAAGAAAGAGAAAGAAAGAAAGAAATGAGTCTGTCTATTGTGAAAAAGAAAGTATTATATTTGTGGCCAACAGTAAGATTCAAACTTTCAAGAGAAAATTAGATTTGAGGGAAACTTGTGTCACTAGGAGATTGATAGTTTTCCAATACCTAGAGTCTCTTTTGATGAGGGCAGTGGTGATAATAATGATTTTTTTTTTGATACTGTATAATGAATTGTGTCAAAATATGGACGATCTGAATAATTCAATATAGCAATGGTTTCCAAATGACCAATTCATGATATTGGATTGCATAAGATTAAAAAATAAAATGCAATGCAATACGTTAGAAAATTATGCATGTGTAAGTGATTCAGTCGTCAAAGTATAAGATACAATGTAGGGGATTACAACATTTTTCATGATATTTATGATTTGAGATTCCACATTGCAACAAACCTATAAGAAATTCCCACTTGTTAAGTGTTGGCATAGTATCAAAAAGAACTTTTAATAATTATTTTTAAAATCTGTTAAAATACATCTCTGTTTTCTTACTGACTATATGAAGCCAGATTATTTTCATGTATTTCAACCCAAAACACATTACCACATATTGAAATGCACGCATTTCTATTGAGAAACCAACTACCTTCTATTAAGCCATATATTTTAAAAATTGCAAAAAATTTAAATAATTCTTTTTTACACAATTTTGTTTTAGAAAATGTAGTAATTTTTTAGAAAAAGTTGTTAACATAATGGATTTATTATTGTTAGATTTAATAAGTTATAAATCAATATTTTAATCCTTTTTAGTTTCTAATATAATAAATATCATTAGATATAATCTACAGACACAAATACTCTTTGAAGTCCTCAAAAAATTTCAAAAGTATAAAGGGTTCCTAAGAATAGAAATTGTTAGAATCACAGCCTTATTACAGCTTCACTTTCATAGAACCTGAAAATGTCTTCATATTTGAACTGCAGCTGAGCTAGTTTGCACAAAAATTCTCCAATAGGACATGACTTTAATGTCATCTTCTATGTGTGAATTTTATACTTTTAAACATAGAACTTAATAGAAGGAAAAATATTATGTAACAATGTTATGATTTCAGTAGATACTAAAATTCAATATTAGATATTTACAGGTCTGAATCAATTTCATTAAATATGTATATTTTTAATTCTAGGTACATAGCTTAAGCTTGTTACATTTTAATTTTCCATTATAAATCTGCTTTGACTATTTTTAATGAAATAAAATCTGTCAAGAAAATTAATTAACAAAAAATTGTCAAATAATTTTTCATTTGTAGGCCACAGAATTTCTAAATGATGATAACAAAATTCTATGCCAGTGACACGTGAGAAAAATATTAGGAAGATATTGAATAACAAAGAAAATATTAGAATGTAAAATGTTTACTATTGCTTAGTTAATTTAAGGGTAAGAGAAAAATATAATGATGTGATAATAATATAAAATAATTATAGAAAAAAGATTGTGCTGGAGAGATATGACTTTAAAAGTAAAATTAAAATAGTATTGCATGTAAATTTTCCAGATTGTAAGAACCATGATATATAAATTACTTTCAAGAAAAAGTAGCAGGAAGTCTAATTCTTAGGTAGTTAGGTAGTCATGAGTGACAGAAGCCAAGTCTCAGCTCTGTAACCATAGAAACCTCCTTTAAGGACCTCTCTGACACACCCATTTTATGATTATAAATTACTCCTACATTCAAAAGCACAAAGGCAATAAAAGTTACTAGACTAGCTTAAACCAGCCACAAATGTGTGTATGTAGAAAGTACTACCTTAACCTGCTGTAAGCTCAGCCTCATTATATCATCATTATAATATAATACATATGTCTAGAAGTTTGTGAATCTACTTATAACAGACTGAATTTTAGATAAGCACATACACAGTATGCAGTGGGTTATATAACAGACTAATGTCAGTCAAAATGACCTCACATGCCAGTCATCTAGCACTATCCTTGTAACCACCCATCATGGTTTACTTCCTGAATTCTATGCTGTTACAGTTCTCTGAAACTCACCTCTCCCTTAGAAAATACTCTATCTTTTGCCTTTTTACGTCCTGAATTCCATAGGGCTGCAGGATTCCTTGGCGTGGACTGTCACCTTCTAAAAAATATATATTTCCAATAAATTTTACTTTTTCTAAATCTCACTGACCTGTAATTCTTTACAGAGTCAGTGGGGAAGAACCACTCCTCCTCCCCAGTGTACCAGGGCAACATGGATTTCAGATCATCCCATGCAGTAACATGTGTACATAAACAGCAAGAATTAAACCATCCACAGAAATACCAGGGGTACCTAAAAAGAAACTTCCTTAAAGTATATTGCAAACCTTTTATAAATTCCATATGTAAAATCTACATTGCGATTAAATATAAAATAGTTTATCTTGAGATTTCTAATTTATTTGGTCTATCTCATGTTTTAAGATTTATTATTTTTAATTTATTTCAAATTTATAATCATTTTAAGAATCGGGTATAAATTCAACACTATTTCAAGGACTTCTTAGGGTATCAAGCAATATAAGTATATTTATATATGTTTTTATATATTTGCATACAGTTAGACAATTAGATCTTGAGAGTAAAGATAGTGATGGATTTTTTTTTGAGGGTTTAGTATACAGAGGAATGAAGCCAAGTACTGTCTATTATCTTTAAACTTAAAATGACTCTGTGCTGTAGAGACTGAAATGACTAACCAGGACATAGTCACCTTTACAATTGTTGCCCCTGAGTTGAAAAATATGAGGACTCTAGAAAGAAACTCTGCAACTGGCTGATTGTTAACCACAGATTGTTCAAGTCAGTGAGATAGGTGTCAAACTATGTCCCATGCCCAGACTGATTCAGATAACTTTATAAAATTTATATATCTAAAATATAATAATTTAACCAATCGTTTCTCAACAATTGTATCCCTATTTGAAAACAACTTCTTAACCACCCAAAGGGAGATAAAAGAATTGGAAAAGACGAACCTTATGAGGCCATTCGACTAGTCCCTGCATTTTAAAATTCTGATTAGGGTAATCTTGTTTCGTAATACCTGAAATATTTCACGCCTTCCTTTCTCTTATCCAAAGTAAAAAAATCCTAATTTTGAAATTTTACATAACAAGGGGAAATGTACATTCTTACCCTTTCCCCACCTGAATTCAAATGCAAAGGCTCATTTGTAGAAAGGAGATTAAGTAACCAATGGAGTGAGAAGAATAAAGACAAAGTTTTATGCAACCGATGATAATTTAAGACAAGAACATCTTTTAGAGCACAAAAAAGAGGATGGATTTATTTTATTTTTTATCCGAGTTCATTTCCAATTACCTTTCAAGTTTAGATTTCTAGCATGTGCAAGAACAATGATTTCAACAATTCATGTTTGGAAGGGGCTCTTTTGATTACAACACACAGCTTCATGTAAATTGTCCTTTTTGTTTGTTTGGCTCTAAGATTTTCTCAACAAATTCAAGAACAGTAAAATGACCATTTCATCTGTCATCTTTACCCTGTGCCACTAAACAGAGAGGAGGTAGGAAAATTAACATAGATTTATGCTGAATGTGGTTTTCAACTGTCAAACAAAAGAATTTTATTGACAAATTTTTTTTAAACAAAAGGCTGATTGAGTCAAATGCTAGGCAGAAAAGCACCAGCAGATCCTGGGGCATGACGTCTAGATCACCAGCAGCAGAACTAGGTAGAAAAGACAAACCTGTTCCCTTTCCTGGAGCTGATGGGCTCCTTCATGGAAACAGTTTAGGGAAGAAAGATATAAGTTTTTTTTTTTTGAAAGACTTTACATTTGCTATAGGTAAGGAGAGGGGAGAAGGTGAAGCAGGGCTAGTTCTGGGATAGACGCAGAATCCCTAAGGAAAAAGTGTTTACTCCTTTGGATTGATTGTGGGCAAGAGTCTAGAAAGTTCATCTGCAAGCAAGAAGCAGAGGTTCCTGGTGGTCAGTGGTACCTGGCTGTTCTTTTTAGATAATCATGGGAATGGCCACATGGAAGTTAAAGTTTCAACATGCACTCAGTAATATAAGCAGGATTTTATTGAATTGCCCCTGCAGTTGTTAACTGAATAGCATCTCTTGTCTCTTCTTTCTACCCTCTGGCCTGCTGTAATTTAATTTAGGACTTCCCCAAATTTTTCTTTCTTGTCAGAAGTAAAATGCAGAATTTCTGATATTTAGTAATAAAACAGCAACAAAAATAAATAATAAACTTTAATAAACATCAATTACTATACTAAAAATAAAAGAACTGGTTTTTGAAATTTCAGACCTGATGGTCAACATGTAGGGAGAAACGATCATTTTACTTTTGTTTTGCAATTAACTAGTAAAGACTCCTAAATATATTTATTATGATTATTAAATTTCTGTGTACTGTGTTATATGTTGGGAATGCAAAGATAAAAAAGCTTATAGCCTAGAGGAAAAACAGATATGCCAACAGGTAAAATCAAGCTAATAGCCTTGGTGTAGTATCCCACAGGAAAAGAATTGTATTTATGTATGTATATGCAACTTTACCATTCTGAAGCTAATTTAAAGACTTACTTGAGAGATAAGAACTTCTATAATCTAGCTGAAATAGTCTAATTTGTTCTGTTTTTATATCATACTATCCAAAATGTGTATATAGTTGAACTTCTGATACATTTGATGATTTTAAGCATAAATGCCACCTTGGACAATAATCAAAACTGAGGAAAAATAGAAGATTCATTTTGTTACAGTATTGTATTTTTATAAAATTTAGTCACTTTCCTTTTCGTACTTTAAAGCTGCACTGTCAGGAATTTTCTGTGAGGTTAGAAATTTTCATCTGTGCTTTCTATTAGGTGCAGACTCATGTGACTTTTGAGCAATTGAATGTGTCTAGTGCAACCAGGAAGTAAATTATTTTTACTTAATTTTATTTACTTTTAATAAATTTAAGTAACCACATGTAGCTTGTAGTTTCCCTGTTGGATAGCACAATACAAAATTTTGATCCTGAAAACAACTTTTTCTATTTTTTTACTAAATCTTTTTTACTGGCTCATCATCATCAAATAAATATAGTATCACACATACTTTTTTAAAAGATCCTTCTTCAACATCAAAGCCATTTTGATGCAGGACAGGGCAAATTCCCCCCAAGTGGGACTCAAGTCCTACATGGAGAGGGAGGGTCTTTGGATGTGTGCACGAAGAATTCAAGCACATGCCAGAGTTAGAGACAAAAAGGAAGTTTATCAGAGAAAGAATAATGCTCCACAGACAGAGACGTGGTTGTGGTGGTTGTGGTCTCCTCTCAAAGACAGAATGAGAGAGACCACAAGTGTCTAAGGAATTCAGTTTAAATCTATTTTCCTTTCTGGATGTGGGTATGCAACTTTAAAGGCTTGGGAAGTAGTAAGAATT
>NW_006439568.1:11528426-11531164 GCF_000325575.1 Pteropus alecto | reverse complement strand
TTCCCCCTGGTCTGGTCTGGCAGGGGGATCAGGCAGGTTGCCGTGTCTTGCAGGACTTGGCAGGCTCTGGATACAATTTGGTTTAATATTTAGTCAATTTGTGTAGTTCTCATGCCTCTTATATTAATTTTAGCTTGCATCTAATTTTCTATGCTAAATTTTTCTTAAAGAGTAATTCAATATGATGTAGTATCATTTGTTTGTTTTTGTTTTTGTTACCTGTGCTTTTAGTGTCATATCCATGAAATCATTCTCAAACCTAATGTCATGAAATTTCCTCTCTGTGTTTTTTTTCTAGAATTTCATTGTTTCAGGTTTTACATTTGTTTTTAAATGATTGTTCCCACTTTTATTGAGATATAATTAACATACATCACTATGTAATTTTGTGTACAGCATAATGGTTTGACTTATGCATATTGTGACATGATTACCACAATAAATATAGTTAGCATTTATCATCTCAAATAGACATAACAAAAAGAAAAAACAAAAAAGTTTTTTTTTTCCTTATGAGAGTCTTAGGATCTACTTTCTTAACAATTTTCATATATATCATTTGACAGTGTTAGCTATAGTCACCCTGCTGTACATTACATTCCTAGGACTTATTTGTCTTAAACTGGAAGTTTGTACCTTTTGACCACCTTCCTTCAATTCTTCCTCTCTATCCCCTGCGTATGGTAACCATAAATCTGACTTCTTTTTCTATGAGTTTGGTAGGTTTTTATTTTGTTTTGTTTTTATTTTGTGGGTTTTTGTTTGTTTAAATTCCATATCTAAATGAGAGCATACAGTATTTATCTTTGTCTGACTTATTTTACTTTATGTAATGGATTCAAGTTCTGTTCATGTTGTCTTAAATGGAAGAATTTCCTTGTTTTATATGACTGAATATAAAACATCATGTGTGTGTATCCATTCACTTAATGATGGGCACTTAAGTTGTTTTCACATCTATTGTAAATAATGCTGCCGTGAATACAGAGGTTCAGATATCTTTTGGAGTTAGTGTTTCCATTTAACTAATTTTTAGTTGATTTTCATTTATAATGAAAGGTAAGGGACCTATTTCATTCTTTTGCACATGGCTATCCAGTTTTTCCAGTACCACTGTTTGAAGAGACTGTCATTTTTCCATTGTGAATTTTTGGCACCCCTCAAACTAAAATGCTTCTACACACGCAAAAATAAAACTATCAACAGAGTGAAAAGACAACATACAGGATGGGAAAAATATTTACAACTCATATATCTGATTAGATATTAATCTCCAAAATATATAAGGCACTTCTACAACTCGATAGTAAAAAAATACAAACTAATAACCCAATTAAAAAATGGACAAAGGATTTGAATAGATATTTTTCTAAAGAAGACACACAAATGGCCAACAAGTATATGAAAAAAAATATTCATTGTCAGTAATCATCAGGAAAATGAAAATCCAAACCACAATGAGATATCACCTCACACATGTTAGGATCACTATTATTAAAAAAAAAAAAGATACCAATGTGGTCGAGTTTGTGAAGAAGTTGGAAACTTACACACTGTTGGTGGGAATACAAAATGATATAGCCACTATGAAAAACAGTATGGAAATTCCTCAGAAGATTCAAAATTTAACTACTATATATCAAAAGAATTGAAATAGGTATTAGCACTCTTATGCTTATTGCAGCACTGACAGTAGCCAAGATGTGTAAACAACATAAACATTCATCAACACATGAATAGGTAAAAAAAAATGTGCATGAACATATAATGGAATACTATTTGGCCTGACAAGGAAATTCTGTAACATGTCACAACATGGATGGACCTAGAGGAAATTATGCTAAAATAAGGCTGTCACATAAAGAATGCATGATTCCACTTATATAAATAATCTACAAGTCAAAATCATAGATCAAAGAGTGAAAAGGTGATTACTAGGTACTAGGGATGTGTGGGATTCACAGGTCCAAAATTTCAGTTACGCAAGATGAATAAGCTCTAGACATCTGCTGTACAGCGTTGTAGTTATAATCAACAATATATTATATGCTTAAAAATTTGTTTAGAGTGTGGATACCATATTAAATGTTCTTATCAAAATAAATAAAATTTAGAAAGAAGAAAAATAAGAATCTTTCATAGTCACTGTTTCAAACTTCTCATATCTTATTTTTTCTTCAACCCAGTCCTATCAGTCTTCAATCCTCACTATTCCGTTAATAAGGTCAACATGACTGCTAGTTTGTAAAGTCCAAAGGTCTTTTATCCCCTTGATCTCATCTTAATCAACTTCTCAAAGATATTCAACATAGTTAAACTACTCTCGGTCTTCGGTTAGCATCTGTGACTCAAGTTTCTGATTTTCTTTTTACCTCATTGTGTCCACTTTTTATTTCCTGTGTTTGATTTCTCTTCCTCTCTCTACTACTAATGTTAGTGTCTCAGTCTTCATTAACTTTTACCTGCTTAGATATTCTCTCAAACTATCTCATTACCATGGGTTTACATATAAAATATCATCTATATCCAGGTGACCACAAAATTTACATATGCTTGCACTTTTCTTCTCTCTATATTTTTTTCTTTCTGGATAACCTTTTAAAAAATTAAAAGAAAATTTATTAATCCAGTTCCTAAAACCAGTCAGTGTTTTTTCATTGTAACTAGAATCAGAAAATCCCTTTTACTGTCTACACATCTTTGAATCCATCATTTGCCTTTCTTTCCAAGAGTAGGCA
>NW_006439568.1:11518582-11528392 GCF_000325575.1 Pteropus alecto | reverse complement strand
TATGTAGAGTTTGTAGTTGCTGGAACATTCTTCATACACATAACTGGAACAGCTGGTCTCTTCATTTACTGATGTCTTATGGTAATCATCACCTCAGTAGTGAGACTTTCCCAGGTCAGCCAAACAGAGAGCCCCCACTTCAACCCCCATTTTGTTTTCTTCACAGCTCTTCCTATCTGTAATTATTGTATATGTTTATTTGTTTGTTGTTTGTCTTCAGTACACTCAATAACAACCTCATAGGGTTGTTGTGAAGAATAAATTAGTTAATATAAATGATATGCTTAGAATGGCTGTAGCATATATTAAATGCATAGTATGTTTAATTATTACTTTTATTATTATTCTCACAATAGATTACAAACATCTCAAGACTAGAAAATGTATTTTATTTTGGTTTAGCAATTCTACAAATTCAGAATACGCTCATGGTAGTCTCAAGTATTTATTGGACGATTTAATATAATTGCAAGTGACCTAGGATTTTTTTATTTTTAAATGTAGGGAACTTTCACAGAAATGATTCAGAGGTCTGAAAATAAGGTCTTTATGAAAAAAAAAAAAGTTAATGGAATTTTAACTGTTCAACCTAGAATAAAGGCGGCCAAGGGTTGTTGTGAGTAGTTAAATAACTATATAAAAGCAAACACATCATTGAATTCAGCCACATAACTTCTATTTATGTGAGTTGTAAAGAAAGACAAACTGGCAATTAAGCATCAAGAGATAAAAATAATGGTGATTTTATTGACTTTTCACTTTTTAGCAGTTTGAGTTGAATTGGATAAAATTGAATGAATGGAGGTGACCAGCTGTTTTCCATTTTTGCTGAGGATAGAAAAAATAAACTCATACTAAGACAGAAGAATAAAAGATAGTTAAAAGGAAACCATTCCATACTGTGAAATTTGTTGTAACTCATTCCAATGAGTTGTAAAAAATGGGGTCATAAACACTTCTTCCAAAAACTCTATTTTCTCATCTCTGTGAAAATATAGCTATACCTTATTTAGATAGAGTGGGAAGGATCAAACAGATATTCTCTACAACTATTACATTATTTTGTTTCTTTATCATAATTTTAAAGATTTAATGTAAGATTTACAAATAAGTTAGTCATTCAAATAAAGTTGTAATAAAATATATACAGTCAGGAGTACTTTGTATAGAAAGAATGCATAGTGTTCCTACAGGAAAATAAAATTTGGTAACTCCTAAAATAATTTTTATTTTTTAGAGCAACAGATCAAACCATACAAACATTTTTAAAAGTTCAGTCCAGTTTGTCCTAACAATTGACTGTATTTAATAATTTTTAAATTGTTTAAATCTTTATAATAAATACATTTTATTGAAATTTATTTGTATTTGCCAGTCTTATGGTTCACCATATCTCTCTCTTAATATCTTATTCGACTAGTTAAACTGCAAAGACTAACCATTTTATTTTTTGGATTAAGCTAAAAGAGTATTTTAAGAGCATTTAATGATACATAAAGTTCTTATTATCAAATTATATTTAAGGATTTTATAATGACATTAAATATAAATTTAAAGTCTCACAGGAGTATATCCAGGTATTTTTTTCAGTGTAGGAAATTTAATTATTAACTTATATACACTATATGTATATTTAAATTATACATATAGTGAATGTTTTGTAGATTACTCAGCATTCCAAGTGATAGGAAGGCAACTTAACAACAAGCAGTAGGATATTGCTTCAAATATTTTTGAAAAAAAGATATTTTTCTAGTTATATTTTGTGTGGTATGTATTGGATTATATATTGTGAGTAAGCATTTGTATTGATTAATCACAGTGTTTTTAATTGTCAGTAATTCATGTTATTTTAAAAATAATTAAATAGTACCATTAAAATGTTAAAGAATTGTAGTAACCCCTTGGTTATTCAAGAAAAGGTGGAAGAAATAAGTTAGTGCCATAAATATAATGGATGATATATAAACCTAAATGTGCAATTTATTATCTTTACATGGTGCAGATAATGAAGAATTCTTATTGTAAATCCATTATTCTCCATTACTGCAGGGTGCCCCTCCATAAAAGATACAAAGGACCATTTAGCTCAAACTGAAATAGAGCCCAATTTTAACTTGCAGTGGTTTCTTCTTACAATCTTTGGCTCCTTCTCCTCTGTACAGGGCACATAGTAGGCTTTGTAAGTGACTACATTATTATAAAAATGGAAAAAGTGATAATAATAATAGATAGGATATTTTATACCCAATTAGATCTGCTTCCACCATGGAGCTATATGTTTAATATGTTAATCAATTATGAGGCATTAGGTTAAGTACATCCCATTTTGGTCCCCAACAAAGATGTGACATTAGTCTCTCCAGTTATACAATAACAGAACCTAGTACCTACTTTTTAATCATACTCCTCTGAGGGCTAATTATTCATCTTTTCCTAGTACAACGTTTCTCAACAGGGGGGATTTTGCTTAAATTATGCCTTTGGATATTTTTGGATGTCACAATTGGTAGTGGGGGTGTTGCTACTAGAATCTAATGAGTAGATGCCAAGGATGCTGTTAAATATTCTATAGTGCACAGGAGAGCCCCCCTGCCCCCAACAAAGAATTACCTGGCTCACAATGTCAATTATGGTGAAGTGTGAGAAATACTGTCTACTAGGCTGTGAGTTGACTAGAAAGTTGAGATGTTTCCTGTTGTATCTACAAAACCTAGTGGAGAATCCGCTGTGTCTAATGCATGCAAACACATCTGTTGGTTATTGATGTTTCTCTGCAGACAGTTTATAGAGAGGTCTTCTGGGAAATTTGATGCTAAAGGGTTTATTCCAATTATAATCTAAAAGCTCTTTTCCAAAGAGATTGCTTTATTAAAAATCCCACTCCCTGTTAACCGGGATTAAAATTGTTCAATAGTTTCTTTTGCTTCAGGATAAAGAATGTTCCAATTCATACTTCCTTTGCTACCTCATCTTGTATTAATCTCTGCCCTTCTGTCTACATTTCATGAGCACTAGCCTTCTCTCAATCCCTCACGCACTTAATCCTATGAGCTAAGCAACACTTTATTTATTTTTAAAAATGTATTTTTTTTATGGTGACATTCTTTAACAAAATTCAGTAAGTTTCAGGTATACAATTTAACGGTAAGGCATATATGTATTTATATTTTGGTTCATTGTTAGATTTCTTTCTGTCACCACATATTTGACCCTTTTGACCTCTTCTACCTATCTTCCCCCTACCCTTTGGTAATCACTAGTCTATTGTCCATGAGTCTCTGTTTGTTTGTCCCGTTCGTTTGTTGCTTTTAGGTTTATATCCCACATATCATGTGATTTTCAACTTTTTCTGTCTCGCTTATTTCACTTAGCATGAATATCTTGAGGTCCATCCATATTGTTGCAAATGGCAGTATTTCATCTCTTCTTATGGCTGAGTAAAATTCCATTGTATATATGTGCCACAGCTTCTTTAGCCAATCATCTATCATAGCTTTTTGGATATGAGTTTTCAAGTCTTTGGGGTAAATACTCAGTAGAGGGATTGCTGGATCATATGGTAGATCAATTCTTAGTTTTCTGAGGAACCTCCACACTGTTTTCCATAGTGGCTGTACCAATTTGCAGTCCCACCAGGAGTGTATGAGGGTTCCTTTTTCTCCACATCCTCTCCAGCATTTGTTATTACTTGTCTTGTTGATTACAACTATTCTAACAGGTGTGAGATGGTATCTCACTGTGGTTTTGATTTGCATTTCCCTAATAGCTAGCGATGTTGAGTACCTTTTCATATACTTGTTGGTCATTTATATGTCCTTTAGGGAGAAGTGTCTGTTCAGGTCCTCTGCCCATTTTTTTATTGGATCATTTGTTTTTTTGTTGTTATTGAGTCATACGAATTCTTTGTATACTTTAGATATTAGACCCTTATAGGAGGCATTGCTTGTAAATATATTTTTCCATTCAGATGGTTGTCTCTTTACCTTGTTGATGGTTTCTTTTGTTGAGCAGAAGCTTTTTAGTTTGATGCAGTCCTATTCATTTATTTTTGCTTTAGCTTCCCTTGCCTTTGAGGTCAATTTCATAAAATACTCTTTAAATCCAAAGTCCTTGAATTTACTTCCTATGTTTTCTTCCATGCACTTTATTGTTTCAGGTCTTATATTCAGGTCCTTAATCCATTGAGTTAATTTTGGTGTGTGGTGGTAGACAACAGCCTAGTTTTCATAACTTTCCAGTTTTAGACACACTCATGCAAGGTCATGTGTATAAACTGCAACAATATTATTTGATGAGACTATTATTATTTTCAAGCTCAGAATGAGTAAATAGGAGTACAGAAAATTTAAAAGTGCCTTTCATGAGGGTACCCACAGGAAGTAAATAAAGAATTTCTTAAAGAACAAGGTGGGTATTGATGCATTGAATTTTGAGAGATCACGTAAGAAAAGACAAAATGACACAGGGAACAGGCAATTTGAGAAACTGTGTGTAATTATGATTGAGGTAAAACAGAATCCACTGGAGCATGTCTCAGATAATGCTAGAATGATATACTTACTCACTTCATTGGATTGTCCTTTCAAATATCCACTCTCTTCTCTACCAAAACCCAGATGTGAAAAGCAATAACTATTTTATATACGTGTATGTATATATGAAATAGTTATATGTACATATATAATGTGTATATACATATATAATAGCTATGTATACATATATACATATATAATAGTTACATATACATATATGTACATATACATATGTATACACACACACATTTATCTCTGTGTGTATATACATATATATACTTTTTTTAAGTTCAGGCACCTCTCTTCATTTAGAAATACATGCCCTAAAATATATAAAGAATATAGTAAAAATTTTTATGAAAATTTGTTCAAACACAATCAATGACAAATTGAGATTCTTAACCATAACTATTGTCTCTAGTTTTGTAATAAACTCTGAATACTAATGCCAGTTTTTTGGTATTGGGTCCATTTTTTTTTGTAAATAACATAATATCAATAAATAAAAGCATTAAGTCTAATGAGGAAAGAGGTAATGTATACATAAATGAATACATTTATAAATGCAAGAAGTATACAATTTTATTATTTAGTCATAATGATAATACATTCTAAGCATTGACAAAAATAGTTAAGCTGGAAAAATGGATTGTTTATGGATGAAAAATATTGTCTTTAATGTAATAAAATTTATAATGTCTTTTAGTATATGACTATAAAGATATACTGTAAAACTTGTGTATATGAAATGAAGAATGATTCCCATGTAGTTTATTAAATTAAAAATGCATAAATAAATAAAACAGAATAGTAAAATAAATTTATTTCAGGTTATTTTTCTGTATTTTCACTGAATAAATGTTCACCTTGAGTATGATGATTTCCTAGTACAAGGTAAATAAGATATCAAAGAAGTGAAAAATCAGTAATAGCTTTTATAGCTGTCTTCTTTTGAAATGTGTTTACTGTTCACATACAGTAAGCTTGTACTTAATTTGATCATTTACTAAATGACTTTGGACATAAACTTCACAATTGTGGAAACTTTGAAGTAATATTACTGGAATGTGCACTCGCCTTCTCTCATTCTCTCAAACAATCAGGAATACAAAAGAAAAGTTATTCAGAAAGCACTAGGGTACTCTGCAAATAATATATTTTCTCAGCATTTATCTGTTTTATCATATGTGTGGTGAAAATTTGCTGAGTACCTACCTAGCATTCATTTCCACTTCCCACATGCACCTAAAAAAAAAAGTCTTGATATTTTCCTTGGGTTTTCAGTTCTTCTAATAATGCCCAGGTGCTAATTGATCTCAGTTCTGGGAACAAACCCTGATTAGTTTAAGCCTATTGATAACCCAACTTTAAATGTTTCAATCAATATAATTTTATTGCTTGCTCAGGTGATACTTCTTCTTCAGCATTTTATGTGTGTTAATATGAAGCCTGAATGAAACTATTTTGCCAATATGAAGGAAAGAAGTTTAAAACAAGCTAACAAGGAGTTAAAACAAGCTAAAACTGAAGAAAGGAGTCAGATAAAAAGAAACCTCGCTTTTGAAGACACATACATTAAGTTGCTGAATCAAACCAAATTGTGTACTTTTCAATTCTGATAGCCAATAACCACCCTCTGTAAGTTTTCTGTTTCTTGAAGCAGAGCTTCCTGATTGATATATAATGATATAATGATGCTTGTGGTATTAGGATTTTAGAAATGGATTTGTACATATACAAATGATGAGGGCATAGGAATGAGCTGTGAGAATAATCAGTTGCATGATCAAGTAATAGAAAATGCAAGTTTCCCAAGACAGATACTGGTTCTCTGACAATCTAGAAAGACAGCCCAGCTGTATACTTTTACATATTAGGTGGCTCTAAGTAATGCAGGAATCAAGATCTGGTGATAAAATTAAAGAATCAGAAGCCAAACAGATAAATTCAACTTACCCAGTGAGAGAAACTAATATGTAGTATAACATAGATAAAATAAAACAATAAAATAGAATGAATTCCTTTTATTGTTATAGAATACCGGTAAAGTGGTACATACATGGTAGTACACAAGCTGATAAAGTTAATCTGGTGTGCGTTGAATTGGTCCTGTTCTATTTTCAATTAATGTGAGAAACTCAGGTAACCAACCAAGATTTATTTGGTAAGTCAAAAAGATGAGCATGTAGAATACACGTTTACTAAAATCTTTGTTTTTATTATATGTTACAATGAGCACAACTGATTTTAAAAATATTCTGATTTTATGCTAGATGCAACATGTATAGAGCATGACAGTGTGCTTTATTTTCTATCATTATTTTATTACATATTACATATGTTTCCAGATTAAATGGCACTAAACAGATTGGGAATAGCTTGGTACTGGGAACAATAATGGTAGAATTCAAACTGTCCTTTGGAAATGGAGAAATCTAATGTCAATTTAACAGGTTAAAATTCAGAGGTAAAGCAATTGAGATCATTCTCTTAGGGAAGAAATGCATCATTTAAAAATAAATCAGATATTATCTATACTAGGATTTACTGTGATTTTCTCATTTCTTTTTGAGTACACATGCTTTATGCTGCAGTGACTTAAAGTAGAGCCATCCTAGTCTTGCTTTTATTTGTGTTTATTTTCTAAATAGAGCAAATTCATTAAAGTGCTTCTTATTTTATTTTCTTTGTCAAATAAAAAAGGAATAAGGAGAATTCATATGTATAGTTCAATATATTTGGAAAGGTGAGTCATAAATACACATTTCAATGGAAATTTGATTTTTATTTCACAGAATCATAAATTCAATTATTGGAAAATATTGCAGCAAAGAGAATCAAAGAGAAATAGTATGAATTCTTGTCATTGTACATTTCTGCATGGAACATCATTGCAAAGGAAGCTTTTATGTCAATGAAGATTTTATCTATCTGTCCATCTGCCCGTCCATCCATCTATCATCTATCTGTCTGTCTGTCTGTCTGTCTGTCTATCTATCTATCTATCTATCATCATCTATCATCTGTCATCTATATAGATAGATAGATTGATATTGCATTTAAAGACTTATTCTATTAAAAGATCTTTAGTCAGGTTGTGATTCTGTTACTTAATAATAGCATAAATTTATCAAGTCATTTAATCTCCTTTGAACAAGGATCCAATGGAATGTTAAATGTGACTTTTCTTTTTCTGGGCTCTTGACCACAATAAGGTGGATTCAGACTATTTGAATAAGACAATCTAAAAACTTATGAAACCTACTGTGTGACTCAGTTCATCACCCATTTCTACAGTTCATAAAAAATAGTCAAGGCAATTGATCAAGAAATGACAGCAGTGGGCATTCCTTAGAAGAATCGAAAGTGTACAGTCCATATACAGTGAATATTTCCATGGAGAAAAAAGTGAGCATCTTTACCCAAGCTCCAAAATAGCTAAAGTAGGCTTCAGAGAAACTTTAAGGTGGCTTGACAGTTTCCTTGGATTTGATTATGTCATATAAACTGGTTCCAACTCATACTTTAAAAAAAGTCTAAACACTAAGGGTTGGCTAGAGCTATATTTGATTTCAGAGAGAAAGGAGAAGACAAGAATGAGAGTGCTGCCATTACTAATAGCATAACAAAGATTTCTATTTCCTACTGGCCATATGTGGACACCAAGGACGAATGCTGAATTTAGTTGTTTTTAAAAAGGCTTTCATTCAGGGGTATTAAGAAGATGGGGATAACAGTAAAAAGAAAGTTTATGTTGAGTGGTTGGCCGGATACTTAGGGGAGGGGTAAGGAGTAAGGAGTTAGCCTTGAGAATAATCAGTTGCATGACCAAGAAACAGAATATGTCAGTTTGCCAAAGACTGTGTTTCTTAGTAAGCCACAAAAGCTTTTTGGGTGAGGAAAAAGACTGTATTTGGAAAGCTACCATATCTGAGTTTGTCCAGAGAGAACTACTGATATTTTGCAACCCCCCCCCCTTTTTTTTTTTTCTACTGCTGTTCTTTTCCTTCTCTTGTATTCTTCTCTATTCTCTGACAGCACAGGAAAAGGAAGTGGGGTGTGTGTACATGAAAAAGCCCAAATAAATAAAAAAGAGATTGTCCATTTTCTGTTTATCCCCTGTAGTCTTTGGAGCCTGAATTAGATCTAAACTTGAAGGGTGAAAATATTTAAAATAGATAAGAGATAGATATTAGATTGTACTAGACTTTTAGAAACTGAAAAGAAAAAAAAAGCTAATATTTTGAAGTTATTGGAAAATTTTGCTTAGCTATTACTGTCAGCAATGATGAGGAAGACATTGCTTCCTATTTTATACACAATAAAATAGTAAATGTTTCTCCCACACACACTCTTTTGATGAAAGATTTAGTCAGCTGGTTTTGATAAAATAATAAAAACAAAACAGACATTTATTAATTGTTTTCTGTTGTTTATTAAGGTAAATGCTTTATTATACATATATTGATCTTTCAACAATCATTAGAAGTAGATATGATTAATATCCAATTTGACAGAAATACAGACAGAGACATAGTGTGATTAAGTAAATACTTCTGAAGGCATACAGCCAATGATAGGGAATGCCTGCATTTTAACCAAGGTCCAACTAACTCCAAGATATTTATCACTGTGCTCTACACAGTCATTCTCAGTCTGATTTAATATATTCTCTCTACAAATACATCATTAGCCAAACTTTACAACCAGAATAATATATAAAATTCTGACCTGTCTCTAGAGTAAAATTTTAAAAAGGGGACAACACTTGCTTGCATCACTTTTATACATGTTTTTCTCTAGGGCTGTTTTACAAGCTCATTATTCTATGGAAGATACAGGGTGAGACACAGTATCTGCTGAGTATCTTCATATGAGTGCAACATAAAAATTCTACTGCAGAACTTTCAAAAGTTGAGCCAGGAGGTCAACTGTATAAATATTTATGTTAATGATTCAAGGTTTAGTAATATTCAACTCATGCGGCAAGTGTAGAAAATGTATTAGAGTCTATGTTTCCACTTGATCCAATACTGCTCTACATACAGTCTTTGACTTTATCACTGAAACTTAGTAAATAATAATTAAGGTTTGAAACAATTTTCTCAGTTCATTCTTTTAAGGTCGAAAATACCCGACAGTGATGTAAATCTAATATGGTGCAATGAGTATTTCTCCTTCCTAATGAACTTTTGCCGAAGATGACTTCAGATTGAACTAAGTTTTCATTTTAATATTGAAAGGAATATTTTAATTAAAGTGATCACACAGTCTT
>NW_006439568.1:11481120-11518468 GCF_000325575.1 Pteropus alecto | reverse complement strand
TATATTAGCAGCTATCCATCAGAGTGCAATCAAGACATATTGTTACAACATAAATTGTAGAAAGAAAACCACTAAAAATCTAATTTAAAAAACCTGCATGATACTTTATAAATTTTTTTAAAGACTTCATGTGCACACAATAGTCTTAATTAAAATTCTTTCTTCCAGAAATACATCTTCATTTTCCGTGAATTGTGTCATTTTATTTTATTTTATCTTATTGTGTTATTTCACATACACACACACATGCATATGTAAGTGAATTCACTTAAAAGTGGTATTACCTAGAGATATGGTAGGCAATATTCAGTATTTCCAAAATAATTTTCCAAAAGTTGAATCAACTTTCACTCCACAGTAGCAATCTGTAAGAGATCCAATGGGCCAAACAAAAACATTTGATATAGTAAGATTTCTGATTTTTTACCCACTAATTAGACGTAAAATGTCGTCTCTTAATCTTGATTTGCATTTCTATGATCATTATGAAGACATGGACATTATGATATGATTTGGCATGTGTTTCATTTTTACAAATTTTAGTCACTTCATTTTAAAAATTGTAATAATTGTATTGACTCATCACAGAAATGCTAGAACCTGATTTTTCTCCAAACACATGTTAAGTGTTTGAATTGAGGTACTTTTGAAAACAACTAAATATAAAATATTCTTTAGATAAAGGAAAATGGCTTTACTTTTTGGCTGCTATCAACCAATAAATGATCCTCATTATCTCCTTTAAATTTACTTGTTATTTAAAGAAATATATCCCATCTTTATAAAAGTTGTTTATAATAATCCAAATATAGGTATATGAATCAATAGAATAGGTATTAACTAAAGAAATATATGATAACATATAATTTCAGATAAAGAAAACATTGCAAACAAATGTCTTAAATATATTAAGTAGGGGGTGTTAAGAGGTCTTGCTTAAAACTGAAAAAAATATATAATTCATATTTCAGACCTAATGCTGATATTAATTTAACTCTTTTCTCATTCAGAAAAAAAAAAAAAAAGTGCAGCTTGCTGCCAGGGTTAATTTAACATCACATATAAGAATGCTACGTTTTCTAGGATTTGACATTTTCAGCAATTGAGAATTATTATATTTTGTAAATGGAAGTAACACTATGAAAAACAGATAGAATGATGTCATTAGTTTTTCAAAGACTGTTGATATACTAGAGAGATGTAAAAATAATAATAAAAGCAAAATATTTTGTGGCATACTTTGGGAGTAAGGTTAGGACTGTGATCCACAAGTTATCTCAGGGTAAACTGTGCAGCCACAAGTGCCGCTGGCTAGTATTCTTGGGTCAAACAGAAAATGGGTAAAAGAGATTAAATAGATTAACTTTGAAAATTAAACTGTTAGTAAAAGAAAGAAATGTTTAAATAACTCTAAATGTCAATGTGATTATTTTAAAACCTAAATTTAAAGGCATGTGATAAAATTAATATAATTTATTAATAGTTATATTTAATAAAATCTCATATATTTTAAAAGAATACAAGTGCCTAGTAGATAAGTAGGCAAATGAGATAAATAGGCAATTACAAAGAGGAAAGCAAAAAAAAAAAAAAAAACAAACAACCAGCAAGAGATGAGTGATTGTTCATAGTCATTAAATAAAATGCCAACTAAACCCAAGATATAATTTTTATGCTTATTTAGAAAAACGAATCATAATACTCAACATAGTCAAGTCTTAGTCAAGCTGATAACTTGTATATTGTTATTGCTACTTCATACAGGGGAAAAGCAGATTATGAAGATGAATTGGAAACCATAAATGCTTCATAACCTTAACATGAGAACTGGTTTCCTGGAAACTATCGTAAGAAAATAATTTAAAGAAAGGTAAAATTGTTTGTAGGGTAAGAATTATGATGTTGATTTAATTAGGAAGAACTATAAATAGCTTAGATATCTATCATCTATCTACATACATGAGATTAAATAAATTAAATTATCCCTTTAGGCAGAAAGTCCTTCTCTTCATTCTCCAACTATATAATTCAGTAATCTCTAGCATTATTTAATTCAGAAATGGATTTCTGATGCTCTCAACCCATCTTTACCTTTTGTCCCAAATCTTGGTTTATGGATCTTTTCTACATGGCCTCATGGTATCCTGTGATTGACTTATCTTCATTAGAGCCTGCATGAAATTTTTTTTTTTTTTGACAGTAATACAGATGTCAGCTGGGCCCCTCTTGCCCTTTACATGAAAGTAGAATTATTATTGCCTCTGTTTCTGTACTTGGAAATGCAAAGCCATTCTCAAGATTTATGGCAAAGCTTACGTTCTCATGGTTAGCTCTGGGCTACCGGTCCATGTTAGCTGTCTCTGACCAGACAAAAATTAAGGGAAATCTTTGATTTCATGAATGCCCAGCAACCATCTAGAATATTTTTCAGAAGAGTTGTAAGTTTAACTAGCAAGGAAGCAAATATTTCTAATCATACACAAGAAATTCCTATTCTGCCTTTCTGCTATTCTGTCAGGGAGTTTCCATCATTTTTTCCATTACTGAAACTCATCATCTGAAGTTGAATCTAAGTAGTCTTTTCTTCACATACTTATGTACTTACCATTGCCTTTTCTCCTCAGGATTAAAACCATATTTCTCTGATTATTCCACTTCCTCAGGTCAAGTAATTCTTCCATCTCTTTTCTCACCTTAGATACTCATACTTCCACATCTTGGAGGTCTAATTTTTTTTGTCCCAATTAGCTTTTAAGATATTTTTTCCTAAGACAACTGTTAAAAAGTAACATTTTCTACTCTCTATGCCTATAAATGTATGTTTACCTGTCAGTTTGTCTTATTCATTATGAACTCTGTGAAGTCAGATAGCCTTTTAAGTTGATACACATGGAATATATTTTTAATATATTAGGCTCTCAACAAATATTCATAAATGATGATTGCATGAACAACATTTTAGGTGATTTTTCCATTTTCGTCATTTATTTTATTGATCACATGTGTTCTTTGTTATATAAAATAAGTTAATATTAACATTTAATGATTATACGTGTAGTAGAAAGTGCTATTAAGAATTAACAGAGAAACAAGTTTTAAAAAAAGTGCCATCTTCTGGTAGATGAAACATATAGCATATGTAATGTTTCACTACTCTAAAAAAAAAGTCATGTTATAAATATTAAATGATAAGTGTGGTATCATCAATATAGATACATGCTAAATTCAACTGAAAACCTACTTAGATTTTAAAACTGAAACCGATTTTTATTATCATTTAGTAAAACAGAGAGAAAAGAACATTAACCTAGTACTGAGAAATTCTGGGTTTTATGTCTGATTAAAAGATTTGTGAAAGAATATAGGTCAGAACTTTCAATTTGTGCCCGAAATTCTGTATTAGAAGAGCACAGAATTAAGATCATAAACAGATTGAAATAGGAACTGTGGTTCAAGGAGCTGTCATAGAGAATGTATGTTGTAGCATATTACTAAAGTAAAGATAGAAAGCTTTGATCTCTCTCAAATAAATACATTTGTTATAAAAATTAAGGGAGGAACAGTTTATGTAAAAACATTGTACAGCATTATGAAAACCTACAGGCTTAAAGGAAGAGGCATTCTAAGGAGCATGCAAGTACGGACAAAGGAATTGGGGAGAATAGGAAATGATGGAATGGCAGGAGAGCCCTATAGAGGCTGGCAGCCTGGAAAAAGAGGCTCGTATTAACATAATGTTCTCCAGGTTTATTGTGCTATTGTAAATGGCAAGATTTCCTTCTTTTTATGGCTGGATAATATTACATTGTACAGAAAGACAAATCCTGTATGATTGCACTTATATGTGAAATCTAATAATGTTGAACTCATAGAACCATAGAATAGAACAGTGGTTGCCAGGGTTTAGAGGGTGGTAGAAATGGGGAGAGTTTGGTGAAAGGCTACAAACCTTCAGTAATAAGATGAAGGTGTGGGGATCTTATACATAGAAGAGGGACTAAAGCTAATATTGTACTGTGTACTTGAAATTTGCTAAAAGAGTAGACATACACTAAAAGAGTGCACACACACACACGGTAACTATGTGAGATGATGGATACGTTAACTTGATTGTGATAGTTGTTCACAGTGTATACATATATTATTTAATCAGATTGAACACTTTAAAAGTCATGTAATACAACCTAAATATGTTAATTTTTATTAGTGAATTATACCTCAATACATCTGGAGAGGAGGGAGAATAAACAAAGAAAGAGGTTCATATTTCCCAAGCTGGAGCACTCAACTGCCATGGAAGCAAAGAATAGTTTTAGGGTTTCAATTTCCTCTATATCACTTTTATGATTTATTGTGCTAAAAGTAGACGATTTAGAAATTGATAGATTGCCTTTTTTGAAATATATATTTATCATAAAACAACAACTATAACTATGGAATTGCTATTTCAAGTTTCATTCTAACCAAGAAGAAAACTTTAGTGAGATTGAACAATACAAGGGATTTTTATTTCTAGGCTAAGGTCTGACACTAAATAATTGACCTTGACTAAGGAAATAAACCTTTGAGAGCTAAGTCTCTTCACTTTAAAATTAAAATGTTGGATTAAATTATTTTTAATATGCTTTTTAGCTCTTCCATAATTCTTAGAAAATTATGCTTATTATGTTTATGCATCTTTTTTCCGTTTTTCCCTCCTTGATTAAAAGTTTGAAAAATGATAATGTTTGGCATTTATTTGCCTGGTGAATAAAATTTTGTAGAGTTAATAATAAAAATAACAATTGAATATTGGATTATTACTGATTTATATAGATAGGAATATTGATATAAACAGAGTATTTTAAATTGAGAATCTTACCCACATTTGCATTATGTTATAATTTTATTTTTCTATTGAATTTGATCTAATTAATTATTTATAGGGCATCTGTAATATTTTACATACTTATAAATTCTATTTGAGGAAATATTCTACACAAAGATTTTAGTTTTCTATTTTTTCCATATCCAAATGTTTGAAGACATTTTTTCATATAAAGTTTTATATAAGGGACCTTGAATGACATAATGGACAACATCCTCAGCAACATTTGTAAAATAGATGCTGAAACAGTTCCCAAAAGGCAGTATCTTCTACAACTCTTAATAAAAGCAGAATGTATAACATTATAATAAACTCAGTAAAGGTGGTTCTGACGTGAAAGAAAATGGCATTTGTTGAATGGCAATTACATGCCAGGCAGTCAGCATTTATTACATCAATTATTTCAATATCATTACGAGATGGATAGGACATCCCAAGACAACAGTAGATTAAATGCTAAGGGTGACAAATCTAATATTGGCCAAGTTGGGACTTGAATCCAGGTCTACTTGACTTCAAAGTCTGTACTCTTTCCATTCAAAGCAAAGTAAGTTTGTTGCCCTGGTCTAAGTCAATATTCTCCTGATATCCTAGTTGGTTAAAGATTATACTTAGAATTCCTGAAGGAGTGGATAATTTTATTCCATTGATATCAAATTTTACTATCCATCAAGGTTTACTGAAACAGGTTGCTGGACTTCACTACCAGAGATTCTGATTCAATAGCAATGTGGCGGGGTCCTTGAATTTTTGTCTAACAAGTTCCCAGTTGTTGGTGCTGCTGCATGGGGACTATGCTTTCAGGACCACTGGTCTAAATTAAAGCACTCTAATGCATAGCAGGTGGTTCCAAAGAAAATAACTTTGAATGCTTAAGAGAATTAATAATTTTTATGAAAGGAGAAAACTGAAATCAACAAAATATGATGATGATGATGATGATGATAAAACAACAAGGGGATTATTACTTTATTGTAATGTATAGAAAAAGATTTAGTTACTATAGAGTACTTACTGGGTAACAGATAGTAAGCTAAATGCTTTACAAAAAGATGAATCCCTCAAGATATCTCCAAAGTAAATAAATATAGAGAAAGTTGCAGCATGAGTGTGAGCTTTGCAAAGTGTAGACTCTATTAACTAATAGTCCAGTGCACAATAGGATTGGGCGATGATTTGTAGAAGAACCATGAGCACAGGCACAGTCTGTTGCCTCACTATTCAGGTACGAAGGCTTATTTTAGTAAACATTTGACTGTAATTATTCTGGTTTATTTTCTGATTCACCATTAGTTTTTTTGTTTTCTTTTGTGTTGTTTCGTTTACCCTTCTCTTCCTAGAGAAAAGAATGAAGAAGGTTTTTAAATAGATGTTCTCCCTAAAATATATATTATTATTTTTCTTTTACACTCCTGTATTACTTTCCCTTATCTGACCTTTTACTCTCAAAATTCTTTTTATTTCCCTTGTCTTTTTTTTTGATACTGTCAGCAAATTACAAATAATACATTAATATGTTCTCACAAGGACATGGTAAAGCCCTTAAATAGGAATGACTAGCGTATTGGAGTTGGTCACTTACTCACCTTCCATACCATCTAGTGCTAGACTGGCTACTGTCTATAATATTCCTGTACTTTAATCTCTCTGGACTATCATTGTTTTCTATATAGTTGTCTAATTTGTTTTATTAGTGCAAAAGTTCTGGAAAGAACTCTATTTTTGGTGACCGGGAAGATTGTAAACACTCTGTGTCCATTTTGCAAAGGATTGCACTAATAAGCAGATATAGTCAGAATTTAGGAGAAAGAAGATCTATATATATAGAAAAATTATTAATAAAAACCCAATAGGTCTAATGTAGGGTGAGATTTCTGAATGGGTATGAGGATATACTCATACATGGGTGAGTCAGAAGCAGGAAGTATAGCAGTGGGTAGCAGGGGCTCAGACATGATAGCGAGCATCTGGAAGTGGATATTCTAGGCCAAAGTTAAGGTAGAGACTCTTGGGTAGAGGAATGAAAACAGTGATCAAAAGCAAGCTTGTCTTGTTTTGTGCCTCACAGGTGAAACTCTCCTATCTAAAGTTAGCATGTGTCCAAGATTTGTGTGCAAAAGTTAAGTGAGATAAAACTCCTGAATAATAGCCAGAGGGGAGAAATGTCAAAGAACTACAGACGTATTTTAGCATTTATCTGTTCTTTAGTTGTTTTGTGTATAGCACATGGGTTTAAAACAGAAGAATCTACATTTTATACATTTTTATGGCCAAATATATAGCACATGAAAGATTCTCAACATATGAAAGTATGAGAAAAATGAATAGGTAAATGAATAAAATAATACAATAGGTGTCTTTTCACCCCAATACATGCAACTCAATTTTCTTATACAAAGGTCGAGCAATCTCCTCCACCCAGCATTTTGTTTGTCTTTTTTTAATTTTATTCTTCCAGGTTGACAGTAGCGCCTTAGGATACTATTGCACCATTTTCTGGTGAATTATAGGCTTGGAATGGCTTTGAGAATTCCTCAGATCCATTATTTTGCCTCAAGGCACCACTAGGACTAAACAGACTAAAAGAAAGTATGAAAGGAAAGAATCTGTAAAAGCTTTGTTGTTTTACTCTGCAAAATGGCATACTTAATATATATATTTTTTGATTGGTGTTAAAGTTATTTTTAGGGTTAAAAATTAACTGCATGTGTTCTGTGGCCCAAACCATGTCACTATAAAATGAACAGCATTTTTAATCTGATTTTAGACATTGTTTTCTCATAGCTAAATTTCAAGTAATATTAAATACATATCTTGTAGAGACATAATTTCAGTTTACATCAACCTCTGACTTGGTCTGCATTTCTCTTGAAAACAGCATAATATCAGTGTTCCAAAGTGTTAAGTTATTGTAAAATAATGGTTTCTAATTGTTACTGGTCACTTTAAACAACTGTTTCTTTATAGGTTCTCAAATTACTATATGACATGTTCAAATGCATAGAAACCAGCTAAAACTGCAAAATATATTTTGGCAATGATTTTAAAAACAATTAAAAATATGTAAATAAAAGTTTCCTGGTTAGTTGATTAATAATTTTATAAAAAATAATGTAAGTTATTATGGAGATACATAGACATAATACTGTATAAATTTTATACCCAAAGAACTCATTTGTAATATATGTTATTTATATATTAAATATATCAATTGTAAATATTATTAACCAAAATGTTTAAGCATTTTAGAAGAATTTTGTTTAGTCACTAAATTTTTACTTGGTCATGCTTGACCAAGAATATACTTTCAGGTAAGGCAAATTTCCTACTTTCAGTGATTTCATTGTATAAATATTCACATAGATAATTTTAATATAATTAAATTACAGATATACGCATAAATTCCTAAGCCAGCACAGGAATTCTTAAATTGTCCTAGGTTTTGATAGGTTGGTACAGAAAAATCAAGAGTAGATTTTGATGAAAATGATAATCCAGAGTTGAATGTTGAATAAGTATTAAGAATTAGCCAAAAGAAGATCAAACTCATCTCTTCACTTTTCCACATTTCCATGTTTACTGCCACTATCCACTCCACATTTTCATATAGCTATGTTATTTAAAAAGCTTTTGAGTTTCTTGCCTCCCTACAAACCATTATCTCTATGGCTGCCAAAAAATGATATTGCTCAAGTGTAAATAAGACAGTGCCTCTACCCTATATGCTTTTCAATAGCTTCCTGGAACTTAAAATAGGAACCAAGTGCTTTATGGCCTACATAATGGCCTAAACTATTCTAAAAAATATAACCTCTGCCTACTACTTCTCATGTCTCACTATTCTTAAGCAATCTAAGTTTTTTTCTCCTCAGAAAGTTAAAACTTGTTCCCTACTTAGAAATTGGAGACTCGTGTCTTTCTCTTTGTTAATAAATTCCTCATGGCTGACTTTTGGAGCTTTTAGAATATACCCCTCACCCTTTTTTTGGCATTCTTCTGTAGATAGATCTATGTCTTGGCCTCCTGTATTAACCAATAGAGTATGTTGGAATAGTCAGAATTGATACTGTGTGACATCTGATGCTGTATCATAAATTATGATGCAAATTCCATCTTTTTGGCTGGAACATTCAAGCTCGGGTCTTGAGCTGTCACCTAAGAAGTCTAACTATTGTGAGGCTGCCTTACTGTGAGGAAGCCAAGACACAAGGCAAGTCTAATTTTATATATGATAATCTGCAGTAGAGGTTTTCGATTCATTCCATCCCAAATACCATTTATTAATGCGAGTGATTGAGACTTAAACCATCGCAGCTCTAAGTCAACCAGTCATCCCCAATTTTTGAATCTTTCAAGGTGAAGTCCCAGCTATCATGAAGTAAAGTGAAAATCATTCCACTGTGTGATGTATGAATTTTCCACAAAATTCATTTGCATACAAATTGATTCTTTAAGCTATTGCATTTTGAGATAAATTTTATGCAACAATAGCTGATACATTATATAATTTTATTGTAATAACATCTCTTCATGAGAAGATTTCTGACCATTTTTTTTTAATTGGATCCCATCACCAAATTTTATTAAACATGACATAGCCACAATCTGGAAATAACTAAAATGTTTATCTATATTTGAAATAAATGTTGATATATTTCCATAGTGGAATATTATACAATAATTAGAGTGGAGGATCTAAATTTACATGTAAAATCATCAATGAATCCTCCAAACAAAATGTTAAACAAAAATCAGATGAAAAAGTACACATTCTGTGTGAATCCCTTTATAGAAGGCAAAAAACAAGTAAAACACTTCTTGTATACCTATTTATTGAAAAATAGCAGAAGGATGATTCTGGTGTGCTGATAATGTTGTGATCCAAGTTCTGGTTGCAATTTGTACATTATATGCATAATATACAAGTTTAAAATATTGGCTTTTAGTTATTTCTCACTTTTATTATACATTCTTTTTTGTGTTTTTATAATTTATTGAAAATTATCTGGTATTATCAATATATTAATTATTCTCATAACTGTTGTCACTCTACTAGAATGCATTGAGACCGGAATTATTCTGTCCTGTTTACTTTTACATGTCTTTTGTCAGTCAAATCAAAATAATATCAAACTGTATACAGTAGTTCTTTCTCATTCTCAGGGGATATGTTCCAAGACCTTCAGGAGGTACCTGAAACCATGGATAGTACAGAACCTTATATATACTATGTTTTTCCTGTACATACATAACTTTTCACTTAAAGGAAACACTTTGCAGATTCTCTTTGCCATATCTGAATTACCAGCATCACCACAATTGCTCTTTGAAGCCATTATTAAAAAAAAAAAAAAAGAAAGAAAGAAATAATAAGGATTACTTGAACACAAGCATTGTCATACCCCTACAGTCAATCTGATAACTGAGAGGGCTCCTATGTGACTGTCAGGCAGGATATGCTGGACAAAGGGATGATTCGCATCCAGGGAAGGATGGAACAAGAAGGTGTCAGATTTCATTACGCTACTCAGAACTGCATGCCTATGAAAACTTATGAATTGTTTATCTCAGGAATTTTCCATTTAATATTTTAAAACCATGTTTGCCTGTGAGTAACAAAACCGTGGATAAGGGACAACTACTGTAATATTAATTTCATGTAATCCTTTGTAAATTATATTTTAAGATTACATTATATTATTTGATGTTAGTTTAGAAACATTGAAAGGAAAGAGATATTTGGAGAGAGTCCTGGTAAATAGTACAATTGAATCTAAGAGTGTTTAAACTTAAAAATCATAAAATACATATGTAGAAACTACCATGAAGCTATTGTGTCATATCCTAATTTAACAAAGCTAAATAACTATTTTATGCTAAAATTCCAAGTTTTAAGAGGAATATAACAAACTGGAACATATTCAGAGGAAAGTAACTAGAAAAGTTGTAAACAACTTCAAAACATATACTAAGCAAAAAGATTAAAGGTTGCCAACTCTCACTTAAAACTATGTCATATGTTATGCCTCTACGGATCCTACTTCATTTAAAAAGCATAGCAGAGTTTTCCATTTATTCTTTTAAACAGAAAACCCATAGTGAGTTATTAATGTAACTATTCATTTAAGTCAAAGGCTTTTCCAGACATTGATACTTGAACTTTGATCTCTATCCCCTCAGCTCACTTAGCACATCAGGGAGGATGATGGACTCGTCTTGGTTTCTCTCTCTCTCCTCTACGTTCTTGAGGCTGCCTCTGGTCTAGAAGCTGGGCCGAAGTTAGTACTCCCTTTATTTCTCTTCTTTCAGGGCCCAAAATCCTCTGGTATCTTTCCAATACGTGGAAACCGTTTTCTACTTACAGTGGGTGGACAAGTCTAGTAACCACTATGTCACAGTTGGATACAGAATCATGACCACAGTGTCAAGCAAAGAAGTATATTTTACAATTATATAATATCTGCCTCAACCTTAGATTGCAGTCCCCAGGAGAAGAGTCCTATCTATCTTTAAAAATAAAAACAAACAAAGCAACAAAAACAGTTCCTAAACTGTACCTAACACACTACCGAATGTGTAATAGCTGCAAAGTAAATATACACTGAATGAATGACTTATGTGTGTGTGTATACATATATATACATCCACATATGCTCAAAGAATTACACCATTATTCATTTGGTTATTATAGGCACATATACCTAAAGAGGGTAAGTAATGTATCTAGATATTCTATATTTATATATGCATTTTTTAGGTACCAATATTCATCTTCCTGTAAGGCAAAATAAATAAATATATTTACCATGTCATTTATAATTTTATTCAATTCCATAGTAACTCTATATGAAATTCCTATACCCATAAGAAAAGTGAGAGTCAGACAATTTAAGGTGTTTGTCAAAATTTCTACAACTATTAAGTGTCAAAACTTGAATATAAACTTATTATTTTTTGCTTCACCATCCTACCAAAATATATGCTATTGCATTGACATGATTTGGTATATCAAATATACCAATTATTTATCAGGAATGGTATGTGGTATGAGTGTAAACATATTCATTGAATAAATTTATAATTATTTTCTATTCATATTATAACTCTTTGACAAGAATCATCTCATATACCTATATATCTACGATATGTGATGTATAAGTAATTAATTACATATTATTGTTGCACTGAACATATAACATTAGATTAGAACTGTTACACTATTCATTCATTGATGCTATATATACTTAAGCAAAAACTATGTATCTGTGGATCTCATATCCAAGTATAGTTAGTGAAATTCTATACACCTTTCCTTCAAAAAAGAAACTGAAATGCCTGATGTGCTTAAACCAGGTAGACCTGTAGGTATACCTGTATGAATACAATACATACTCTTTTGGCTTTGATGTAGCATCTGCCCTTTTTCCTCTTCTGATCTACACTTCTTTTATATCTACTAAGACCTCTTCTACTAGAAAGAGCCCTTTTTACCCCACTGCCCACTGTCATTGCATACCAAAAGGACACTAATGTCCAGGGTTGGAGATTCTGTCTCCCAATGTCCCGAGCATTACCTGTTTTGCCTTCCTTCTTTGGCACTGATTGTTGCTAATGCAGAATTCATGCTGAACTAAGATACCTGTACTATTTTCCCTACCCATATGTTGCTTTTCTCCTAAACGTCTGTCCAGACCCTTATTCGTTTAGACGCTGGCCTTCTCACTATTAAAATAGATAAGTGGGAATTACAACAGTATACTGTTTGAGTTTAAATTGCAAATCTAAATACCTTTCAGATGAACAGAACAGTAGCTGCCAAAGTGCCATCTTTTGTTTTGCTTCTGTCTAGATTCTTTTTTTTTTTGTACTGGTTTTTATAACTGACATAGTCAACAGGGAGCAGCATGATAAAGATAATTAAAAAGCGACAAAGATAAGTGAGTAGGGCTCAGTGCGAATTCTTTCTCTTATTCAAATATTTTATCTACAAAGCAGATTTAGAAATATCATCCATCAGATTATCTCAAACTCGCCATATGATTTAATTAGTTAATGTGGACTTCTAAATGTGCATACTTCTTTTTTTGCAGGAAGGGTTTATATAAAAGAATCTCTGTTTAAATTAACTAAAGTCTTTCATCAATCTCTGCCTAAATGTGCACAGGAGAATACTAAAACAAATAGCCTTTATGTGATAGTGCCATGGATTCTGGGAGAATCAATAAATATTCATTACAATATTAATTGAGTCATTTGAAGTGAACACACATAGGGCACTTCCTGGGTGTCACTTGCTTAAACTATTCCTTTATTGTCAACCAGGATTTAAAAAATAGACTTATAAGACAACTGCAAAATGGAAGCACAACACATGACAAATACTTGGGGACTCTTCTAGGTAAAATAAAAGTAAATTCTTGTGGATACCTAGATATATGTTAAATGACTTTAAGAACACTTGTGAACTCTAAAACAGGGTGTACATTTTTAGGTATGAGTGCATTTACGTGCATTTTTCCGAAGAGTGGTTCAATTGCTTTTAACAAGTTCTTTAAAAGGACCACGAATCATTATTCTACTGCTTTAATTCTACCATGATCCCATATAGGTCTATTGCAGTAACTCATATATATTTCCGACATATAATAAAGGATCAAAAATAGTATACTTGCATTGTTCTCATTAGAAACAGAAGAATGGAGAAAGTCCTATTCTGCATGACTTCTTATTTCTCAAGTCCATTTGTTCTAGTTATTGAAAAGGCCTCATGTGAGATTGCTGATTTAGTGCATATATCATGACTGATAGGGTAGATTATTTACTTTGCAAAATACAGAACCCCAGCAATACTACAGAGAGTAAATGAAAGGGAAAAAATGAATGCAAAGCCATTTTTGGAGTAAATAAATAAATATAGAGAATGAAAATCATCAGAGATGTTATTGACAGGTTTAAGGAGTAAAGGAAAGCAAATATATAAAATTGTTTTTGGCAAAATGATATTTATTTAAAATGGAATATCTCATGTAAAGAAGAGCTCATATGACAATAAATAGTAATAATAAAGAGATGAATAAAACTGAATATTATATAAACATGGAATAATAATCCGTATAAACTGCTGAATTACTAATATGTGGGAAAAATTCAAGAGCACCGTTATGCATTGGCCTTCATTCAGAGTGCCGCAGTAGTAGAACTCAGGAGTGTTCTACCTTGGGTAAGAAAGGGACTTTGCTAGAGGTTTAGTAAGAGATAGGCTAATATCAGGAATAGTTGGTCAAAAATGGTTTGTGGAAGATGAGAAATTGTGCTTTTGTTTTAACAGTGGTTGTTTGTACAATTTGACTTTAGTGAGAGATTTGGGGTGGAGTAGCTGCAAGAGTTAGGATCATGTGCAAGAGGAATGGGGAGGAGCGGATGCAGGGGCCAAGAGAATATAAGGGTTACAGAGCTGGATAGCTCCCTTGGTTAACGGAGAGACAGTCTCATCATTCAATTCCATTTATTCTGCCTTCTTTAACCATCTTTTTTTTTTTTTTTCATAATTCTTGTTTCTGTAAGATGATGGATTCAGTTCATGATATTTTATAAGCTGGTAGGTTAATCCTATGTTCACTAATGAACTTTTATTCTTCCTTATGAGGGTTTGACAAGTTCTTAAATAACTTATGCAAATCTAATTTTAACCAAGATTTAATGTCATATGGCGAGCAAGGTGGGTCATCATCTCTGACTATATTGTAAGACATCATGCATGAGAGGATGTCGTCCAATGAGAGGATGTAGCGAGGAAGAAGAGAGTTTGGTGAAGGTGCTGCTGGAGCAAGAGTTGCAAAGCAGAGGTGTAGGGACCAGAATTCTAGCTGGCCAGCTTGACCTCCTGGTGTTATCTCTGTGATTACAGGGTAAAACAATGTAATCACAGAGATAACACCAGGAGGGTGTTACAGGGTAAAAGGATTTTTGCAAATGTAATTAAGGATGTGGATCAGTTGACCTTTAAGTTAGGGAGGTTACTAACCTAATTATCTAAGCCTTCAAAAAAGAGATAATTTTATTTGATTAGTCAAAGGAAAGAAAGAGACATTCGAAGCAGGAGAGAATGGATGTGCCATTGCTGGGTTGAAGATGGAAGACACTTGGAGAAAGGAATGTAGGTGGCCTCTAGAAGCTGAGAATAATCCCCCAAGTGACAGTCAGCAACAAAATGAGGACCTCATTTTTCCAGCTGTAAGGAATTGAATTCTGCCAATAGCCTGAATGAATTTAGGAATGGATTCTTATCCAAGGCTTCCAAATGAAAGTACAGCCTGACAGACGATTTGACTTTGGCTTTGTGAGATTGTAAACAGAGGACCCAGTTGAGCTCACCTGGACTTCTTACATACATGTCAGTGAAATGACAAATGGACATTGTTTTAAGCTAATAAGTGTGTGGTTATTTGTTATGCAGTGATAGAAATTTAGTATGAATGAAAAATAATACAAAGTACAGTGGGTATCAAGGGTGGCCAGTCTGGCATTTAGTCAGAAAAAGAAAAAAAGAGTTTGGAGTTTTGATTTTAGATTCTTTATATTTTTATGAGTGTTTTATAAAGAGTCCTTCAGGGGAGAAATTTTTAAATTTTCTTTTAGAGGCCTCATATAAAAAATAATTATGACATCTATGGAATATTTGGAGCCTTTGAACCCTATATCTATAAGATGTGACATGGATGAATTACATTATTTATATCTGAAATCCTCCAAAGTGGCCACCGAAATTCTAAATTATTGTTGTTAGAATCCTGTAAGAGCTGTAGCACCATGAATTTGTACGTGTATGATGCTGAATAATGAATAGGAGTTTTAGTGAATGATGTGAAGAAGGAAGATAACAAGGGTACATATCCTGTGCACTCTAGCTTTGAAAAGTGACCAAGCTTAGAAGTACCAGACGGGGTCCCATCTCAGTCACACCAAAAGCTGTAGGAGCATATTAACTAGAGCACTTTGAGGCATAACCTTTTATTCAGAGTGCCATGGCCTGACAATGACCCAGAAAGATTGGTGTGCTTTGGGGAAGAAAGGTAGACTGTAGCCAGAGGGGTCAGCTGAAGTTCAGCCAGTTTCCGTAATAGTCATTCAAAAACAGTTCTTAGACGAGGAACTGATTGTTCTTGTAAGTTAGCAGCAGTTGCTTTGGCAATTTGGGTTTAGCAAAACGGTGAAAAGTGGGGAGTAATAGTTGGGAGGCCTAAGGTTACCCAACGGTTATGGTGAAATTTTTCAGTCTGTCAGGATCTTTCACAAATAAAAAGTTCATAATATATCCCAGGGAGAAAATGATATGAGTACTTTGCAAAGAATATATTATCACAAGGACACTGACCAAAACTTTATATTGTTCTCTTTTTCTCTCTTTCTCAATATGTAAATAAACTGATATCTGGAATAAAGTTCACTTAATATTTAGGTTGGTTAATTTGTCATTTTTTTCCCCTCGGTTTCTATGAGATTACAAGGTTGTCTTTTTTTATTAAGCATACATCACTATTAAAGCAATGATATTTTATTAAAATTGGTAGGTATATCATTTTATTAAAATAATGATTTAATCAGTAAATGATGCCTAATTGTTATTTTGATTTGAGTTTTTCTTGTTAATTTTGTCACTTCCATGCATTTTAAAATATTTTTAACATTTTTTGCCTATCTTTTCTACATTCTTTTAATGAAATATTTTCCATGGATGCTGTTATAATAATGGAAAGTTACAATTTCAGTTCTTTATAAAAAGGGAATACATGGAAACATGCAAAGCTTCTAAAATTGGTATATATCTTACATATGTTATAATAGCACACATAACAGTATAATTTCATAATTCATTTCTGAGAGAAAATAGCAATGCATTCATAGACTTACCTAAGATAATAGTGAGCACTCTTCTTTGGTGTCCTCAGGTGTGGAGAATTAAAATGCTAAAAAGAAACATCATTTTTACTCTTAAAGTCAGATTTCCTCAAGAAAATCTTGATCTAATCTTAAGAACATACTCCCTCTCTTTCTCTGCCCACCATTCCCACTCTGTCACACTTGCTCTGTCATATGTATGTGTGTGTGTGCATGTGAATGTATATCTGTGTGTGTGTCTATCTATCTATCATCTATCTATCTATCTATCTATCTATATGCGCTAATGCGAAGAATGGCATTGTTTTACATTTTTAACAAAGATTTTTATTAAAATATAGCTAACATTTCAGGTATACACCATAGTTACTCAACATTTATATACCTAAAGAAGTGATCACGATGATAAGTCCAGCAACCACCCGACATCATACAACGCTATCACAATATCATTGGCTATAATCTTGCTGTTGTCTACCATATCCCCATGACTTAATCTGTTATATAATTGGAAGTTTGAACACCTTGTTCCCTTTCACTTTTTCCCCACTTTTTTGGTTTTTCAATTACATTTGACATTCAATATTATTTTACATTAGTTTCAATTGTATAGCATAGTGGTTAGACATCTATATAATTTGCGAAGTGAGCCAGGATTATTCATTTTCAAAAATCTCCTTCTAATAGAATTTTATAACTTTAAAAAAGCCAATATTTTTGTAAAGTAATAAAAGGAAAATAAAAGAATTTGAATTTTTACATAGCTTTTTTTCTGAATATGTATAAAGCCAAATATACCTTCTCATTGTTTTTATCAAAAATTATTTTACTCCAAATAGTTTTATTTCTTGAACATTCATAGTTTATAGATATTTAAAAATCATTCATGGTTTTCAGAACATTTAGGATAAAAAATTGTGATGCAAAGAAATACTTGGTTGAAAATGAATTAAAAGCAAAGAAAATAATAGCGTGAAATTTCCAAAATTCTTTAAAATGAGCACAGTACTTAAAGATGAATGGGAAGTTGTAAAACTTCTCTATGTAACATACACACACATTTAAAGAAAAATATAATTTTTACCAATTGCTCTATTTATCAACTTCATATTTTTTACTCAACTTTATAAGTTAAGCAAAAATATATTAAGGCTTTAAAAAGAAAAAACAAAAACAAAGAGTAGCTTAATATAACTTTTAACATGTAAATTTTCTGGTAGTATTAATTTCCTTCCAATCTTACTATTTGATTAAGATCTGGTTCCAGATCTCAGTATCTATATGAATGATTTAACATAATTAACTATCAGTATGCTCAAAACTGAATAAATAATATGTTAACACCATTTATATGCTATTGCTTTTACATTGATATACTACAGATAAAATTAAAGCAAGAAACGTACTGAGAAGGGAAGTTCATAATAAAGAAATATCTGGATTTTGCTTTGATTTTATTGCCCTTTCACTTTTAGTAAATCACCAAATTCCTTGTTCTCATAGAGTGTGCAAATTGCATTAGATTCTTCATTTGTGAATTCTCAACTCATATGATAAAATACTTTCAGATTCCTCTGTTAATATCATTGAGATTATTAAAGGTGGTTTTGAAGTAACCACACCTAGTTTTCCTTTTTCACTTAAAAGTTTCATTTTAGTGAGCTCTATTCTCAACTAAACAAAGTCAAAATAAAAAAGGTTTTAATGAATGACCATATAACATTTTATAAAAAATGAAACAGTGAGATACTGAGTCATTTTTTCTTCCATTGTAAAAGAGCCCTTATCATCTCTAATAAGTGGGACAGAAACTACTCTAGATAATCAAAAACTTAATAAGAAATGACTGGGCTGCCTCTTCTCTAGAGAGCTGAAGACACATGATGGCAATTGGCACCAGGGATATTTGACAGAATATTGTAGTTTAAAGAGACTACTGACATATTATTAAAACTAAAAGAGGAATATCAGAAGTGGGATGTGTCATTTTTGTTGTTACCAACTTTCAGAAATGAGAACAATCAAACTTCTTCAGACAAATTATTTGTAGCGTATTTTCCATCACTAATAGACCTATAGTTAAGACTGATAGTTCTTAATGGAGCTTCACATATTTTTATATATATTAGGACCATCGCAAACATCTACATTTAATTTAACCATATGTGTCCCTCACATAAATCTGCAGACATGAACCAGATAGACAAATTGACTGCTGCAATATCATATCACTCACCTAAACAAGTAAACAAAAAGCTTGACTTGTAAGAGCAGGCTTTTTGCTTCTGGGTCTAATAATCTTGAAATGAACTTGTATGTTTCTCAGTATTCTTCAGATTATCTGAAAATGATTCAGATCTCTTTTTTTCTTTTAATATGACCCTGAATCATATTGTGGCTGGCATCACCATCAGTAAGAAATTGCATTTTTTGCCCTTTTTTTTTTCTTTTTGCAAGCACTGCTTGTTAGCCACTTATCCCTACTTAAGGATCTTAATTACAGTTATTTATACAAAACAACTTATGCAAGGATACACAACCAAACAAGGCATTTGAAAGCATTCTCATGAGCAAATTAATATGTCATTCACACAAGCATCTGTATTATTTTTTGAATAACTAAAATCTTTATAGTAGTTTTTATAATATCTGCCTTAATGGTTCTGCCTAGGCAGTAAACATTTAAACTATGGGTGGTTCATTTGCAGCTGAAAATACCACCTACCCACTAATCTCTGCCAAATCTAGAAAAAAAGGCTAATCACTTTCCATGTAATGTTTTCCCTAAAGAAGTGTTTTTAAAAATGATCTTTGTTTCTCTACAACTGTAGATTATCAGGTGGCCTTCTTTGAGGCGGAACACTGACCACAGTTCTGGAGACCCTTTTTCTTCCTTTGAGCATGTTCACTCTGATCTATGTAAATAGTATTCTGAATGTGATTTTGTTGGGAGTGCAGGCAGGACTCTGCTTCTAAAATGAAGTTTGGAGAATCGTGCCTTACAACACAGGCTGAAAAGGAAGACAAGATGATGAATCAAACTTCATATTAATTCTCTAAAACATGTGAATTCTGTTCTTCCTCTTTTCATTTTTCCTTTAGACTTTATCAATTTATTTCTAAATTCATATAGGTCTAATATAAAAATATATAATTTTAAGTGTTTTTTAAAAAATACTTGTGATATTTATATTTAATTTTCGCATGACACCAACAAAAGTAAAGTTTAAATATATGTGCTTTATAACCAAAGAAATATAAATATTAATACAAACTTTTTCAAACTCAAGTTTGCCAATGTGAAATTAAGTCTAACTGAATTATTAATTTTTTTAAATAAAACTGTGTACATGCTGTTTGCAAGAAAGTGAACCCTGATGTATACTGATGGTCACAAGCTGAGTATCCACTTTTTAAGACCCCACATTTTAATGGAAGACCTGATCATTTGCTAAAATACAAAATCAGAGTGAGAGAATTTGAAGAACGTGATACAATCTAATCTGTTTTGGTTAATCTCTATGCAGGCAGGGAGCATGTAAAGTTCTTATTTACATTCTTGTATGATTAGCAAATAGTATGCACTCTAAAATGATAGCTGAAAGAATGTGTGTTATTTTTAGAGATAGAACATTAACAGCCACTTAGCAGAAAGTCTGGGGCAGAAAGTGGATGCAGAAAAGCTAGTTTTAGGAGCTTGTTGTATTTGTCTAAGTGAGTAGAAATGATACATGATGCAAGAAAGTGTCAGAGGAAAGAACTGAGAAGGAATTTGATAATATTTCCAGATATAATGCCAACCACATTTAGCAAATTATTTCTGTGTGTGTAGTACAGCTTGACTCTTAGCTGGGTTTCAAACTAAAACAACTGAATGGATCAACTACAGGCATACCTCGTTTTATTGTGCTTTGCTTTATCAACTGCACGTGTTGTGTTTTACAAATGGAGTTTTGTGCCAACTCTACATTGAGCAAATTTAAGAAAACAATTCCAAAGGCGCAGATGATGGTTAGCATTTTTTAGCAATGAAATATTTTTTAGTTAAGGTGTGTACACCTTAATATTAAAAAATCACTTATTTTTTGATATAATTCTCTTGCACACTTAATAGACTACAGTATAGTCCATACATAACTGTTATGTACACTGGGAAACCCCACAATTTGTGTGACTTGCTTTATTGCAGTGATCTGAAACTGAACCACAATGTCTTCAGGGTACATCTGTATTATTTATACAGTAATACACTGCTTAACAATGGGGATATGTTCTAAAAAATATGTCATTAGGTGATTTTGTTACTGTGCCAACATCACAGAGTACACCTACACAAATCAAGATGCTATAGCCTACTACACAACTAGATTAGTTGGAATAGCTTATTGTTCCCAGGCTACAAACCTGTACAGCACTGAATACTGTAGGCAATTGTAACACAATAAGTATCTGTGTAACTATACTTATCTAAATATAGAAAAGGTACAATAAAAACACAGCATAAAAAAATAAAAAATGGTACACTAGTATAGATAGGACACTTACCATGAATGACATTTATAGGACTGGAAGTTGCTCTGGGTGTCAGTGGGTGAGAGGTGAATAAACGTGAAGGCCTAGGACATTACTATATGCTACTGTAGACTTTGTAAAGATATTCCCACAAGCCCTCCACTTTCTTCCAACAGAGTCAGAAATAGAACAATAAACTCTCAATGCTTTTCCACGTACAGGGATATAGGCTGGATTTATCGTAATTGTTGAGGAGAGATGGGCTGGGGAAAATGTAGGTCACTGGAATAGTGACTGTCAGGAGGGAGGGAAGGGTGGCTTGAGAAACAGTAAAAATAAGAAATCAAGATGGTGAGAAAGGAACATGGGAGATTGTCATAACTATGTGATTTGGGCTATTGTGTGTTGGAGCAGGGATCAGATTAAGGAACTTTGTGGTATTCATGAAAAAAAAAATGTTTAACAAAGAGAGGTCAACGACTGTAGAACTGAGGACTTGATATTTTGACTTTGGAAATTTGTTTTTGGTTTCATTGACCCTGGATGGTAGTGATCTCTAACCTTTTTGGCACCAGGGACCAGTGCTCCTATGAGAATCTAATGCTGATGATCTGAGGTGGAGCTGAGGCAGTGATGCTAGCACTGGGGAGCAGCTGTAAATACAGATGAAGCTTCCCTCCCTTGCCTGTCGCTCACCTCCTGCTGTGCGGCCCAGATCCTAACAGATCACCGACCGCTACCCTATCGGTCTGGGGCCTGGGGTTGGAGACTCCTGCTGTACGGTGCGAAGGGCTCTTTCTGGCAGTGAATTGATGAAAGAAATACAAAATTGTCTATGCTTTACATCATTACAATCTGAAAATATTTCAAAAGCACAGGGACAAGCTGGCTCTACACAACCACAGAAAGCTTTTATTAAAGTGGCAGTGGCAGTTTATACTTAAGGTAACTCCTATGGACTGTGTTTTTGTACAGGACCTTAGGTCCTTAACAAAGAATGTATAACAATGTACTCTGAAGATGATCATGCTGGACCTGGGAGGGTTGACATGCCCTCTGAATAGGTAGCACTGGGGAAGCAGGCTCCTGTGCTCTGAAACAGGGCAGTTGCTGACTGATTGGATGTAATCTGTACACTCAAAATTGAGGTGCTGGGTATGAGAGAGAATCTGTTGCCAAGCCCCACAGATATTGTTCCTGTTAAAGAAAAAAAATCCTCCTGAACCACACATCCTTCCATTTCTTACAGAAAATTCATTATAATCTTACAGGGACACTGTTGTATATGGTGTCATTGACCAAAATGTCGTTATGTGGTGCATGACCGTACTGTATATTCAGGTTTGAGCTTACTGGTAGATGAAGAAGGTGTCAAAGGAGGGAAGGCTAAATGCCTTATGAACATAAAAAAGCTATGGAGGAAATGAAAGTTGGATAAAAATAAGACAGGAAATGTGGGAATTATCCAAGGAAACCATTGAGAAACTTCTTCAGTCAGTTATCCAACAGAAGGGAAAGAAGATTAAAACTGAAGAAACAAGTTATAGAATGCTTCAGGCCTCTTATAATATGAAAGTAGATAATTTTACTTTTATATTTAGAATGGTTCTATGAAAATTGTTATAATGTGGGTAAAACAAATATTAACGTAGGGTAAGGAGTGAAGTGGTTTCAAACAATGAAAACCAATATTTAGCTCTTTGGTGAATTCCCAAACAGTTTTAATAATTTAACTTAAAGTTACAATATAGATGGGATCTGAATACATGACAATTATGCGTTCTCATGCAATTTGGGGAAAACAAAAGGTTGCCTAGGCTCTGTGCCCACACCCGTCATCGCTTCAGTTTCTCTTACTGGCTCTTTTAATTATTTTACTTGTCCAGAATAAATAATAAATAAGTTATTGTGCTTTCTCTGTTTTTACTCTTTGTGAATTATTCTGCATAACAGTACTACTGTTTCTTTTATTTCTTAATATCTGGTAGCTTCTTTTTTCCTACATAATCAATGCAAATAGTTCCTCATTATATTTGATACCTTTCAGGAAAAGATTGCATGTTTTTATACCAAATCCTCCTCTGCATCACTGTCTACCTGAATCACATCTTGAAATAATTATTTGCTCTTTATAAACAGGACAGGTCGAGTGGGAATGTGTATGGCACTTTACTATCTGGAATCAAGTGGTTCTCTGAGAACACTGCCATCTTGTGGTTAGTCTCTTAAAACAATTCCTGCTCATTTGCATAGATAGCTCATGACCTGTAAGCACCAACTTCCGTTTAAATGGCCAAGAGTATTAAAATTTTCGAGGGAATTAGCTCATTACTCACTAGGAATTTAAAAAAGCTAATGCTATAGAGAGTAACGAAGGCCGACAAAATACATTTTCTATGTGACAAACTAATTATTCAAATACAGTATAAATGAGTAGAATACAGTTAGAATATGTATCTTAGTATGAAGACACAAGTAGATTTCTACCATCTGTCTAATAATAAAAATAGCTAGTGTTTACTTAGTGCTTACGGTTTATGAGACTTTTCTATATTCTTTATATTCATTAACTCATGTAATTCTCAAGTCCCTTATTAAGGTAGTTACCTCTCTCTCTCCATCCCCACCTCTCTCCCTTTCTCTCCCTCTCTCTCTCACACACACGTACACACACATACACGGAATATGTTAATATAGTATTATACTTATATATAATATTTATGTATATATTATCAATAGAGAATATGATTAGAGTATTAAAAAATAAATATGGTATATTTATAAATGTAATACTTATATTTGTATATATATATATATATATATATATATATATATATTTAGATATATTTGCATTTACCTGGTAGCAATTTTAAATAATACAAAAATGGATGTTTTTTCTATTTTTGCTTTTCAGTTTTTGTCTCAAAAATGACCACTCTTCCAATTTCTTGGTATATTTATTTGGGATAAGTTAAAATATACTCATAGTGTGTGTTTATATATGATATTCATGTATGTGTCTGTGCATGTGGATACACATGAATATGCGTAATATCTATGGCTCAGCTTACTTTTCTGCAAGAAGAGACTAACAGTGTTACCTACCTCTGAGATTGTTGGGAAAATTAAATAATAACATATAAGGTTAAGTTCTCAGACTATTTCCTGGAATTTGAGTAAATCCTTAAATTAATAGATACATAGATACATTTTCGCTGTGATTGTCATTATTATCCTTTAGTTTAACTACTATTATGATAACATAAAAGGAATTTTAAGTAATTTTCTCATAGTTCCTCTATAGAAACACATCCTGGAAATTTTTTAGTCAGAGGACTTTTCCATGTAGATGCATAGGACAGGCTATCATTCGATATGTGAGTTTTTTATAATTCAGTTCTGTTAGCATAGTAACAGTGGGACATATCAATGCTTCAAAATCCTTATAAATATTTCCTTCAGTTACATAGAGTTAAAAAACACTTGTTATATACCAATGACATAACAAAGATTTTTCAAAAATTGTGCATTTTAAATAATGAAACAATATTGATTTTAAATTATCATTTTAAATAGTGTCATTTATTTCTTATTCTATAGCTTTTTAAAATTTATTTTAACAAGGTAAAAAAATCTTTCGAGGTTACTATAATGTCATCTCTTTATAAATGAATTATATGTTGATGGTAAATTACTGATTGTACAAAATCAAGAAATGATTTTCTGACAGTTTACTTTACCATAGTCTTAACTATCCCTAATTTTTATGAGCTGTTTTTATTTCTGATGTCAGCAAATGTGTCATTGCACTTTCCCTAAAGTCTCACCAGGGATGCCGTAGCCTGCCAAGAGGACACATTAATTTCCGGGAATCAAATCAAGGTCTCCCTAAGGTTATCAGGAATTGCTAACAACTAGAAAGTGATGCAGTGTCTATATCTATGTGTGTGCTTCTAATTTAATAGGTCTTAATTGAATCTTATTTAAGTCGGTTATTTAAACACCAGGATAATCCTTGTGTAATTGACCAATCACAAACAAGCTTCCAATTCTATAATCTAGCATTTTTCTACTACACAGTTTTCTAATAAGTGCAATTATTTTGTCATTCGAGCATAAAATTAGGGCACTCGAAGCATGAAATTTCAACATAATCTCAATAGTTAATTTTAAATGTTTAATAATATACCTTGATGTAGAAAAAGTAAAAGAGAAAAAAGCAGGGTTTATTTGTTTTACAAAATTGAAAGTTGAACATGGAACTCATTCATTTTCCCTAAGCTTCAGCTTTCCATCTGTACCCTGTACAGAGTATCACCTTATCATGTATATCAGAGAGATTCAGAAAAATAATATACAGATTAGTTTTACTCATAAAAGCAAAATACAGTTTTTAAATATAATTTATAATATGTATTTTTTACCATAGTAAAAAGTAGGACCCTCCATGGTTACACATACCAAAGAAAAATGTTTTGTGGATAATTAATATTAAACAAGCTTTTATTTCAATTGTGAAAATTATCAAATTACCATGGAAATTAATCTAGTTGGCATACTTCCCCATCCTACCCATTTGTGGATATTTTAAATATAAAATTAATATAAAATGTAGTATATTCTAATTTGATGGATATATATATTTATATTTATTATTAGATGCTATTTCAACAGACTTCGTATTAAACTGGTAGTGGATTGTTCTTCAATATTTACAAAGATAATGAATGACCATGCTCAAAGCATATATTCTTTAGAATTGAGATAAATATCACACCTAGTTCACAGCTCCTGTTGAAGTGATTCAGCAGCTGTTAAAAAATTGTCTCTCAAGTGGCCCTGGCTGATTATCAGGATTTTCCACTGAATATTCTGCAGAGCAAAAGACATTTCATTTACTCTCAGAAAACTCAAGGTGAAATGGAAAAAGTAAGGTATATCTGCTCATATAGTTATGGAGCTCTGACATATAGAAAGAAAACAAATCAAAACAACATGTGGAGAAGAAATTAAATATAGCTGAGATGTTCGTGCTGTTGTATCTTTTTTTCCTTTTATTCCTCATGACAATATTTATGGCCATCTAATTACCATGTTTCAAATGATTGAAAGTCATGAATATTAAAAGTAAAATAACTTTCCTCAAACTATTAGACAGCTTTAAAAATAACTTTCAACAGTGCTTTTCCAGGTGAATGTTTTGAAACACTAAAGTTACTTGTAAAGGAATCTATAAAAAGGTGGCATACTTAGCTGTAAACGTTTGGCATCTTAAGTATAAGAGTCATCTGATCTATTCATTCAAAGAGACCTTTCTAAGATTATTTCTTCTGTAGAGAATTTGGTGGTACAGAATAAGACATAAAGTTTAAGGCTTGTTTTTTTATCACTCATCTATAAACTCAGGTTTTATAACAAAGCCTTTTGAATGGCATCATCCGTGTTCCATATCTGTCTGAAGGAGTTTTGCCCTTTGATAATATTAGATAATGAGTTATTAAACATACAAAAGAGGAAAACAAAACAGGAGAAAGAGTCAAAGATCTCAAAGCCAAGATCTAAATAACTTACTCCAAACCATATCTTTTAATGTACTGCTTTGTTTCTTAAGAGCAAAATTGTCTTACCAAAATATGAATATCACATTTCTTGGGCAAAGTCTTATTTACCCCTGTAAAATAATTTGATTCTCCCTTTTTCAGTGGAAAAGAGGTCTGAAATATACAACCATGAGAACATATGTATTTTAACATAAAGGCAACCAAGATTAAACTTCAACTATTTTTGAAGAATGGTCAAAAATTCTAAGACCTTCCCATCTCAATCGTGTCATCTTCTTATCTCCTCTACCCTTTATCTCCTATTTGCCTACACAAAATGACTGCACTCATAGATTTGTGAAAATGCAGAGAAGCTCTCTGCTAGGATTGTATTCTTAAAATTTAAATTGTGCCTTGATTATCAGAGAAGAAATCATTTGTCAAAGATATAAAGTCTATTCACTCTCTGGAAGATTTAAACTTTTATTTGCTTATTAGCTCACACAGTGTAACAGTTTTTTCCATACCCGAGACTAGCAAGATCCTAAAATGCAATGCTATTTGGGCAATGTTGTGACATAATGTTGAACAGTTTGCTGGCAGCAGGATTTTGTTTAAGTATAAAAGGAAAAGGATCCTGTTGATTCACCCCAAAGCAAAATAATTCAAATAAACACTAGTGTCAAATTGAATAACAAGTTTCAAACAAAAATCCTCAGATATACACACTTAAAAAAGTGAATTATTTAATGAATTATATCTCACATTTTGAATCAAAATTTTAATTTTTAGTAAAATCATTCTCTTTATAATAAGAATCTACTACTATATTCTTTGTAAGAAATTTTACAAATAACATCACATATTAATTTTTTTAATTTTATATTTATATTAGGATTTTTTGTTGTTGTTGCTGTTACTTAAAGCTTCACCCTTTTAGTGAAAATACAAAAATAGTACTTAATTCTAGGAGTAAAGTTATCTATAACTCTCTCAGTGTCAAAAATCCCAGCTACTTAAAATCGGTAATCACTAGTCTGTTTATATTCTTTCATCTCAAACAGAAATGGCCATTTGAACATGAAGCTAAGTCAAAAGCATTACCTACCCTTTGTCTACCAGACAGATATAGATATATAGTATTATGTGCCCAGGACTCTTCTTATGCCTAAGAGTATAGCAATAAATGAAATAAATTTTATATGCTGAAAGTGCTCACACTCCCTTGGCAGAGAACAGCCATGCACAAATAAAGCAATTTGGGTTCTAACTACTAATATAATAGAACAATTATAACAATACGGTATAATGAAAGTGTGGTCTAAGTCTCTCTCCTATAATTTTTATATTTTCCAGTCCTAACCTATTCTTGAATCTGTGCAACTATTCTTTATTTGGCAGTAAATGGCTTGGTGTCACTCTTTTCAGGGGACCCCTTACTGAAGCCTCCATATAGGCTCAATGCTTTCTGGCACAACACACTGCCATCAGTTAGAATATGTACTCTGTTCATGTTCTCCACTCACAAATGTAATGTCTTTTCCATCTTAACTAAGCACTTACCACACACTGTGGCTGTAACTTTTGCAGTTTGAGGTATGATGGCAAAACTAGCAAGAATTTCTTTTTCCTTTTTCACAATTTCACAGAAAAAAGATTCATTCTTACCATAGATCTTAGTGACCTCAGCCTACAATATTTTTCTTTCTTTATTGAGTTGACACTTTCACCTTTAAATTTATAGGAAGAACTTTATAGCTTCTCTTCTAATTGCAAGCATCATTACTCTTGTGCTTTGGGGCCATTATGAAGTAAAGTAAGGGTTACTTGAACACAAGCCCCGTGACCATTGATCTGATAAGGCTACTAAGTGATTAATTTAGGAGAATATATGGCATGGATACTTTGGACAAAGGGATAATTCACTTCTAGGTGGTAAAGAGTGGGAGGGCACAAAATTTCACCACCTTATTCAGATGCATTATAGTGCACAATTTAAAACTTATGAATTGTTTATTTCTGAGATTTCCATTTAATATTTTTGGACTCTGGTTGACTGCAGGTAACCGAAATGTGGAAAGCAAACCCACATATGTGAGGAGACTACTGCACCTGCTGTACTGTACAACCTGGCTCAATAAATGTCAGCTACATTTATTGCCATTATATAAGTACAGATACATTTTCTTTGTAGAGAAAAATGCAAAAGGAGAAATAATTCTTGCATTTAATAAACTAAGAATTCTATCATAGTTACCTTAGTTACTTTTACATTTACATAGATTGAAACAAAAGTTGTGATATGAGTAGAGAAATTGACCAAGACAGTCTTACTGATTCATTTCTCCCTATTAAACTTTAGACTGGCTTCTTCCTGACTCTAAGCTGTGACCTCCCTTTTCTTAGAGCATTTACTTTAGAAAACTGATAACTGTAAATTTTTTCTCTGCCCCTTTGAGATGTAAACCTTTAAAAAATGTCTTGCCATCTTTACAACCAGGAATGCTTTTTCTGAGAGCCCAGGAACCATCTCTTTTAGATGTTATCATCAATGAAGATAATACTCCTATCTCCCAGTTTCTGTGACAGGGTAGTAGTCTAACTTCTGCAGGTGCCTAGCTTCAAATTGTAAAACTACCCCTGTTATGAACATAGGAGAAACTTACTTTTTCATGGATAAAGCCAATGAGTAAATAGATGGCCTATAGATCCCCACCCCTGCTCACCGAAAATCCCTAGCACATTCTTTCAGGGAAGATGTATTCAGACCAAGTTCTTAAAAAAAAAGTCTCATTTAATTTTATTTGCATGTTTAACTTTGTTTAGTACAATTTTAGTTTTGACAGAGTGAATGGAGCATTTATAGTCAAAATCAACAAATTACTTAAAAATTCAAAAAAATAGAAGATGTAAGGTATTGATTGTATAAAAATAAATGCTGAGAGGTATCCAGCAGAATTTAGATGAATCCATAACGCATTCATTCTTTCATTTATTCAACACATTCATTGAACATTTAAAATGTGTATAGAGAACAGTGTGCCATAATAATACAAGGAAGTTAGAAAAGAAATACTGCCTTTAAGTAGCTCGCAAACTGGTACATAAAAAAATTAATTTAACAACGGGTCTTTACCAAGACTGCCTTATCATTCTTCCCACTTTGACTAAACTGACTATAAATCCCTGACCTCCCTTTTCTTAGAGCATTTACTTTAGAAAACTGATAACTGTAAATTTTTTCTCTGCCCCTTTGAGATGTAAACCTTTAAAAAATGTCTTGCCATCTTTACAACCAGGAATGCTTTTTCTGAGAGCCCAGGAACCATCTCTTTTAGATGTTATCATCAATGAAGATAATACTCCTATCTCCCAGTTTCTGTGACAGGGTAGTAGTCTAACTTCTGCAGGTGCCTAGCTTCAAATTGTAAAACTACCCCTGTTATGAACATAGGAGAAACTTACTTTTTCATGGATAAAGCCAATGAGTAAATAGATGGCCTATAGATCCCCACCCCTGCTCACCGAAAATCCCTAGCACATTCTTTCAGGGAAGATGTATTCAGACCAAGTTCTTAAAAAAAAAGTCTCATTTAATTTTATTTGCATGTTTAACTTTGTTTAGTACAATTTTAGTTTTGACAGAGTGAATGGAGCATTTATAGTCAAAATCAACAAATTACTTAAAAATTCAAAAAAATAGAAGATGTAAGGTATTGATTGTATAAAAATAAATGCTGAGAGAAACAGTTGGGAATTGGGAATGTAGTTGTCATTAGGGAGCGAAATAAAAAAATGAGTATATTTGGGGCAGGGTACAGGAATTGTTTATTATAAGCCTTGTAGTAGTATTGTATTTATACACTATGAACATATATTACATATTGAAATTTCTTAAAATTAAATTTTAAAGACACCAAAGCAAAATATTCAGTTAATTAAGCACTTGGCAAATTAGATTAAAATAATCTCATAAAATTTAGCATACATTAAATCATAGTTAAATTTACATAATTTACCTGTGCATAGAGTTTTGAACTTTCTCTAAAGCTCAACAAAAGCTTAGAATTGGTTACAGACCATAAATCAGAAATTAGTAAACATTTCAAATAAGAAAGGAAAATATTGCATATTGTAGATTTAGATATTCATTAGACATCCCCATAAATTACCTAAAATAAAATGTACGGTATATTAAATTTTATAACTATGAATAACCTTAATCTACTCTTTGTTATTCTTGAGCATAGAACTTCTATTACTCTCTTACCTAAGTAATTTAGAATGAAATCTATGTAGAAACAACTGTAATTTACAAATAAAAAGGGACTTCAGAGTTGTGTAGTAATATATCCAAGGTCAAATAGTTAATTAGTAGGCAGAGTTAAAATTGGAAAATATTTTTCCTGATTTACATTCTTTTTCTTTGATAGAAGTTGAATATTACAGTGCAGTCTTAGCATAAATAGTATAATAATTGTTCATCTTCTTAATTGAATCAACCCCAGGATTTTGAAAGCTCATAGACCATATGTAAGCTTAGACACTTACTTTCAAAACCACTCAATAAACTTTATGGAAGTCCATGATAGACAGTGTGTTCATGTCTGTCATTCACCCAGCAAGTAGTTACTAGAACTGGAGGCTGTAACTCTCAGGCTGTCGAACCCATGCATGTCAGAAATGCTGTTATACAAAGTCTTAATGCTTTCAGAATATATTGAATAGTTCACCTTTACCTTCTGGCATCCTTTAGATGGATTCACAAAGCTGTAAGAGGAATTTGTTCATTCTAATAGTCAGCCAACCCACAAGTTATATGTATCAAGAGATGAAGTTAAGTAGAAAGAGCTTATTCTCCTTTAGGCATACAGAACTGCTTTCTCCTTATTTCATTTACTGTTAAGGGGGCTTAGAGATGATGCTATAAGCCGTGCTATAAACAGTCATAGAGCGTATAATCTTGCCACTTTGTCACAATATAAAGAACACATAAAAGTTTTCAAAACAAGACAATTGCGTTGACTCCCTGCCTAATGACAACATAGATTTTAGAGTTTACCCAGGAATTTGTTGTTTGGTTTAGCAAAATAGTTAAGTCGATGGGTTCTGAAATCAGCACGCCTAGCTCTGATCCTGCTTCTGCAACTTATATTTTGCGACTTTGGGACGGTTCCTTAAAACTACTGTATTATTCAGTTCTCTCTTCAGGAAAATTGAGCTGATAACGTCTATCTCATAAAGTTGTTTTGGTATTGAGTTGTAACCTTTGTAATACTTCGAACATGACAGATATATAATAAATGTTCAGAAAATTTTAGTTTTTCTTAGGAATATTTACTTAGTCTCTAACTCAAAAGTTTAAGGTAATACAGAGTAAGTCATAGCATGTATGGTCAAGGCAGAGCTGTCATTTCAAACTTTATTATACTGTCTGCTCAAAACCAATGTCAAAATAAATATAAAAATAGAAAATCAAGACTTTATATGGTCAAAAGCAAGATAAACACATCCATGAGTACAGAAATAAAACAGAAGTGAACAGGTCTGAAACCACTGCTCTGTAGACTCTAAGCTAGAGACCTGCAGTGGGGGCCAGGAGATTATGCAGAGTAAACTGTACATAAGATATGGGATACTGGACCTAAACTTATTGCTTTAGTCAAAAGGCAGTAGAAAGCCTTTTGGCTGATAGTGAAAAATAACATGACTACCAATCTAGGGCTTTGATTTGATTGGAAGCTATAGATATAGGATAATCTAGGACAAGGAGGGAAATACCAAAACATAGTCTTGAAAGAAGAATTTAGCCTATTCCTACAGTTTCATGATGATCTACAATGGCTACAAATATATAAGACTTTATTCTAGATTGAGGACTTACCAGATTGGAAAATGCAAATGGCTATCATGAAAGAAAGAGAGAAAAGGCATATAAATAATAATAAAAAAAGCAAAACAAAACAAAAATACATCCCATTGAAAATGAGTCTGCAAACCAAAATTACATAACACATGAAAGAATAAAGTGCTACAAATATATCCTATGAAAATCAACATAAATTCATTTTAGATAATTTGCAGGAAGCAATCTGTCAAAGATTTAAAATGCATATATTTAGGAAGCTCAATTGATTATGAAAGCTATTAAAAACAATATAGGTAGATATAAAAGAAGAACAGATAGGAATAAAAATATAAAGAATGAAATCAATAGTAGAAAAATCATTTTCATTTGGGTTACCTCTAAAGAGGTAATTATTGAATTGAAATGTAGTATTAGTAATTAACTCAGAATTTATCAGAGAGGTTAAGATCAAATATATTAAGGAAAAGATAGGAGAAGAGACTGGACAGTGCCTGCATTTTCAAATGAGTTTCAGAGAATGTAAGAAATATCAGTGTTGCAATGTTTAAAGAAATAATTATCAAGACTTTAGCAAAATTAAAAAAAAAGAGAAATGAATTTCAAGTAGAGGAATAATATAAATTCATACCAACATCCTTTGTCAAAAAACTTAATACAGCACATACGAGAAAACCTTAAAAAACTACTTAAAACAGATTATCTACAAAAGAACTGCAAGTAACTGAAGCAGATATACGAATAGCAGTAGGTTTCATTTATCCAATATTCAAACATTTATCAAGTTTCTAGTGTTTGCCTGATGTTGATATTCATGGCCTGGAGAGGGCTACGGACAAAAGAGACAGAAATCCTGCCCTCGTGAAACGTATTACATTCTAATTTGAGAATAAGAAAAGTAATAGAACATATAAAAGTTCTAAGGCGGATAACTGAATCTAGTATGTAAAAAACAAGCTGCTATAGAATGTTTGGAAAAAATAAAGATATTTTCAGGCACATGAAAATAAAGAGAGTTATATTTAAAAAAAATATATTACCAAGTAAGAAATAACCACAGTGCAAAGATGATTCTACATTCATGAAATTTACTGAACAAAATAGTAAGAGAGAAAAAACATTTGATCCCTTCAGCAAATACAGGGGGAAAAAATCATTTAAATACAGTGCCTTTCGTGATTTTATTAAGGTAATTGCATGGAATCAGTTACACATGACGGAGAAGTAAAAGCTAACCAGGAGATACGGAAACAATCTAAAAATCTAAAAAAAATCTTAAAAAAGCAAGAAGCTATGATTGTACCTAGACCTGAGAGTCAAATGGAGATGATTGGGTTAACTAAGTGGAGGGACTAGCGTCAGCTTACAGAAGTTAAACATTCTGGACCTGTCGGGCAGGAACAGGCCCTATCAAAGAGATGCAGTTGCTGCCAGATATCGCACAAGCAGAGAAGGAGAAAATAATGGTTCCCTCTCTTTCAATCCGCTATCCACGTTTCCTTCCAGCCAGAAATAGGCTGTCACTAGTAGTCAACAGGAGTCAGCTCCCCTTTCAAACAGAAGTGAGAATGAGGAGAGGTAGGAAAAGTGTCTAGGAGCACACAGTGCCAAAAAAAAAATGAAAAGAAAAGAAAGAAAAGGGAGCTGACTTCTCATATTACATGCACACAAATCAAGTCTGCATGACTAAAAATTTAAATGTGAATAGTAAAACTTCAAAAGTATTAGATAAAACAGTGTCATTATAATCTTCCCTAGGAAAAGGTTCTTAAATAAAACACAAGTGGACAAATTGGAAATAAAATATTGATATGTTTTGCTATATTATAATTAAAATTTATTTTTCAACATGATAAAAAGATTTTTTAAAAATCCATCAATAAAAGAAATCTTTGCATGCCTCTAACTTTTAATGAATTACTCTCCAGAATATAGGAAATTCTAAAAATTAATAAAAAATGAAAAATAGCCTAACACATAAATGGACAAAAATATGAAAAGTCAAATGGGCCAATGCAATGTAAAACACCATATAATTTCGCTTGTATGTGGAATCTAAGGAACAAAAAGAACAAACTAATTGAAAACAAACTCACAAATATAAAGTACAGACTGGTGATGGCCAAAGGGGAGGGTGGCTGGGAAGCTGGGAGAATGGGATGAACAGTTAAAGAAGTACAAATTAGCAGTTGATAGATGATAATAGGGATGGGGAGCACAGCATAGGGAATGCAGACAGCAGTCAGGTAATGGCTAGGTGGAGAGCCAGAGGGGTGATAGAGTAATCGGGGGGATCATTTCATAAACTATATAAATGTCTAACCAATGTACTATAGACCTGACACTAATAATAAAATAAAATGCTAAAAAAAAAAGTTCATAGTATAATAGATAATTATGCTGTATTCATCAGATTGGAATAAATTTAGCAACCTGAACACAAATATTGGCGAAAATACAGAACAAAGGAAATGCTCATAAACTGCTGCTGGAATGTCAGAACAACCCTTATGACCAATTTGGTGATACATAGTGAAGTGAATTGAGGTGTAGCAAGATTGTATAATTTATCTAAGGTTCACAGTCAGAAAGTGGCAAACCTGGATTTGAATTTTGTTTGTGATCTTAAACTTCCTTGGCTATACTCTATAGAACTATGTGCATAAATAGTTTAAGAATGTTTATTGTAAAGGATAGTAAATTCCAAAATGATCAATGATTGAATCATTCATTAAATTGTGTTTATGACGGTAAGAGACTGTGTAAGCAGATGTAAAATTATTTTGAATGGAAGATAGAAGGCTTGAATCAGGGCACCTCTCTCAGGCAGAAAATGCTCCAGTCTATTTGAGATGGACAAGCATTTTCCTTTCTTAATTAAGTTCTTTCTAATGGAATTTTTTGAATTCTTAATGCTTATTTTTCTAATCCAATTTCTAAATGTCACATATTCTCTGATCAGATGTATGGTTCGCTCATTCTACCCTTTTATGAAGCATCACTTCGTTACCTGTTCTTCTTGTGTCCTGCACTAGGTTTCTCAAAAGTTATATTATTTTGATGGCTGTCAGTCTTTTTTTCCCTAAAATACTTGTTTCCCTTACCATATTTTCTATATTCCCAGCCATGTAAATATTTCCTCCTTCACAAGCCCTTGTGTCTGGTGGAAATACTTATTTCCTGACTAAAGATACTGAATTACTCTAAAAGACTAAGATGACATGTGAGCCTTCATGCTCAGACAGCTCCTAGAAATAACTTAGGTTTTATGAGATGTTTTTTTCAGTGCATTATTTTTGCCTTCTACTATATCCTGTTCTGATGGGATTGTCTCAAAATCAAAATTAAGCAGATACAACTAACTCAGAAAACTAACAGGCCTACTTTCTGTCAAGAAACTAAGATAATCTGTTTGTCACAGAGCACTTCCCCTATCATTAATTCACGTTGACCTCAGTCCTATAACCTTGCCTGGGTTCCTAACTGCTACGGGTTACACTAATATGTGTAAAAAAACTTATATATAAGATATATAAAAACAGAACTAGGCCAAATATATTTGCTAAGGATTTTTTCATTTCTGAAATCTGCTGTTCTATATTTCACTAACTCATTTGTTGCTATTGATAGTGTTATGCAGGGGCTTTATTTATTTAGTTAGTTAGTTAGTTAATGACGACAAAGGTTAACAAAATCCAATAAGTTTCAGTTGTACACTTTAACAATAATGCACTATGTGTTCACCTCCCATAGTTAGATTTCTTTCTGTCACCACATATTTGACCCCCTTTACCCCAATTATCTCCCCCCTCCCCCCTCACCTCTGGTAACCACTAGTCTATTGTCCATGTCCATGAGTCTCTGTTTGTCCTGTTCTTTTGTTGCTTTTAGGTTTATATCCCACATATAAGTGTTATCATGTGATTTTCAACTTTTTCTGTCTGGCTTATTTCGCTTAGCATGATTATCTCGAGGTCCATCCATGTTGTCGCAAATGGCAGTCTTTCATCTCTTCTTATGGCTGAGTAATATTCCATTGTATATATGTTACAAGGGCTTTAGAATATATTAAAGACCCTGACAGTAGACCACACTCACTGATTCTGCTACAGTATAAGTTTTCAGTCACCTATGTGCATAGTATTAATCTATTTGTCCAGGACATTTTATAGATTAATTTCTATAAAAATAGCAAAAAAATCTTTAAAATTACTAATATTTAATGTTAGATTGTTAAATATCTGCATGAATTATAACATGTTTCAAAAAAATTTGCAAAGCCACAATATGTCTATTTGTACATATTCTCACATGCTTTCAATAAAGTAAAAAATGTACATAATTACTAATTTTGATTTATTGATTTATAATTGTCACTCAGAAATGCATAACTCTGCTTTAGAAGACGACTCTTTTTTAATACAAATGCTTTTGTCAAAAACAAAGGTACAAATAAGATACTTTACATATTTCTTCATGTTAAGCAAAACCCTTTAATATTAAACGGTTCATTCTAAAGAGAATTCATTTTCAGGTTAAGGGTTGCCATATTACATATTTATTTAGCATTAAGTTGGAATATTTTGGTAAATGTTGTAAATATCATCTTATCTTCACATCATGAATGTGAAGGTAAGCCGAGCTCCTCTGATATGAGATTGCTTC
>NW_006439568.1:11478403-11481104 GCF_000325575.1 Pteropus alecto | reverse complement strand
CCCTGTGGTGGGCATTTGGCTCGTGACAGACTTGTATTCTGTGTATTCTTAGCAGGGTGGGAAGCAATGGGAACAGATAGAACCATCCCATCTGACAAGAAACTCACTTTATATAATTTAGTGTTTGGTAAAAAGATAAACTTAAGTCATTTTTTTCCCTCACATACAATATAATTACATCACATGACTAAAGAATGTCTACTTCAGTCATTTAATTTATAGTTAGTAATATGATTTTTGCAATTGGTAAAAAAGAAGGCAGGGTATGAACGATTTATCTATTTGATGACTTTTTTAAAGAATACTGTCTGATTTAAATATGTATCTCCATTAAAGAGTTTCCGTACACATCCAAAATGATGTCCATTTTAGTGGAAAACTACTGGATATCTGCTAAATTTTATTTGTGATACTTGCATGATACTTTTTGAAAGTAGTGTTAATTAATTATGAAGAAGGATAAAATCTCAAGCTTTGGAATCAAACTGAATTAAGTTTAAATTTTAGCTCTGCCACTTCTCTAAGCTAGACATTTCTTCATCTGAAAAAACATCAACATTGTTAATATTGGCACATTGTGGTGTGTGAGATTTAAATGAGAGGACACAGATTCAGCACTTAGCACAGTGAATGGTGTCCAATAATTGGTGGCATTAGTCCACTAATTAGTCCAGATTCATGAACAAATATTTTAATTATTAGGCCATTTGACTTTGATATATAGCATTAAAAGCACTGATAAGTATATCACACTAAATATTTTAATCGTCTTTTGGCTGACCCATTAAGGAGCTGTTTTTAGATTAAAAGATAGCCAGTCTTGAACTTGTAAGTGTACTTTCTTCTCTAAATTAATTTTATAGAATTTGGAATATTTGCCATAGAAATAAAGATATAAAAATATATTTTTACTTTTCAAAACTAATTCTCAAAAGCCAATTATTATAATAGTGATATTACTCTAAGTTCTGGTTTCTGTAGAGATGTGATATAATAGAGAGGGGGATATAAAAGGGCCTTTGGTCTTTCTTCCTCACCCTTTTTTATAGAACATCATCAACACTAGAAAACATTTTTCTTCTCTACTTCTCTTTCTCTCCTCCTCTTCCTTTTACTCTTCTTTGTTTTCTTGCTGTTGTTATTGTTGTTGTTGTTGTTGTTTAATATGACTCTAGTCTTTGACTTGTTTTCCCCTCCCTGCCACTTCTTGTAGTATCTTTTGCCAAGTTGTCCTAGCACTGACCCCTCTATTACACTAAGCAGATCTACTGGGTACTCCAAAGCGCTCCAGTCTCCCAAATTATGTTTCTCATCACTCTCTCAGACCCAAAGTGTCTCTCTCCAAATATCTACCAGGCAGATCTGGAATTAGAAAACTATCTCTGGAAATGAATACATGATACAAAGGAGAGGGATTCTAATTCCTTTAACCTTCGAGGGGAGTTTTTCCCTTTAAAAAGAACTCTTATACAGTCAATTGATTCTCTAAATATTAATATTTCAGAGACTTTTATGTAAACGATGTGACTGTGGCCAAGGAAAAAACTTGGGAGAGTCATTTATTGGCATGGAGAGCATCGGAAAGCAACCCAGGCTCTGAACGTCTGTTCCTAGAGAGGCCTCCCTAAGCTCTTCCTGGTTTTCATGGATTTATCTACTGTGCTTGGCATAGAAAGCAAAAGATGTTGATTATTCAGGGGCACAGGGATTCTTCTGGGAGCAAACAGATATTTAGGGCAGTCATTCAAGGAAAATAACTGCAGGGACCCGAGAGCAAGAGGTCGTGGGAGAACAAGAGGCAGATGGCATTAATTTGCATCCTGCCTGGTGGTTAGAAGAATTACTATTTACATATATAAATAGAAGTTTCTCTTGGGAATTAAAATTCTTTCACAGTCACTTATTAAATGTTTATTTCACTCATTCATTCAGTCGCTCATTCGACAATTATTTATCAAGCTCCTTTTGTGCGCTGTGCCCTGAGGCTATAGGAATGATTAAAACAGGCACGATCTGACTTTCAGACATCACAGAGTCAAACAGGGAAAAAGGATAACTAAATAATTTCTTTTTAAATAAACATTTTTTTTGTTTAGTTTTAGATTTATAGTACAGAGTTCCCATGTATACTCCATACCTCATTTCTCCTATTATTACTATCTTATGTGAGTAGGGTACATTTGTCATAGTGAGGCAATACTGATATATTGTTATTAACAAAGGTCCACAATTTATTTATATTTTCTTAGATTTTACCCAAAGTCATAATTTATCTTCCAGGATCTCATCCAGGATACCATATTACATTTACTCATTATGTCTCTTAAGATTCCTCTTGGCTGTGAGGATTTTTCAGATGTTTTTTGTTTTTAATAACCCTGACAGTTTTGAGGAACAATAGTCAGATATTTTGTAGGATCTCTTTTACTGGATTTTGTTTAATTTTTTTTTTCATAATTATCCAGGGAATTATTCCAGGGTTTTGGAAATAAAGTCACAGAGGTAAAGTGCCATATTTATCACATCCTATGAAGGGAACACACTATCAATATGACTTCGTACTTCTGATATTAAAATTGATCCCTTGGCTAAAGTAGTGTTTGTCAGATATCTCCACTATAAAGTAAATTTTTTCACCTTTCCGTATTGTACTCTTTAGAGGAAAATTATTGTAAACAGATTTCTAACTATAAAGTGGAAA
>NW_006439568.1:11470238-11478372 GCF_000325575.1 Pteropus alecto | reverse complement strand
AAGTAGGTACGGTTGTAAAAATGTGTAAATGGATGAAATAACATAACCAATAGCAACAGGAAAATCCTCCCTTAAGAATTATCCTGAACTGATATTTAAAGATGGAAATTATTTTGTCAAAAGAAGTATGAGATGCAATTATATTTGGCATTTTAATATTCCCTGTCTCTTTTGTATAGGCTAGTGATCGCTGCAATTTATACATGTTTTAACATCTAAGGAAAACTTCAGCCTATCTGAATAGTTATATATTCGAAATAATTTGCATGCTGATTTTTCTATCTAAATAGAATATCATATCAAATGGATAAAGATAAACTCATGAAATGTATGTAAATATGGCTTATACATTATATCTCATTTCATAGCAAAATGTATTGTTCTAACTTTTACTTACTACAGCCTTTGTAAAGTAGATCAAGTTAGAATAAGCCATTGGCAAGTGTTTTTCTCAGCCCTTTATATTTATCATAATTTTTAGAGGCAGGTACTAACCCTGGTGTTTTAAAAAAAGGCTAATAAGTACTAGGAAGGGAACATTTTTGACACTGTACAAATAGGGTGGTTCACTGTCCTTTTTTATTCTCTTTGAACTATTCATGAATATCTTTATTACGACTCATAAAACTTAATTTTCTTTTTCTGAATTAAAATTATTGGGGTAATATTGGTTAATAAAATCAAATAAATTTCAAAGTACAATTCAACAATACATAATATGTTATTCTTATTTAACCTCCATATTAGACAGAGATGAATACCATGGAAACAATACAAATAAGATAAATGAGTAATTGTCAAAATCTGCAATTGTTCTATCATTCACCAGAAACTATTCAGAACCTACTATGGTGTTGGCAGTCTTATTTATGGGAGTTAATATGATGAGCATAATCAGAAGTAGGCCAAGGAACTTTAATATTCTAGGTACAAACACATCTCAAGGACTTGGTTCTCATCATCTACTACTTAACTACTTACGCAGACATGTCAATAAGGCTGCTAAGCAGGATTACTTCTCATATACCTTAGAAAATTTGAGAACATAAGGAAGGATTTGTGCAGAACAGAAATTGTAATGGTGTATAACAGGTTTTGTTAAAATAACATCTTCTAAAACCTGCTAGAATTCATTGGGCTGGTGTGCGTTATGGAAGATATAAAGAGAGCTAGAACCCCCAACAGACATAGAGAAAAAGAATGCCCGAGGGATAGGGATGAGAAATGGCATTTTGAACAAGTTCAACAAGAGATCATGAAAGCACGAAATCTTGAGACACCTAAACTGATCCCAAAATATAGCAATAGCAAGAAAGAAGCAAAGAGAAAAGAGAGTAGAAAAGTAGAGAAAGGGAGAAAGAATATAGCTCATGCATTATTAATAGGCACACTCAGAGCTCCTAAGTAGCCAAAAAAGTACATTTTATATAATAGTAAATGTGTTTATGCTTCCTAAAGTGCTATAAGTCCATATCGAATCTTGGCTTTTTTTTTTTTGTCATTGGAAGAAAGGGAATGCATGATTCAGTGGGCAAGGACATAGATATGCTCTGGGAAATGGTGAGGAAACAGAAGATATTGAAATGTTAATAAAAATAGCTTCTTTATTCACTGCAAGTGTTAGTGGAAATTTAAGTATGCACAATTCATTATAGAAACAAAAAATAATGCTTCCAATGGCTTTTGTAAATATCAAATCCTGAGGGAAAACAGTTAATGTGTGATTATTCAAAGAAACTTCCATATATACACACTTTCTTTCTGATACTCAGTTCTGCACTTTTAGCAAAGTCTTTTCCTTCAAAGCCATATCTTTTTTAAAAAATTCAGACTTTAGTGAGAGAACTTGTTCAGCCCTTAAAACTCCCCATGCCTATTTATTCTCACAGGTTAGCCTGTTGTTCCAACGCTTGTTTAGCTCATCCCATTTCACTTTATTTCTCTCTTCAGTTGATCTGATCCATGGCATCCTGTCTGTCTTCCAAATGAGAGCTCTTGCTCCTAGCCCGGAGGCTCAGCCTTAGCTGTTCCTTTAAGTTCATCTTTAACTTTTGTCAGGAGCATTTACGCAATTCTGGTTCTGAATCAATTCCACGCTGCCCTAGTCTGATGTTCTCATTCTTTCAACAATCATCAAGCGTTAACTGTGGTAGATTCCAAGCTCAGCATTAGAATGAAGACATCTAATTACCAGCTGTACCTAAAAGAATAATTTAACTTTGATGAACCTCATGTTTGTCATCATAAAAGCAGAGATAATTAAGCTACATTATAGGATTTAGTGAGAGTTACATAAAATAAAATATGTAAAGTGAGTAGCTCAATGTATGACATTAATAGAAGACTAAGAAGCAAGGGAAGCTATTAGCACTATAAAAATATTAATTCTATAAAAATAGTAGACATTGGCAATTCTACTGAATGTTTTTCTGTGTTGTTATAGCATCTCTGACCAATTCGTACCATAATGACTATGTTTCCTGTCTTTAAAACTTATTAGATACCACAGTCTTTCTAAGACGTAAACCCATCTTTACTATTAATCTCGGTGGGATCTCTAGTTAGATCTCAGATCATATTTGCATGACCAGAACTATGATCATTTCAATGTATCCCACAAATTATAGGTTGCATTTTACTAAAAAAAAAAAAATATGAACAATGTTTTCAATTTATGACTCATATTTATACATGAAAATTGCCTTAAAATGCATTCGTTTTATGAAAAACATTTGATTTTAGACCTCATTGTTAAATTATATTAGGAATGATATGAATAAAGTGAATGATAACATTGATTTTGGCTACACAGAGCAATATAAATATATTTTTTAATTTAATCGTATATATATATTCTAATGAACAGCTCATTGCATAATGTCTTAATTTTTATTTAATGAGTAATTGTATGTAATGATTCAAGAGCAACCTTAGATTATTTACAGAGCAAAAAAGTCATTTATTATTGTAATAAGTATGAATCTTGGACTTATAAATGTTCATGAATCTTGTATTCTGCCTCCTGAAGCCCTGGAGTTGTAGGTGCTCCAACATAGGAAACTGTATTGTCAACTTTACCCAGAGTGTCATCTATTGGCACTGTTGTCTCAAATTAAACCCATCTAAATATATTGCTTTGCCTAGTAATTTCAATTTAAAAGAAATATATCAAATATTAGTTATGATTTTGGTTTTCTAAAGTTGTTTTTTCCAGTTTCTCTTTAGAGAAAGATAAAGTAGAACAACTATAGTAAGGATAAGTAAAAAGAAAATCGTAAAATAAAAGCAAAGCACAATGTATAGTAGAAAGTTGCAAAGCTGAGAAGTTCTTTGACAGTGTGTAATTAAGCTTATTTATGTGTACAAATCACAAAAATTGCAAGTTGGAGCACAGAAGCAGTGTTAGTCATAGACAAGCATTTTTGGCACAGTAGTTTGAGAGAATGTATGAAAGAGAACACAAATACTCTATCAAAACTCTGCCAATCTTAATTGTTTTTTAGCCTTTATCATGAGCTATAAAACCTTAGAGTGTTGCCCAACTGGCTTATCTATATCCTTATGTATACAATTATAATACAATATATTCCCTAACCTCTTTTTGTTCTACTATAATGAAAGAATACAAGAGAAACACTTTGCAAAACTTAAGGTCTTATATAAATACAAGTGGTTATTGTCAGATCAAAACAATTTATAAGGAAGTGATGTGAAAAGTATAGTAATTGACCAATTATGCAACAACTTTTAAACAGTTTGTATATATGTCAAGCCACAACAAATTATCTTTTAATAGCAAGGATGTCTTGGGCTATAGAGACCTTGTTTTTTGCATTTTGTGTGTATTTATCTAGCTTGATTATTATTAGGGAATGTTCTCAAAAGTACTGATGGGTATCATCATTAATTGCTATGTCTTTTAATTTTATTTGATTTGAAGAAAAGTAAACTATCTTTAGCTTTGGCAACATAACTTGAAATAACATCCTCATACGGATATCAAACTTTTGCTTTCTCTCTTATCTCTCTTATTCTCCATGAGTGTTAGTTTGAGAAATCAAGCAATTATATCACTTAATATATCAATGATTTGTAAACATGGCTTAGCATGGTTTGGTTTTAGTACTTTTAATTGGAAACTGTTGTGTATGTGTTCAATAAGTACTTATTTTTCCTCTAGGATCTCATTTATTTACATTAGGGTTCGGCACTTTTCACAGCAGTTATTGCTTAAAACCAATAAATTTAATCAAGAGACATCTTCATCTTCTACCTTTTTAAATTCTAATATAAGACTTAAAAGCTGTCGTCAGTTTTCTGAAATTTAATGCATAACTCCTTAAAATATCAACAATTTCTTATCTCCCTGAGTCTACAAAGATCTCAGGTTTACTGATTGGAAAAAAAAATGTAGAAATGGATATTTCTTTACTGATACATAATAATACTTTGATTATATTTTTAACTGAATATTAAGTAAACTTTTAGGCATTTTGACTTATTAATAATTTATTTTTTTATAATTTTTGCTATTTAATAAGGAATTGAAAATAATTATTCTCTGAACATAATAAAAATTTGAACAGGTCTAAACAAATGTTATTTTAATTTTAAAAGGCTTATTCCCATTGAACCAATAATTTCTTAAACCAATAATTTGGACATATATTCTTAGGATTTATTTCTAATGAGGAAAAATGCAAAATGAAAAATAGTTCCTTAATTTTATCTTGATTTTCCAAGACACAATCATAATACATTTTAACAATAATAAAGATTCTAAAGGATGTTTTAAAGATTTTCTAAAAGATAATCTTTTCAAAAATAAAATCTCTTTCTATTTTTAACCAATTACATATTCATCGTTTATAGTTAACATATTAATTTAAAATAACTCTAGAGAGATCTGATAGCAAAAGAAAGTATACATTTATATGTAGTAGATAATTGTAACAAAGTATCTACTTACATGCATAATGATAATACAAAATATTAAAGTAAACTTATTTTTCATTATGCAAAAAGCTATTCTCAATAATATAGGAGCAGTTTTCTGAGATTGAAAGGGAATAAAGGATAGTAGTCATCCTGTGGTTATACATCACCATTTTGAAAAATACGTCTGTAAGAAAAGGAAATTACCTAGGTAACAGAAACTCCTCTAAGTATATATGTATAGAGAAAATTTACAGGTACTAAAAAAAAAAGGAATTCAATATATGGGTAGAGATAGTTTTATAGTGAGGCAAAATCAATTGAAGTTCAGGGAATGAATGAACGAATGAATGAAGAATAGTAGATCAGGCCTCGTTTCATAAGGTAGCTAAGACACAATGTTCAGCATCCATAAATTTCAATGGCTCCACTTTTATGATACTAAGTAATGGAGATACCGCTGTTTTATGATGATTCATAGAAGCTTTTACAATGATAAAGTAGAAGAGTGGCTTAGCAATCCACTAATCTTTTCACTATGGAATCAAAGAAGGAGAAATGACATGGAAAGGTAATCTGTTCTCTCTCCCTCACCACCTGGCAGGACCACACATAAACTATTCTAGATGAAATTACTTGATTCTGAAAATGGAAATTAAAATATGTGGTTTGATAAATACAGGACAATCTCATCAGACTTGGAGAAGAAACTTTTTTTTTCCCTTTTACCCTTCTCCAAGTTTCAATAGCAGAAAAAAAATTAACATTACAACCAAAAGTAGAATGGAATGTAGGTACTTTAAAATGTAATTCAAAAATGAAGATGTATAAAAAAAACTTCAACTAATTTACATCAACTTTTTCTTTAAATAAATTTATCAGTATCTGCAGAATATAGTGAGCAAAGTATTATTTCAAAGAAGATCAGAGCACCACAAAATAACTATTTAACTAATTCTAATTACTCTTCAAAAATAAAATCTTTATTGGGAGATTAAGAAATAAAGCAAGGAAATAAATACTTTAACATATTGGCCGATTACAATCAACATACAATTATTAAAAAACAATATGGTATAATTAAAAAAGTACTTGTCTTTGAGTCAAAAGATCTGAAATAATGTAGTGTTTCTCCTAATTAGAAAATTGGCATTGTACATATCAGTTTCTTATGATAGATTAGCTTTCTCAATAAATAAATAGAATAGACTGCATATTTTTTAACACAAAATTCTAATATGATTTGTAGATATATTAAGGACTTTTAGACATAGATTAGAATGATCAAAATTCTACTGAAATAATCAGAAAAGAGTTCACAAGGTAAATCCAGTTTTTCTTTTTTTTTTTTCACTTATTAGAGTCTCCTGAGGTGGTCTAATAAATATTACACATCGTTTTTTTATTTATTTAAAGTATAGTTGACATACAATATAATATTAGTTTTGAGTGTACAACATAGTAATTTGACGTCTTATATACCTTACAAAGTGATCACCATGACAAGTCTACTAACCTTCCATCACCAAAGCTTATTACAATATTATTGACAATATTTCCTATACTGTAGATTACATCCTTGTGACTTGTTTATTTTATAACTGGAAATTTGTATATCTTAATCCCCTTCACCTTTTTTACTCATCCCCAACCCTTACCCTCTGGCAAACCATCAGTTTGTTCTGTATATCTGTGAGTCTGTTTCTGTTTTGTTTTGTCTTTTAGATTCCACATATAAGTATTCATTTATCTTTGTCTGATTTATTTCACTTAAGATAATATTTTCTAGGTCCATCCATGTTGTTGAAAATGGCAAGATTTCATTTTTTTCATATGGCCATTTTAAGAATGTTGATTCTTCCTACTCATGAACAGGGTACATGCTTCCATTTATTTGTATCTTTTTCAATTTCTTTTTTCAATGACATAATTTTCTGAAAAAGATCTTCTGTCTTCTTGGTTAATTTGATTCCCAGGTATTTTATAGTTTTTGATGCAATTGTAAATGAGATTGTTTTCTTAATTTCTCTTTCCAAAAGTTCATCATTTGTGTATAAAAATGCCACTGACTTCTGAACATTTATTTTATAACCTGCTACTTTACTGAATACATTGATCAGTTCTAACAGTTTTGGGTGTAATCTTCAGGGTTCTCTGTATGTAGTATCATGTCATTAGCAAATAACGAGAGTTATACTTTTTCCTTTCCAATTTGGATGCCCTTTATTTCTCTTTCTTGTCTTATTGCTTTGACTAAGACTTCTAATACAATGTCGAAGAGGAGTGGTGAAAGTGGGCTTTCTTGTCTTGTTCCTGATCTTAAGGAAAATGCTTTTAGCCTTTCCCCATTGAGTACGATGTTAGCTGTTGGTTTGTTATAGATGGCTTTTATTATGTTGAAGAATGTTCTCTCTATTCCCACTCTGCTGAGAGTATTTATCATAAATGGATGCTGAATTTTGTTGAATGCTTTTTCTGCAACTATTGATATGATCATATGGTTTTTATCTTTTGATTTGTTAATGTGGTGTATTGTATTAGTTGATTTGCAGATATTGAACCAACCTCGCATCCCAGGAATAAATCCAACTTGATCATGGTGTATGATATTTTTAATGTATTTCTGAATTCAGTTTGCTAATATTTTGTTGAGAATTTTTGCATCAATGTTCATAAGATATATTGGCCTATAGTTTTCTTTTTTTTGTAATGTCTTTTCCTGGTTTTGGAACCAAGGTTATGGTGGCCTCATAAAAGGAGTTAGGGAGACTTCCCTCTTCTTGAATTTTTTGAAATAGTTTGAGAAGAATAGGTGATAATTCTTCTTTGAACGTTTGGTAAAATTCACCTATGAAGCCATCTGTTCCAGGACTTTTGTTTTTTTGGAATTTTTTGCTTACTGATTCTATTTCATTGGTGGTGATTGATTGGTTCAGATTTTCTGTTTCTTCTTGACTCAGTCTTGAAAGATTGTATGTTTCTAAGAATGTGTCCATTTCTTCCAGATTTTCCAATTTGTTGGTGTGTAATCGCTCGTAGTATTTTCTTACGATCCATTGTATTTCTGTGGAGTCCATGGTTATTTCTCCTCTTTCATTTCTGATTTTATTGATTTTAGTCCTCTCTCTTTTTTCCTTGATGAGTCTGGCTAAGAGTCTGTTAATTTTGTTTATCCTTTCAAAGAAGGAGCTCTTGGTTT